>NC_088775.1:1962669-2562669 GCF_954871325.1 Gordionus sp. m RMFG-2023
TCTTAAAAATTAAGTATCAAAAAAGTGATAATGTGATTCATATTTTTAATTTATTTTAATTTTGAGATTTTTATAAAGTTCAAATTATTTTTTAAAAAAATGAAATAGTAAATAATTTTATCATTTAATTGATGAATTTTCATAACCAACATTATTTATATAAAGAAATAATAATGATCAAAAAATATAGGAAAATATCAAATTGATTATGCAAGATGATATCAGCTGATCGCTATAAATTCTCCATTTTAGAAACCCCGTTCCTATGGAAGTTTTACGTTTTTTATTAGTCCTTCAGGCCTGGCACAAAAATTTTGCGACATATGGCAACTGCGCAATTCAATTTTTAGGCTAAATATGTCTGCGTTGACATTAAAAATATGAGTTTTGATTTATTTTAAATATTTATTTAATCAAGAGCTCACTTCTTAATTTGGCTCAATTTAGACAGGTTATTGTTCAAAAAAAATCATATGATGTCTTACGCAAACAGTTAAGTATATTTTTTTTTCTTCAAAAAAAAAACTCAATGAATTCAATTCAAAAAAAAAAAAATTATTTCTATCTTTTTTTTATTTACGAAAATTATAAAAAAAAAAATTTTCTACTTTTTTTTTGTGCGCAAGGAAAATAAAAAAATAAATAAAAATTTGAAAAATGTAATTTTTTTTACGTGATATTTGGGTTCGAAGATAGTTGGAAGCGAATTTTATTTTGCGGAATTAAGAGAAGGAATTGTCGGTAACCATGGATTTATTTGCCCGCGAGAATTGTCGTCATTTTTTGTAATTCGAGGTTTCGTCTATTCATTTTGTTTAAATTTCTTTTCTTCTTTTTTATTTCGCTTTTTTCTCTTTTTTTTTAGAATATAAAAAAAAACCCCTTTTATTTTTTTTTAATATAAATAGTTTTTTTTTTTTATTTTTGGTAAAAAAAAAGGATATAAAAAGAGTTTTTTTATAAATTTTATTTCGATAAAAAAAAATGGTAAAAAAATAAAGAAAATTCAAAATGGAGGATAAGTTTTTTTTTTATAATTATTTTTTATCAAAAAAAAAGAGAGAAAAAAGAAAATATGGTGTAAACAATTATTTTTTTTCAAAAAAAATAAATAAATAATCGATTTTACAAACAAGACGAAAAATGTTTTTTTTAAAAAAAAACTCGGATAGTAAATTTGAATATTTATATAAATTTAAAGCCTTTTAATTCAATATTTATTTTTTATTTCAGTTTGTTTATACTTTTTAAACTATATCTTTCATATATTATTTGTATCATTAGTCTATTAAATTTTATTATATATATTTAATTACTCTATATTATTTTATATATATATTTAATTGCTCTACATTATTTTAGATAAATTGTTTATATAATAAAAATTATTATTATTTCTATAAATTAAAGTTAATAAGTTTTAATTATAATTTTAATTTAAAAGTTTTTTTATTACTTGAACAATATATGGATCTTTAATAATATAGATATGATTCGACGTATGTCCATTTAAAAAATGCCTTTTTTTGTAAATCAAAATGTTTATAGTGTTTATATATATTTTTTTTTAAGTATAAAATGATCGAAAAATTTAAATTATTAGCTGTAGCCAGAGGCGTTATTGATTTTATTGGGCTAATTTTTAAATTATGGGGTTCCAAAAATAATTGGTATTTTTTTTATGATGACCTCAGGAACTTTTAACTCCACTAAATTTTTATTAAAAGTGGCTTAAATGTTTAATTTTATTTTGGAGGTTTGCTAAATCATTTTTCCCGGTCTCTTCTAACCCGATAGCTTCTAGCTTTATATTTGTAACTTAATTGTATGGTAGGCTCTGGGGGCTAAAAACATATGATATAAATGGCACATCCTCGATCTTCTATTTTGAAAATTTTTTAAATTATCACAAAAAGTAAAAGCACTTATAATAGATTTAATTAATCACTAATTTCAGTTGGATTGATTTAGCAATAAATGTTTAATACCTTGACTTCTGACATTATTATAAATTGGCAATGTATTCTATTTTAAATTAGCAATGTTGGATTTGTAATGTACTTAAACCAAATCAAATCTCTTTGCCCCCCCTCCCAATAGCTAGACCAAATTTTAATATACCATTATAATTGGACTTCTATCCTAACTGACTTTGAAAATACCTTTTTTTATATACTTTTTAGTATTATTGAAGATTTATTTAGATATTCACTGTATAAAAATTTTTTATTGGTCTATTATATGATTAAAAGTTCACTGTATATCCTAATTCCATGTACAAACGTAACTCTCTTTTACCCACAGAAAACGGAAACTTTAAGTAATCCCCTACACACATAACTATATTTAGCCTACGCGGCCCCTATACCTGATACTGATAGCGTCGGTTAGATAGCTTTATTTAAGAAAGAAATAATGATGAAACAAATATCAGTCATCACTTGAAATTCCAAAAGAATATTTCTATCTCTCAATATATTAATTTATAAAATATGTAGATGTTAATAATTTGCCAGCTATGGTTCCAATATTTATTTATTATTTTATATAAAGTGCGAAGATTTTATGTAACGCATAAATTAATTTAAATTGGCATATTCTTTCTTCCAATAACGATCTATTTTATGTTTTACTAATTTTTTTTAAAAATATTCATAATTTGTTTAAATTATACAAATATTATTAAAAATAAAATTAAAATATTAAAATAAATTGTGTTGTACGGTACATTTTATTTTTAAGCATCTTATTCCGAGGGCTTGCCATCCTAACCTGAGACCTCCAGTTCCGGCTCTAAGTCCGGCCCGTTTTTAAACACGGGCAGGGCTTGAAATTTTTTTAAAAAAAAATGGGCCGTATATTTATAAACCAAATATTTGGAATCGACATTAATAGCTATAAAAATCAAAAATAAATATAATACATTTTTAAAAAATTCTGAGCCGGGCCAAAAATATTTTTGAAAAAAATCCGTGTCGGGCCATGCTAATGGTACCTCTGCAGGTCTCTGCTTTTACATGAATGTTTTTTTTAGAAAACTTTTGAGAATAGTACAGAGCGATTTTAATCACTTGTTAGAGACGTAGTTTAAGGATACAAACCAATAAAATACCGATTGTTTTGTGGATCTATATTGGCTTACAAAAGTTAAGGGGAATAAATTTTACCCTTACGCTCACAAAAATAGGCGCCAAAAAAAGAAATAAATAATGAACGAATGAATGAATGAATCCGATAACAAAGGTGATTTTTCAAATTTTATACCGTTAACATGTATCGTGACAAGTAAGATAAATAAAAGAGAGTGATAACGTCCAAACGTGTAAAGTTTCATAAAACTAAAATAACATTGCATAAAGCTAGTGATGTCTCAAATATTTTAACCAGAAAAATATTACCCAATCCATGGAATTTCGCTAATAGTTGGTTCGAACCTAAAACTAAAATAACATTGCATAAAGCTAGTGATGTCTCAAATATTTTGACCAGAAAAATATTACCCAAGCCATGGAATTTCGCTAATAGTTTTCGAAACTAAAACTAAAATAACATTGCATAAAGCTAGTGATGTCTCAAATATTTTGACCAGAAGAATATTACCCAATCCATGGAATTTCGCTAATAGTTGGTTCGAAACTAAAACTAAAATAACATTGCATAAAGCTAGTGGATGTCTCAAATATTTTGAAGAAAAATATTACCCAATCCATGGAATTTCGCTAATAGTTGCCGAACCTTTGTGCCAGCCAAGCCAACTATGAGCAAAATCTATCAGGCTTGTCTTAATATTTTTTTCTCTGGATATACTTTTGAGTTAGCAGTATTTATAAATAAAATTGGCTCAAAATCGACCCTTTTAAAACAACACTTACATGAAGCTATATAACAAAAAATAATAATTATAATAATTTAAGAAAAACATAATGTTCGAACCGATAGAACGCTCTCGTGAACTGAGTTCGCTGTTATTTTTCGACGAAAGCGTTCGTTTTTTACGTTCGTTCAATTTTAGGGAAGTTTTCATATTTTTATATTCATTTGGAAATATTAATTCGTATCAGTATCTTAGGGTTATGTCTTCAAGTTTTATTGTTATTTATTTATTTTTAAATTGTCTTTTTAATGGCCATTATGAAAGTAATTACATCTGGTAGAGTTATCAATAGATTCGATAGCAAATCAGAAAATCTATCAAACAGTGGGGTTAAAATCTCCCCATTAATGGGTGAGTCTGGGACTAGGGTCAATAATATTTTAATCAGCACAAAATACCGATATGGGTACATTAAAAATAAAAATTTGATATGGGTATCAAATGAAAGGTAGTTACAAAGACATTATTTTACATACTAAATACATACTTATATTACCATTACAATAAAGATTGATTATCGATACTTATAGTATACATTATTTGTACTAAGTTATTTGCCACCCCCCTCCCTCCACTTAGTGACACAAGGGTTTCAATATCGTCATCTGCTTATTACACGCATTTCTGATGATGAAGTTCTCGTTAACAATTTTATTCTGGGCCTAAGCAGCTTACTCACAAAGATGAATGAATGGGGGGAAACAATCATTCACACTGTCAAACCCTTCATAATATAATTATTTTTCGCAAGGATTAGACATTACTTTTACACAACTAGTTATTTTTAAGGGTAACTAATAAAAATCATGTTATTCCATCATCTTATCCTTGCCCCAAAACTGGCATAATTTAAGTGCGTTCTCTCTCTTCATGACGGGTCCTTAACAAACGTGATGAATAAATGAATGAATGAATGAATGAATAAAATACCCAAAATATTTTATTTATTTTGTAAAAAAAAAATTACAGAAAAATTTTTACATCAAAATTTTAACGAAAAATCTTGTGAATCGTGATTTTGAAAAAAAAAAAATATTCACTTCCTTCCCGTTAAGATTCGAATTAAAAATTTTTGGACCCGCTCACAATTCACGGTCCGATTATTCCAAAATTAATAATTATTAGAGTTATGCCGTGACCCCCGCCATTTTACGACCGGAAGCGCATCTCTAATTAAGTCTCCTCAAACCATTCCCCAAGACTCTTTTCCCACCCTATTTACGGTTACATTTTAGCAAACTTGTTTTTTTTTCCATAAAATGTAATTTGTCCTCCCCCCCCCCCTTCTCACTTATATTATTTCCATCAAAAAGGGTAGCCATATTTGTAAGGTCTATATAACCACATACATCATCACGTATTACAAACAAAAAATAATTTTAAAAATCGATTTAGAACCTATAATAAATAATAGAACAACTCCTTTGTATTGTGATATCCATATTTATAGAAACTAGTAATCGAAATGAAGCTTAAACAGCAAGTGTTAAAGGCATTCTTAGGCTGCATATTACGACTAGTTGAATCACTTCAATCATTTAAAGGTGCATGTCCAGAGCGTCCCATATTTAACCAAAAGGTAACTGAAGTGACTCCTCTTAATATACCCTTTACACTTGTATTGATTTCTTCAACTGATATAGTGGAAGAGAATACTACGGTGGATATAGTGTCGGATTCTTATCAATACCAAAATTCGTATTTAAAAAGGTATCTCAAGTATCATTACTACGTTGCCAGGATTAAGAATCGGGAACGATCCTTTGCTTTTGGCAGTATAGATTTAACAAATATGGCTACCCTTTTTGACGGGATAATATACGAGAGTGGCAAATTGCATTTTGTGGAAGGAATACAAGTTTGGAAAAATTTAACCTCAGATTTGTTGGGAAAGAGCGCGTTATCCGACAAATGGGGGATGAGGAAATGGGTAAAGGAAAAAAAATACATGTATTACACGGAAGATGACATAGAACCGTGGTACCGTATTAACGATACTCTAGGAGTACCATCAGTTCGCGATAAATCGGGGTTGAGTAGAGTATGGAGACGACAATTGGATGTAAAAGCGGAGGCGATCAATAACCAAGGAAACTCTCGCGAATGGTATTCTAACAATAAAAAGGTGTGCGGCGTTAACGTATTGTTAGATTCTTATTTGATGGAAAAGGTGTATCATTACGATATCAGAGAAGCCATACATGAAACTATTATACTTTACGGAGCGTTAGACTTTCTGTACCGAATTGTTGATTTTGCCGGTATCAAGCAACCAAATCATTTTGGATTCCAAATAGCGAAAATAACGGTGGTTATAAAGAAAAACGATCCCGTGACTCAGCAAAATGTATACCCCTTAGCTAACAAATATATGGCACTGATATCATCTATGGGCTTGGGAGACAATAGATGTTTAGGTATCAGCTTCACGTTTCAAAATTTTAGAGGTATTCAGGGACAGGCTTGGATTGGTGCCGACGAGACCGGAATATTTATGGATAAAAGTAGTAAAAGGCCCGCAAATGAAAACCAGAATGTGGCGTACGTTAATTTTTTCCTGTATAAAAAGGGAGGAGTCAGAACGAGAGGTTCGATCCTCAGCATATTAGCCCACGAAGTAGGCCACACTTTCGGAGCCGAGCACGAGGAAGACACTGCATGCATTTCGAGTACCATATTATTGATGAACTCTCGCTCTAGGGAATCAAATAGGTTCGATAACTTTAAATTCAGTAAATGCAACGTCAGATTGATCAAAAGGATCATAAGAAAGAGGATGGGCAAATTCATAAAATGTCCTCACGAATTGAGAGTGTACGATGACTTCTTTTATCCTAGGTATGGAAGAATCTGTTAATTATTCAAAATCACGACAATTACAGGTAGGGAATAGGATCATTCCCATTTTTTTCTAATTCCGTATACACATGAAATGTCACGTGACTCTGTCTATCGTTTAAACAATAACAACAACTTCGGCAATGTTATTTCAGTTGTAAGAATCATAGTGTGTAAATGTTATTGTTATAAATACAAATTATTTAAAATTGTCGTATATCAATAATCACGTTAAAATCCAAGCCACGCGGGTAGTCGTGACATTGTTAAGAGTGGTTTATATGGGATATTATTGTCCATTTGGCGGTCATTTGGACCTATTATGCCCAGCATCCGGCTGGTCTAATCACCCTACCGTTTACATTTAATAATTTAAAATATAATATTTCTCTATTTTAATTATCTTATTATAATAGTTAAATTGTAGCGTGTGATAATCTAATTTTTTAAGCAATTGTTTATATATGAGTTAAATTTATAGATAAAGAACGATTTTTAATAATAAAATATTACAAGATAAATCACGGTAATTATTAATTTTTAGTTATGCTCTATTGCATGTAGAATAAAGATATATTAGTTTCCATAGTTCATAATAAATAATTTCATCTATTATACCCATTGATATATAGACTTAATTTTTTTTTGTTACAATGAAAGCATCGCCTTTGCCAAGTAAGATCTTAAAAATGATTTTAACCATTTGAATCTTACAAAAATTTAACATTTTAAATATTTTATCATTAACTTACATTATAGTATAACGTCGTTAATAGCAACTAATATTTAGTAAGATTATACATTTATAATTTGCAGAGTTGTTAAAAGATACTTTTTAAATGTAGATACAGATACACCGTCTAAAAATAGTACCTAGATACCGATGCTTTAGTCAAAAATCTAGATACAGATACAGATACCATATTTTTATATCTAAGATCCTTTAACAACTCTGATAATCTGTGAACAGAAACGTAAGACCTTCATTTTCTATATAAATAATACTTTGATAGACTTCAAAACTTCCTGATATTTTCTAAAAAATATATAATATATCATTTTTCTATCGGGTTCAAATCGCAAACCGATTTCGAAACCAAACCGAACCGTGGACAAACCCCCATCACCTCCCGCAAAAACTGCGGTTTGTGAAAAAACCGACCGTTAAACTTCATTAGCTGACTAAATCTATATTGTGAAAATTCGATTTATTTTAAAATTTTTTAAAATTTTTTAAAATCATTTTGAAATCATTTTGAAATCATAAAATATTTATTTGGGCACACTTTTAACTAAATCTTATCCCACGGATTTGATATATTTTAGGAATTTCAGTTTTTAAAAAAATTATGATTGTTAAAATAAAATAATGATTCATTTGATAAAATATAAATCTAGAATATGTAAATATGTGAATATGAGAATACGAGCTCTAGCACACATCTAAATCTTCAAATTGGGTATAAAAAAAATGGCGAGAGAAGGCAGGATTTTGAAATGAGCAAGCCGGGAGAAGAGCGGATCAGATGTTCTGTATTCCGCGCCAAATAAATTTTATATACTTTATATATATCCTTTTATTTTTATTGGCGTATAAATTACGATTATTATTTTTTTAATTAATATATATATATATATATGCATAAATTTTGTTATATTGAGAGCAATAAAATTGATTATATGTATATATAAAAATTGTTATTGACCATTTCACCCCATGTCATAATGCCACCTTACCTCTGATATGGAGTAAATTAGGGAATTTGTCATCTTTATATTTAGGATTGACTGTTTGAACTATGAAAGAGATATAGATCTTAGGAGTTTATATTTATCTTATAGTCTTAGAGTGAGGCGTACATGCTCGGTTTCCTGTATAAATGTTTAGGAAAAAAGCTAATTGAGGAATATTTACTAAATTAGTGGCTTCCATTTTTTCCCTTTTGCCCATTTTTAGAACTTTTTCTATTTTGGCGAAAAATTTTTTTTTAAAAAATATATTTAATCCTCATCCTGCAATAGCAATTCACCCGAATATACAAAAATATAAAAGATATAAAGAAAGAAAAGAAAGAAAGCAAATTTTTGTATACTTCTTAAATTAGTTATTCACTTTTTTTAAATTTTGTTTATATACCTTTTTAACTTACTGATTGTAATTATGATTATGGGAAGAATAAAGATTTATTAATAGTGATTATAATATTAATTAGAACAACTTTTATTATTTATTTTTTCTTCTTTTTACAAGATTTAGATCCTAACCATTCTTTTTACATATACCAATCAGTGGAAATAAGAATTTAAAAGATGAAAAAGATTAAAGATCATTTTTTTTTAAAGATGTATTTAGAGATGTAATGATATTCGAAATATATAATATATATAAATAATTATTTTTCGGATGAATAAAAAAAAAATAATTAAGCCCTATTTAAATTCTAAATCATTCTCAAAATCTCATTGAGGATTTAAAAAAATTCTAAAGACTCCTTGGTCGTAGACACTCATTTACAGTAAACTGCGAAAATAGCAATCACATCGCATCTCCTCTTTCGTGATATTCAGATGAATACTTTTAGACGAAAAGATGCCTTATTCGAAATAATTGGAAGAATTATTACAATATTTCTTAATTCCTTCTAGACTGTGTAAATGAGAATATTCCAAAGATGTAAAGGAAAAAAAAATATATATTTGAGATTACATTAATATAATACACTTTTCATTGTTTTTTGTAAAATTGTATTTTAATTCTTTTTTAATTTTTTTTTATTGTAAACTTTAATTTTTCATAGTTTTTTTTTTTACTGTCTTTTTTATGAATGTTAATTTAATATTATATTTTTACTTTATAATTTATTTATTTTATATTTAATGGAGATGAATAAAGAAGAAAGCCGTAAATTATGTTATCACATTTTTGTTTGAATCTTCTTACCCTGCATTATTCTACATATCATCATTTTTTCAAAAATTTAGATTCAGGCCTGCATTTTACAGCATCCAACATATGCTTAATGTTGACTTATTAGAGCTACGCCATCCTATGGCCAAATCAATTTAAGCATTGCTCAATTATCATAGTATATTGTTACTATAAATTAGGATATATTATGCTAACGTATGGTATATAAATGAGAAGCCACCCAAATTGAAGAGGTCGAATCGTGAGTTACCCAGTGAAGACTTCCGCAGAATCAATCATTGATCTAGCCTTATTGCCGAGATCTCATACATATTCCTAACTCTGGCGTGGCCGGGGCAAGGGGGGGGGAGATCACCCATCAAAAATTTGCCTGTTGTCGTAAATATAATTTAAGTCAATAACACCCCCCCCCCCCCCGTTTATTGTATACAAATAGATTACTGTAAACAAAAATTTCAAAGAAAGTAATTAGTATTTTTAAAAATAACGACTATATCTAGAAAAATCTAATATAACGAAAGAGCCTACAAAAATGTAAGAAGAACTCCGATAAAATTTATAGTCCTAACCTAATAGTTGCCCTACTACCCCTCTTAGCAAAATCTTAGCTACGTCTTATGATTTATAATAAAAAAATTTTTTACCCAGTTATACATTTGATTTATGTATATTTTTAAAATTATTACTTACGATTTTTATATAAATATAACTAAAATCTTTTTAAATTTCAAATCTCTTCCTTTTTAATCCAGTAATACATTTTATGTAGCCTTTATATGCGATATTTTTCGCTACTGGAAAAGTTACAAGATAAGCGTAAAAGTTTATTACAAATAATATATTATTATTTTTTTTTATTAAATTAAAATCAAAATAAATTATATTAATATATATATATAAACCCATATAAATGTTTATTATAATAATTATATATATATATTAAAAAATAATAAAATAAAATATGTAATGATGTATTTAAAAAAAATTTAGGTTAAAACCCCCTTGATCAAATTAATATTAAAAAAACTATATTAAAATATTATATTTGTTTATAATAAATGATATATTATTTATTTTTTATTAATTTAAATTAAAATAAATTATATTAATAAACCCATATAAATGTTATTATGATAATTTTTTTTTTTATATTTAATAAATAAACTAAAATATGTAATGATGTATTAAAAAAAAATTTAGGTTTAACCCCCCCCTTGATGAAATTGATATTAAATAAACTATATTAAAATATTATATTTGTTTATAATAAATGATAAATGATAAATCAAATTTGAATTTAATAATTGTCAAAAAAAAGATACAGGAAGGTTAATAATGAATGAATCATCATTTAGGAGTGGCATACTTCAATTTGTAACTTACATCGATGTAATAACCCACCATATTGTTTACAATCTGTTATATTAAATTTTTTTTTAAATATTAATATTACGTATAATAATATATTAAGTATTATATACGATGTTATAATGTATTAGTTATAACTAGTTACTTTATCTGTGTATATTTATTATAATTATGAGTAGTGTCTTTAAACCGACTTTTTGGTCGATCTTTAAAAACGGTTAAATCAATATATTGGCCAGAAAAATATTGCACAATCCCCTAGATTTCGCCAATGGATCTTTTTGCTTCATCTAGAACAAAATCTTCAGTCTTGAGTAATATTGTTCTGGATAAAATTAACAACACTAATTATAGGCACCGGGTCTGAGCTCTAAAAAGAAATCATAAGTGTTAATAGACTAACCTATAGAGTTAGCCGAGAAAGTCAGAACAATGGCGCATTTTGTTAATATATACATTCCCAACATAAATAAAATATATTATAAGTTTAATTGTCAAACCTAATTGATATATATAATAATATAATATGGGTTAAAGGTTAAATCTAATTTTAGTCTGATTGGAATTGCCATGAATACAGATTCTAACAAATTTCGTCTCGACGACTTGCGTCTACATCAACGGCAGCTTCTTCTTCTTCTATAGCAACTTTAATACTTCAGCGCTAGCAATAGCATACATCATCTTTCTTTCTTTCTTTCTTTCTTTCTTTCTTTCTTTCTTTCTTTCTTTCTTTCTTTCTTTCTTTCTTTCTTTCTTTCTTTCTTTCTTTCTTTCTTTCTTTCTTTCTTTCTTTCTTTCTTTCTTTCTATCTTTCTTTCTTTATCTTTCTTTATCTTTCTTTGAAAATTCGAATCGAATTGAGAATAATAAAATTGTTCAATTCAATTTATATTCTCGAAAACCTTGCATATATATTTTAGTTTATTTCTATAGTTTAGATAAATTTTAAAAACATATTAATCAAGCCAAAATATAAACCTTGTTTATGTAAGCATCGTAATTTTCAGTTGTGTAATTTTTCTTAAATATATATTTTTTTCTCAACATCATGCAATTTTTTAAAAATTTAACATGTTGGTTTTATATATTTCAATTGAAACTGACTTGGTATTTGGGTTTATTACACGTAATAAAATTAATGAGTAATGTAATCACTTGTATTGTAAGGGGTCTTGCTAACTTCTCCGAACTTATGGCTTCATACTGTTGATTTATCTCGTAGGTTATATCAGTAAGCGTCTTTATAGAATTCCCTGTATAGCTCCTACCATCTCGGATTACCGCTAAACGGCGAATCGAAATATAATCATTATTTGTTTTTATATTGTAAATATAAATATTCATTTTTTTTTAAAAAAAATATTGTGATTTTTGTATTAAAAATTTTATTTTTTTTAGTAAAAAAAAATTTTCGTATATTATTAACTAAAAAAAAAATAAATGTTGAATTTAGATCTGTATTTAAACTAGAGTTGTTACGCGGTGGCTAACTCAATATTTCATCTAGAAAAATTTTACTCATAGAAGGAACAAAGGTTTAGACATATATTATCGAAATCTCAAGGCTTAGGTAATATTTTTTTCTGGCTAAAATAGTGAGTTGGCCGTCTTGAAAAACCGGCTTAAAACGAGCCGATATAACAACATTAGTTTAAACGCATTTCTAATCCAAAATTTTAAAAGTATATTTAGGGTGAAGGTAACATTCTTATATATATATATATCTATACATTATCATAACTAGCTCCAAATATGTGAACTATTGGCCTTAGTGTCGTTAAACTACCTAACTTTAGTCAACGGTAAAACATCATGTATTTATCCAAAAACATTCTAATCAATCTTCACCTTGAGACTCAACTTAGAATCTTGATTCAATTTTTTAGGCTAACAGCTTGACTACGCCACAATCGAAATTGGTCAAAGTTAGGTGATTTAACAACACTAAATTGGTCTAAATGAATTAAGATTAGAATTCGAAAACCTGTGTTAAGATTTCTAAGGTTCAAATTCGGAATTCTCTTTTGAAAAACAAATCGGGGTTGGGTTTACATTGAAAAAGAGGTTCTGGAAAGGCTCATGGCTCCAAAATCTGGCCAATATGTGTTCAAACATTTCAACCACCTATAGGCAAAATCGGTTAAATCCACTCGTTTATAAGAATATTGCTAATGTTAGGATTTTCAGATTAGACGTATAGCTGAGTTAAGATTTTTGGTTTCTGGTTACAAATTCTAACCTCCAAAAAAAATAATTATGTGACAATAAATCCCCCTCTAACAGGAATCGCAAAACATTTTTAAACAACATATAACATAAATTACTCTCAAGTTTGTTGTTAGAATCGGTTTTGGAACGGTTCTCTGGGAATTTTGAAATATGAATTGGTGCCGGTTCCTAGAAATCTTAAGAGAGTAGCTCGAGGTTCTAGTTCACGGGTTCTATTTCCTATTGCGAACTCTTGCGATAAACAAAATATTTTTACCTATACTACTTCCAGCTCCATTGAATCCTTGATAATATAGTAAAGTTAGTCTGAAAAGTAGGGATATCGTGCCTTCCTTCAAATTCGTTATATTTGTCTTATCTGTTATTGGTTAAAATCATTTTTTTTAAATATATACAACGATAATTTAATTAGCAAATATATTATACTTAAATAATAACTGTGTATGGCCTCATCTATACTATACGCGTTTTTTGTTAAAGCGGTGCTGTATTTAACGCTAATCAAATGCGCGGCTGATTTTTCCCCGCGATAAATAATTTTTTTGGAACATTATGTCCCCAACATATGATTTTTTCAAATTTTATCATAGCGTTTTCATCTTTTGGCTTCCATATTTATAATATTGGGTTGATTTCGCAAATAACGGCGCGTTAAATACCGCAACGCTTGAACAAATTGATAATTGTAGTACTTTATTTTATTAGTTAGTTTTATCACAATAAATAATGATAATATGATACTTATTTGTAATTTAAAAAAAAATTTATTAAACTTAATAAAAAAAATGAAATAAGAAACAAAAACAAAAAAAAGTATTAATTTTTTTTTTAGAAATAAAAAAATATTTTGATTGGTCAATTGGGAAAGAGGCTTCCAATAAGGTTGATGTAGTTCGATCGATTTTAATATACGGTATTTAGATATTCGGGGTTCATCTCTAAATTTACGGATGTTCGAGTCGAGTTCTATGGCCCGGCTACCGAATGTTGTTAAATATAGAAGAGATTATAGGTATTAAAATTGGTAAATGCTATCTAGACATTTTCCATTAGATCTGAAGTGAACGACGAGAGGTTCTAAGATCGATAGAACTTGGAGATTTAAAGGCACATTGAATAATAGTAATGCACAGATGCATAGATAGGGCCTAGGGATGCATCCTATGGAAGAAGGACAGTGCAGGAAGGGCGATCTTTTCAAGTCGACGGTGGAAGGAGAAAACAACAACAAGTGCAAAGATCCTTGCCTGGTGTATCAGAATTTTTGCCAATTCTTTGTTAAAAATAAATCTACTATGTTTCTTAGCATTGACTTTTTCAATATTTTAATTTTGTTAACACTATCATGCCTTTAACAACATCAACACATTTTTAGCTATCCCTCACCCCTCCCTCTTTGACCCATTTGAAACCTGGATTCTAACTATTTTCCTTCATCCCCAAATGAGCATTGACTTTCCAAGCATATTTTCGGCTTGTTATAATATCTTTAATCCCTATTCCTAACTAATTTAAACCACTTCTAGAGGAATGTTGCTTAAGAATTGGCCATCAGAGTCTCGTATCATGCTAGAAATTTTAATTTTCTTCTTCTTTTTTTAAAAAAATTTGGCGAAAATGTTTTATATAAAATCCGCTTTCTTTCGTTGAGATAAAGTCTCTGAAAGTGTTCCAAACTACAAGGAAATTTGGGGTAAAATTGCTAAAATGAGTTTGGAATATCTTGCAATATCTAGAAAGGCTTTACTTCATCGAATCTGTGTTTCAGATTATGATCTAATATTACTAAAAATTATTGAAAAAGATTTGTTATAACGAATAACTTAAATATATTTTTCAATTATTTTGATTTTACAAACCGATTTGTGCATTAAATTCTATTTCTTTCTTTAATGAAAAAAAAAATTTCAAAATATTTGCCACAATTTTAAACAAATGCCCATTATGGCTTGCCCTCTACTATTTTAACTTTTAGAATAATAGCGTGCCCCAGTCGTAAATCTAAGGGCTACAGCACTGGAAATTAGAACTGATTATTATGAGAAGTCCTACTACCAATAATCAAGGATCCAAATACAAATATGTCGTCATGTAACTACTTTCATATTTATAGATATTGAAATAATAATATATTTTGTTGAGGAAGAAGGTGGGGGGTGGGTTGACTCTTATCACATTATAATGGTTTATATTATAGATATGTAGGTTAGGTTCTTGTTTATCACACCTTTAGTTCTATCTTATCCGTGTCATGACTAGACATTGGTACATATAATTTTTAAATCCATCAGTAAATCAAAATAAAACGAAATTCACCGCAAGTAGATAGAATAATTTACCATAAGTTTAGGAACCCAAAAAAAACTTTATACTTACACTGAGCTGGCCACTATCCTTTATAAATGCCGGGGTTAGCAATTGATTTGGTAAAACTTTTTAATCTACATTCATCTTTTGAAAAACTTTCTTGGATTGATCTCATTTACCTAAAAAAACTTTTTTTTTCCCCAAAAAATTATAAAATTGTTTTGGGTAAAACGGTTAAAATAATGGGTTATGTATTTGACCGTCAAATAAGATTAGGTGAGTTTTTTTTAAGAGTATTTGTCCGCATTTTGACCGAGCTGAAAGTTATAGAGTTTTTTTTTAAACTTAGAAATTTTAAACTTTAAAAGTCTACATCTGCACCATATAAAAAGATATTTTTTTAAGCAAAAAGGAACATTAATTAATAGTTTGTTGTGTTATTTACGTAAATATAATTTGATAAAAATAGTCTCGGATGGGAAATAATTTTTTTAAATGTTAGGAAGTGCCTGACATGGGATCATGGGCGCACTCAAAATACGCTATTTTTTTGATAAAATAGTTTACGTTCCCTTATATTGATCAGTTTATATTTAAAAATGTTTGATGGATGCAATAATTGCATATCCATTTTACCCCGGGTATGGGGTAAAATGGCCAAAATGGTACCCTTCACACAATTAACCATAGCTCCTAAAGTATTAATAGGTAAAGAAGCTATACAAATTCTATTTTTATTATATAGAAGAGGAATATTTGTCTACATATAAATTTTTTTTAATCTGTTCTGTTTTGTTTTTGTTTCAAAATTATGGATCTTTCTACCCCGGTTCTCCTTCTACCATCATTAATTTGTATCTAACAATTTACCTTGCGTTAATCTGATCCTCTTTTCAGTCTCAAAAGGAACGCATGAGTTATCCCCATTACAAATTCCGCAATTGTCCTTTTTAGCGGTAGAATCAAACTTGTTATCGCACCCTATAGGCTTTTAAGGAAGAAAAAAAAATTAGATTAAGATATAAACCATTCTATTCTCCTCATTCTATTGGTTCATTTTGGCCAGTATATTGGGGGTAAAGTGGCCCATTGCTGAAATGGGGAGGAATGGAGGGCTGCATAAATAAATTTATGAATCTTGTAGATCCTATTTTATTTTAAATATCTATAGTTATATCCCGCCATCTTACCTGTATTTTTCGTTTCACGTTTTCTACGCATGTGCGAGATAACTACCCTGTAAATAGGAGATCTACGAAAGCAGGCCCGGCCCGTACCCGGTCCGAACAGGCTTTGGGCCTGGGCGGGCCTATTTTTAAAAATGTCGGCCGGGTCGGGCGGAGACCTGGAATTTTCTTAAAAATATATCCAAGTTTATCAATTATACGTTGAATCATTTATGTAAAACAAGGAATATCTGATTTTATTTATCCAAACTAGACGCCGTATTATGTCATATATCTTTTACTTTGAATAATGGTAAAAAATTAATTTCTATATTTAATATATATTGGTAGCGGGTAGGGCCGGTAAAATTTTTTTGAAAAAAAAATTTCGGGTTCGAGTTCGGGCCGGGTCGGCAAATCTTTCTTTAAAAAAATTTTCGGGTTCGGGTTCGGGCCGGGTCGGCAAATCTTTCTTTAAAAAAATTTTCGGGCAAGGCCGAGCTCGAAAAATTAGGCCCGATGCAGTTCACTACTGTAAATTACGGATAATTTTTTCGCGATAGATTTTACGTGCAGCAATCTTACGATTTTTACAAATGAAAAATCTATATTTAAAACGATAATTAAATTTTTATAACAACAAGTTTTCAGGCGATTTTCCAAATTTGAAAATATACTATAGTATGTATGATATGATTATAGTTATGATTATACCAATGACACATATGATACCTAGACTGACGATTCATTCATTCATTAAAATGCATCTTTAAGCGTCGTTAAAATCAAATCAGCTGAGCCCGCCATTTTGATAAAACATATGGTAATTATTCTCGTGTTAAAAACTACTATTTAAATTGATAACTTGCTTCCTCATTATCTCGGTGATCAGGCAATTCCTTTAATAAAGTTCGCATCAGATATAGGAATAAATTAGGATCTCGTTTGAAAAATAATGATTAGTGTATCCAAGATGGCGTCTCCAGCTGATTTGCATTGATGATGTACACTTTTAAATGAATGAATCGTCAGTCTAGGTATTATATATGTCATTGGATTATACTATGAATCTTAATTATAGGAAATAATACGGCTTAGTAATAGGTTTTTTTTTTAAAAAAACATTGAGATATATATATATATAAAAATATTGAAATGTTTTTAAACTCTATTAGAGCCACCAAGACACATGCTTAACGTATTTTCCGTTTTAATGAGAGTTCCATCTGCAGCATTGCCATTAATATAGTAGGTATTTCCAATGAAGCAGGTTAAACCACACGGAGATTGATCTATATAATAATATATCATAAATATGAGAGCTTTGCGGGAATTTAAAAAGAAATTCGGTTATAGCCCAGGTCCTAGAGGCGAATTTTTTGTCATTTCGGGTCGAATCGACTCCGACCCTAATTTAATTTTTTCTATTTTAACCGGTTTTAGTTCTACCCGGTTTATAAAAAAACTGGGACCGAAAAACTGGATTGGTCCGATATTTTTTTTTTTTAAAAAAACTGGAGTCAGGATTTCGCGCCAAAATATTCCCAGAGATTTAAATAAATAATTATCAATATTTTCTAAATATGAAATAATTTAAAAAAAAAAAAAATTAAATACCGAGAGCTCTATAAGTCGAAGATGGTTTGCTTTTTCTGCAGAGAGCCATGTTGTTTGCGTTATTTCTGCTAACCTTTATATTTTAATAACGATTATGATTTTATTTAGATATTTAAGATAGAATAAATTAGAGTTTGTTCAAGAATTTAGCGGGAGATTTTGCCTCATAGATACCCAGAAAATGTTTGGACCTCTTTTTTTTGCCAAAATCTAGAGTTTGCGTTATTTCTGCTAACCTTATATTTTAATAACGATTATGATTATATTTAGATAGAATAAATTAGAGTTTGTTTAAGATCTTAGCTGGAGATTTTGCCTCATAGATACCCAGAATGTGTTTGGACCTCTTCTTTTTTTTCCAAACCTCGAAAGCTTCCATAATAATTATTTTAGCAACGATTTTTTACAAATCGACTCCAACTACAAACAAAATTATATTTTATTTAGATATGATATTCCATGGGTCATTTCTGAATTTCCGAATTTCTCAATTTCATATCATTTTATTTAAAAAAATTTTTTTTTAAATTTTGGGCAGATTTGATCTGACCGGAAATACATTCCAGCATATGTAGAGCAAAAATCCCTGTAAATTTTTAGAAAATTTTTTGTTATCGAAATTTTGTCCATAAATTCGATAAATTTTAAGACAAAATTATAAAAAATAGTTTTGAAGGCAAAAATCCCCTGATATTCACAGTAAAAAGGAGGAGGAGGAAGAGGGGGGGTAGGTATACTCTGGATCGCATTTCCGGTTAAATACGATTTTTTTTTCTTCAAAGAATTTAAAAATGGCTCCCAATAAATGATTTTAAAATTTATACATTTCGAATTCCCAAAAAATGAACTTTCATATCCCAACACAACTACGAAACGTATTTATATTTTTTTTAATATCTTAAATATTTTTATTATTAACAAGAACTTCTTTATTATAATCTATCAAATAAAATTATATGAAAATTAACATATCAAAATGTAAATAAAATCGAATCTTATTTTTTTATAAAAACGGAGTTGGAACTATAAGTTCCCCAAAAAAGAGGAATAAATTATATTTTTAAAAATAGTAATTTGTAGATTTTGTTTTAAAGAAATAATATTCTTTAGGTTCTGATGTTAGGGCTCTTATCTTGTAGTCTATATTTTTTAAAAAAATTTTAAAGTTCCACTTGAGACATGTGTCCAAGAGAAGAGACAGAAATATTGATAGATAGATAATTAGGCAAATGAACAACAAAAATTATCATTACCTTATTTTTGCACACTCTGTACTCTATTTTATCGCCTTGACAGTATTGCCCGCCAAACTTCGGGCTTTTTATAGGGATAAATAAAACAAAAAAATATAAAAATATTAGAAAATTTGTTCCCATTTTTGACCAATAAAAGAAAAGAAAGAAAGAAAGAAAGAAAGAAAGAAAGAAAGAAAGAAAGAAAGAAAGAAAGAAAGAAAGAAAGAAAGAAAGAAAGAAAGAAAGAAAGAAAGAAAGAAAGAAAGAAAGAAAGAAAGAAAGAAAGAAAGAAAGAAAGAAAGAAAGAAAGAAAGAAAGAAAGAAAGAAAGAAAGAAAGAAAGAAAGAAAGAAAGAAAGAAAGAAGGAAAGAAAGAAAGAAAGAAAGAAAGAAAGAAAGAAAGAAAGAAAGAAAGAAAGAAAGAAAGAAAGAAAGAAGGAAAGAAAGAAAGAAAGAAAGAAAGGAGGAAATTAGAAAAACTTATGAAAATTTGCCTTAATAAAAAAAATAACATCATCAAATAAGTATTAACTTCCAAAATCAAAAGTTTATTTATTTATTTTTTTGCCTAAAATTTTGAACAAAAAATTGATTTTTTTTATAAAAATTTCGTGATTTCAAATCATACAATTTCTTATGCATAAAAATTATTCAAAAATGATATGGAAATTTTAAGGATTGAATCTAAGATGCTATTTTTTCGCGAAAATCCTTTCATCTTAGAAAAATCTTCAGAGTTCCAAAAATCTTTGAACAATTTTTACTTATTAATTTTTTGAAAAGCATTTCAAATTCTAATACCTTGGATTATTGCATTCTCTCTTCTTTTCTTCGTAACCTATAGTGTCATCTCCTTGACAGGATGACCAAGACGACCAGGGGCTCCATGAACCGTCCTGGGCTATTATTTTATTCTTTGGTTCGCACTTCCCTTTATAGCATATCTTTTTATATATATAAAAGAAAAAATGGAAAGTGATAAATAAGTAAGAAAATACAGGCACGAATTATGTCATGTCGTGTTTAACATGTGAGTGGCATATCTAGGATAATTTAGAATAGAAAGGGGGGGGGGCGGTAATTAAGAAAATTTATTAATATACAAGTGTTCATAATTTTTGGGACAGCTGATTTTAATAATTTGAAGGTTTTCTTAAAAATTTAAAGTTAGGGAAGTTCTGGTGGAAATGTATAGATGCTACAAACGCAAATGATAGAAAATATCGAGATATAAAAAACTACGTTAAATGGAAGTTAGATAATCAAAATTGAACATTTTATTTCGGGAAGTTAAATAATATATATTAAATTTTTTTTGTTCTTTTAGGACATAAATTCGAAATAATATGATTGACATGAACATTAAATCAACTCAATTATCGATAATAATCATTTAGGACTTGCAGTAAGGAATTTTTAACTTAAAATCAGCCACCTGCCACCATCAAATTAATTAAATTATACTGAAGTTCTCGGATATCAATTTATCCTTTGCCCAACTCTTCCTTTCTCAGCTTATGCACGTTTAAATGACAGTTCTCGGACTGTATACGTGTACAAGTAAGTGCGGCTTGCCCACCAAACGCGTAGCGGGCCGCCTCCATTTTTAATCTTTCACCCAACTTAATTTAAATCCAGTTAGATGGAAATGATTTCTATAAAAACAGGAAGATGGGTTGTTAAGTGTTTTGACAATGCGATATTTGTTCCATTATACTTTGGGGCTTCAACCAATAAGGGAAGGGGGTGGGGGAGCTAACGAATTAAGGTTTGGCTGAAAATCGTTATTTATTAACTTCCGCCTTTCATTATTCAAGATAGAATATAAATAAGGATCAAACATACATTTTTTTCTTCTTATATATTACTCCTTCTTTCTACCTTTATCTGATAGTTAATTAAGAGATATTCGTTGAAGATATAAGTTAGGGACAAATGAGCCTCTAAAAAGTATAAAAGTACACACAGTCGCTAACTCATTTTTTGACTATCTAGAAAATTATTTTTTTTTTTTTAGCAACAAATAAAAACTGATTCTACTTTGTAAATATTGTGTATAAATTGTTATTCAAGTTATCTAATTAAGAAAAGCCCCCCCCCCTCCAAAAAAAAAGGTAAATGGTTTATGAATACTTCTTATTCATTTATATAAATATAATATTTAATATTAATTTTTAAGAAAAGAAGAGAAGAGAGAAGGAGGTGAAAGTGAGGAATACAATGAATTACTGCTGATGTTGCCGATTTTGATAAACGATTGTCCGACGGGTTACAAGGGTGCCCATCCAAAAACTCCTCCTTATCATAATAGGAATATCCTTTTTGACATCGAATTGCATCACATTTACTCTTTTTTTTAAAAAAAACAAGAATTATAAAGATATCAAATTTTTTTAAATATTTTCATAAGGAAAATAAAAATATATATATTAAGAGATAATTAACATAAACTTAAAATAAAAATTACATTTGGACAAGAATTTTCCCATAAAATCTAGTTGCGAATATTGAACGTTTTAAAGCCCAAAATCAAAGAAAATGTAAAAAATAAATAAATAAAATGTTGTTGATAAAAAAACTATATTGAGCATCCTTTAAATAAATAAATGTATATTAGATATGGATGTTGAATCATCATATTATGTTAGAGTCAATGTGTTTTTTTTCCGGAAATATAATATTTTTAGCGCAAATTTTGATTTTACCGGAAATGTCTTTTCCATACATGTTTGGAATACCCGTCATATTCCGCCGTGAACTTTCGAACTTACTATGATTTATTTTTATGTTTTTCTATATATTTTTTTAATATCAATTTATAAATGACTAGAATGTTAACAGCAAAATAGTCTACGATTCATAAGATAGGTATTCCAAACATGATAGAATTGCATTTCCAGTAAAATTCGATTTCAGAAGGTCCCAGGTTCAATCGTGGTAAGGAACGTAAAAATTCAATTCTTCGATGACTGATGTGTAAAGACATATAATAGGATGAATTTCTGAGCTGAGAAATGTCACCCCGGTCACCGACACGCTTGGACAGCCGGGTGCTAGGATACTTGTCCAATAAACCAAAAATGAAAGTTGGCCAGCTGACCTCGTGGCCCATTCAAGGATGATAACTATCTCTTGGCCAGCTCTAGGATAATGGTGACCTCGGGGGCCGTTCAAGCTTCAATGTCTACCAATCTACAATGGACTTGATAACGATACTCCGGTGTGATATCCATCCAGATTGATACTCCTGTGGGAGATCATACAAATGGAATCTATAAGAATACTCTGACGGGATATCCGATACTTTGATGTGAGATCAAGATACAATGGTCTCGATAGCGATACTCCCGTGTAAGATCCAAATGGAATCGTTAGGAAACTCCGGTGGGGGGATATCAGAAATATAAATTAGATAAAAAGAGACAGCATGAATGATAAAGTGGAACGAGATATTGAAGGAGCTTACCATCAGAAAATGGTGAAAGCTGCAATATAATTTTTCTCTACACTTTCCGCGATTTTGTCCAAATATTTTCTCTAATTTATTTATTTTTTTTTTGATTGAAAACCCTTTCCTATATATTCTAAATATTTAGGGATAGATAATCAAAAATAAATATAATTTTTAAATATTTAGTGGTTCCCAACCTATATCTTTCTGAACAAAATTAAGTCTATATTCCTGATATATTATTCCGAAATTTTTCATTAATATAAAAAAAATTTTTTTTTTAATGCTTTTTTCTTTATTTCTGGGTTCATTTGTGAAAAGTCTAATTTTTTACCCAGATTTTTTAAAAACATAGATGTTGAAGGCGAAAAATGCCCATTAGTAGAGGTCACTACTGGAGTGAATATGAAGTTTTTAAAATTTTTGTATTTGTTTGTTTTTTTAATTTCCGCCTGTGTTATTAAATTGAAATTTATGTTTGAAGGGAATGATGAGACACACATGTAGTCCCATATGAGTGATTTGCCGAGGGCCCAAGGTATGGTTGTCATACCATCAGGTCTTAAACCATCTACTTGAGATAAATTTGATGGTTCGAGATTGTTTGGAATGTGTGCAGCTGTTAAGCTTCTATTTATTGGATGGTTTACAGCTGAGTGGCGTTGATGTCGTCCTTGACTAAAAATACAATTTAAGCCATGTCTACCCTTTGAATCAACGGGTGATTTGCATTTGATGCAGGCATGAGGTACTATATCGCAACCTAGACGTAAACCAATGGTTACTCTCAGTTGTTCATCTGATAAGAGATTACCAAGGTTACGACTAGGGCATAGGCGTAGCCAGGATTTTCATAAATGGGGGGGGGGGGGAAATTAAAAATTAATAATTATAATACATTTCACTTCTGTCTTAAGACTTATCTTTGGCTTATATTCCATTTATTAAAAGACATTTTTGGTTTATTTTATATATTAATAAATATATTTTCCAAAAAATCTATAAATTATGATGAATAGTTTTATAAAAAAATATCAACTTTTTTATTATTTAAGATATATGCATACATATTTGAGGGTCAGGAAGGAGTTGAATGCAATCTTAAGGTGGATTGACTCATATCGTAGGTCTAGAATTGGAGTGCTCCACTCGACATTTTTAAAATTTTTGAGTTAGAAGTGGATAATAACTTATTTATTCCTAATATATATAAAAATAAAAACTAGATTAAAAAATATTAATTTTTGCCAAAGTTATAGCTCTGTCAATTTTGCTCTATTTGCATATAACGATGTAATTTTTGCTTCATATGCATGCCCTATCATATTATCTTATTTAATCACGTGTTGTATTTCCCTCCATTTTTAATATTTTGCTTTCCATATTGAATCGTATAATTTTCATTACATTTATCTCTTTCCTATTTTAATGTCGAGGTAAATTTTATATTATTACATATTATAAATTAAATATTTGAATTATTATGTATTAGTTTGTTAATATAATACATTTTATTTTTTTTATTTAATCAAGCTGGCAATTTTTGATAATTTTGGATATCTATTTTTATTTAATTTCCACCAGTCTAATAGATTTGTATTATTACAAATTGTGGCTTCATCCGCATATCTGCTTATTTCTAAGTTATCATTGTTGTGATTAGGTTTAACCTGATATATTTTATAAAACCCTTAATTTATAGTTTTAAATAAACATGGAAAAAAAATCATGAAGCATTACCATAAAAACAGGGCTAAGAACCAACTCTCAAAATTTTACTGAATCCAAATTCTTTTTTTAAACTAGGAATTTATTAGGTGATGTAAATATAAAATTTATTTATTTAATCAAGATAATATCTGGCAATTTTTGATAATATTGGATATCTATTTTTATTTAATTTCCACCAGTCTAATGGATTTGTATTATTACAAATTATTAATTAAATATTAGATTTATTTTATATCCATTTTTATTAATTGTAAGAATAAATTAGAGAATAAATAAAGATATAGTGTTAATATATTTATTAAATTTAAAAAAATGTAAATGGAGCATTTATAACATTAAAAAAAAATCATAAACTGTTATATCTGCTTCACTTGCATTTTGATTTTATCAAATAAATTTTATATTTAAATTTTTTGATTAAATTTTTTGATTAAAAATTTTTTAGGCTATAATTAATTAACAATGTGATAAATTATCTCTGAAATTTTGAATTAAATTGAGCAATAAGTTTTTCCTATATTTGATTTTAAACTTTAATGTTGATTTTCTCATTTTAAACTTTTGCGCAAGTCGAGCATCCAATTCTAGACCGACGTTATATCTGCTTGAGTAAATGAAACGAAGCATATTTTTTACACATTTATTCTATGTGCAAAATAAAAAACAATTTTTTTAGACTAAATTTTTATTTAAAAAAAAAATGTTTTCTTGTGCTTAGATGAGAGTTTAGTGGGTAACTAAAATAAGTTGTGCAAAAAAACTCATCTGGCAATATTAAAATATACAATTTTTTTCAAATATTATGAAATTGATATAATGATTTCACACATTACGTTCCAATTATTAGTTCTTAGAAGAAGGCCCTAAATATTTAATTCATTAACATATTTTTTATAAAAAATTTTAGGAATCAAGGTCTCTCATCAAGATAAATGTGTAAATTTTCCGATTTTACACTTCATAAGATTAAGAATAATTTCGGATTTTATGCATCATCAAAATAATGGAGAAAGTTCTGATTATAATAGTAAATAAGTAAAAGGATGATTAAAATTTATAAAGAAAATATACCTCTTCAAGGTTCAATTTAAAACTTCCATCTACCAAGAAGCTACAAGATTTTTCTAGATTCAGGTTTGGAGGATCAGAAAGTAAGGTACCCTTATAATTACCCCGATTAGAAAGGCATTGCACACTATTTCTACGTGTTTTTAAGTTTACAAATATTATATTTTTTTTAATTTAAATATACAACATAAAACTATGTTTTAACATCTTATTAGCTAGTTTTTTTACAAACTAGCTGGTAATACTACAAATTAGATAGTCAGTTTGCAAATTATATCTAATATATATAACCTAGTTAGCTATCTAAATTTATGTTATGTGATTATCCCCAACTTTCAATTATTTCATTATCCTTTTTATAATTTTGACTTGATTTTTCTAGAATTTAGTTAGTACTCAAAAATTGATTTAAAGTTGAAAAAAATTAAACATTGTCGTCAAAAAAAAAATTCAATTTAACATATTTAATTTAAATCTAAACAAAACAATTTATCTACAAAATTTAATATGTTTTGTTGTATATACAGTAAAATTCTGATTAATACTTGGCATGTTGATAAAAAGATAATGAATTTTTAAGACAACTGGACGCTAACAAAACACTGAAAATCAATCAATCAATCAATTTCTTTCTTTCTTTCTTTCTTTCTTTCTTTCTTTCTTTCTTTCTTCTTCTTTCTTTCTTTCTTTCTTTCTTTCTTTCTTTCTTTCTTTCTTTCTTCTCTTAAATAAGCCCTATAAACTAACAACATCAATACAAAAATAAAAGGAGAAGAAGTGATATTTAATTTATGTTAATAATTATTGATTCTTATTTTTTGAATTTTGTATAAAAATTAAAATAAAATTAATTGAAATGTGTTTAAAACTATTTTTGGATTCCAAACTTCACTTCCGGGATGAGAAATCATCCGGCACTGGATAAAACACATTCCAGTTATATTAATTTATATGGTTATTATATATATATATATTACCCTAGATATTTATTTATTTCTTGAACGCTGCATTTAGACCATAGTGTTTTTCTTGGGTATTCAGTAGTATAGTGCATTATTCCACCCTTGTTTAATGCATTGCATTCATTATCCATGTCGTGTTTTGCTCCAAACCTACAATAAATTGAATATACAATTTTAAAATAATATTAAAAGTTTAAAAAAAATTATTTAAGAAGGAATATGTTAGCTCCGGTATAACACTATCCCCGGTATTGCTAATTATTTTCAAATTTTCATATTTTCATATTTGGACCGTTATTTTATGGGTTGTCGAAACATAAGAACATGTGTTAGATAATGAAGGGGCAGACAGAGACCGAATTGATTATAGACAGGTCTTTAATCAGGACCTGTTTTTTAGTAGCGGTTTGGACTGGTCATTATATATATAATCTAAAATTTTACTAAATAGCTATAATATTGACCAACTATAATGTTTAGCATAATTCAATTTTTTTTTTATTCTTATATAGTATATATATTTTATTTGTTATTCATTTTTTTTATATATGAATGAGTTCTCTTTCAAATTCCTTCACGATACCCAAATGTTCATCAAGCAAACACAGTATTTACAGTGCTAGTGTGCCTATCATCTGTGAAATATTTTCCAAATCAGGGCAGCTTGCCACAAAATAAGTAACCATCTAGTAAAGACAATAGAATATAAGTTTGTAATTATCAGCGTATGAATCGGCTTGAATAAAGATATTAACTAAAATAAAATTATAAAGATCTAAAGTAAATGAAGTGCTTAGCATGATCAGTTAAAACAGATGGACTTAGCGGACATATCTATTCCTTTATATAGCCAAGTGTTCATCCACTGAGAACTTGCCTGATCTTGATCCCTAGCTCAGAAAAATATTTGCTTATAGGGAATAGGTGGTGCGCTTGCCTTGGAATTCAGGACTATAAAAATAAGCGTTTTCTTGTTAAATTTTTTGGGGGAAAATTCTCTAGATATGCTAAATGCTAATGTGGTCAATATACATATACCCATATCATAAAAAAGGGCTACTAAATAACATATCCCAGAACCTTATGCTACAGAAAAAATAAGAGTTCGTTTATCACCAGACCCTGTCTAAGCCCTATGGGACAGGGCCTTTGCCCATCACTACAAATTTTAAACTACATTTCGTGTCCTGTTGGAGATCAGTTATTTACCAGGGTTGGGGCAGATGAGTACTATAGAATAAAAAAGTATTTCGTATTTATTATGATATCAGACGAAATGCAAATGCGCTCTATATTATTATTTGTTATATATATTGATTTTAAATGTAAATCCAACTCAATAATATTTCATCCAGAAGTTCATAGAAGGAACTAAGGTCTAGACATCTATTATCGATATATCAAGGCTTAGGAAATATTTTAGTGGCTATAAATACAGTAAAAATATTGAGTTAGCCGTTTTAATCGGCTCTAAACGTGCCGTTTAACAACACTAATAGTAAAATAAGAATTCAATCTACAAAAAAAAAGTAATGGTCAGAGCAATTGATTGTGCTGCAATAGGTGTCCTTCAAAGTATTTGTATTTGTATTTTAAATTACATTTTCTTTTTTTAAAAAAGACGTATTTGTATTTATATTTAAAATTTATTTTATTTTTTATTTTTTGGGTACATTATTTTTAGAATTTTGTCCAAAACCCCCTGTCTATTAGGTGTAATTGTATACACAAAATCACAGATATCAGTCACAAAATATTTATTATCGTCATTAAAGATTATCTAGGAAATGAAAAAAAAATATACGATACAAAAGTATTATAAGAGACTTTCGAAAAGAGGTAGAATAAAGAATATTTCACACTTTCAAATTTTTTAAAATGTTTTCTAAATCTTAAAAATGAGTGATTTTTATATGAAACTAATGATATTGATATGAAACAAATGATATTGATATGAAATTAATGATATTGATATGAAACTACTGATATTGATATGAAACTAATGATATTGATAGGAATTATGATCTAAAATCTATTACAAATGTCCCGTTTCGTGTCCAATAGTTAGCGCTAACTCGCTACTTGATGGGTCAATAAGAGCACAGCTTGTTGTTTCTTGGCACATACCAGTTACATAGGCATAACCTTTTACGTTTTTTTAAATATAAATATATATATATTAGTTATTACGGAAGGCATAGAACAGTAATCGATTACAAACGTAATTAAAATACAATTTTATTTTGGTTATCATTGTATTAATATTTCAGATTTTTTTTGAAAAAAATAATAATTATTTAGTTAATTTTTTTTACTTTTTAATTAGTGTAATTAAATAAATTGATGACAATTCATAATTATTATACTTTACTCCCACTATGTCTGAAATCTATTTTATTTGTCACCTTTAACAGTTATTATTTATTTAAAAAAAATATATATTTTAGACATTAGATTAGAATCTCATAAAACTTTATCTCTTCACAAAAAAAATAAATAAAAATAAGCATCGAGTCTGTTATTCTGGAATTATTACTAAACAGCTTATAAGTTTGGCGAGATTTATTGGGAGATTAGGCATCATTTAATAGAAAACTGTGTATGAGTGATTCACATATACATAGGAGTAGCCAGAAACTGATTGATAAATCACACCCCTCCCTCTTTCTTCAACACTAACTCCTTCAAAAAATAAACTTTTTTATTTATAGAAAATATAGGTTTGGGTAATGGTCACTCGATAGTCAAAAAGAGGTTTAAGTTAGTAAATATATATATGTATAAATGAAACGTGACATTTTATTAATAATATGAAAATGGGAAAATATAGAAAAGTATAATACATGCTTGATCCTTGTTATATATCAGAAAGAAAGAAAGAAAGAAAGAAAGAAAGAAAGAAAGAAAGAAAGAAAGAAAGAAAGAAAGAAAGAAAGAAAGAAAGAAAGAAAGAAAGAAAGAAAGAAAGAAAGAAAGAAAGAAAGAATTTTCATATCTATTTGCTTTAAAAGTCGGGCTAACCAATTTCAAAAAAAAAAAAATTAAACAAGAAATTTTACATTTTTATAACAGATGTTATTTTTTGTATGATGGATATCACGCCGATAATGACATTTATATTTCCTTAGAAAATGGAAAAAAAATGACAGCTTACCGCGACATTTATTCTTGAGTTACAGGCTTAGTGTTTAAAATTTTTTTATACGTCTCCGACGATGGACGAATGGATATTCACTATAATTGGGTATTTACTCAGCTATTTTCTAGTCATTTTTCTTAAGGAAATTTCGCAGCTCATTTGAAACTAAAACGCCTTATACGTTATAACTGATTTTCTCCGGAACTGTCTATATAGATTATTACGAATTAGGCTGACATATATCCACCACTACCCAACTATAATATTCACTGCGCCAATGTTTGTACTTCATAATATGTATGCAAATAAAAGATTGCCATTATTAAAAAAATTTCGAGATTCTCCACGGGGAAACCTGGATAGTGGTGCTTTTTTTCTCCGTATTAGACATGGAGTTCTCCTTTAATAAATCAAAACCAAAACTAAAGCCATAAGCACTTATTATGATTTCGTTTAGTGGTTGAAAGAGAGAGGGGAGAATTCGTTTTAAACAAAAATATGGAAATTGAACATTGTTAGCCTAATCTCAGAGCTCGTTTGATCCTAACCAAAATATATAGTAGAGTCAGAGTGGATACGAGACCTGTGCGCTGGCCGATGAATTTTTTAAAAACTAATTTTTTTATATTTTATACATTTTATTTCTAAAGATTGGCAAAACATCGCTTTTGTAGTCGTGTAATGTCATCAGCTAAAATGCCTAATTAAAGAGAAACAGTTTTTTTTTTCTATCTTCACAAAAAGGCCTACATTAAACTTGGCATTTTACACTCTTTCTTTCTTTCTTTCTTTCTTTCTTTCTTTCTTTCTTTCTTTCTTTCTTTCTTTCTTTCTTTCTTTCTTTCTTTCTTTCTTTCTTTCTTTCTTTCTTTCTTTCTTTCTTTCTTTCTTTCTTTTCTTTTTATTTCACAGCCTTTCTAGGTATGTCAAGATATATTATAAAGTAAAAAAATGCACATCGTCAGAATTTATTATTATAGAAGTATGACGATATTAGCTAAGTGAAATATAGAGATTAAAATCCAAAATGGAAATATCAAATACAATTCATTTGACAGGGTTAGAAACATTAGCATTCTACACCAAAGCGCAAATTACAATTTTCAACTTTAAGTGACAATTTGAACAAGATCACCATTTTCTTCTCGGGAAAAACATCATTCACAGGATATTAATGTTCTAAAATTTTTTTGGGGTGAAAAAGGAATACAACATCCGAATATCTCCATAGTAGCCAAAAATTATTTTTGGTGTTCCAGCGACTAGCAAATGTCGGTAAATTTAAATAAAAAAATTTTTTTAGTGATAAAAATTTGTTTTCTTTTCAATAAAGATCAAAAAAAAATATGCTTTAACTGTTCTTAAAGCAAAAATTTAATTTAATTTGCAAATTAAAAACTTTCAATTACACTAAATATTCCTATTATTTATTATAATAATTTGAAATAAATTAAAATTTATTTATCATCATTTAAAATTTATAAAATTTTAATAACTTATTTTCGTAAATTTCGAAAAAAAGAACTTTTATTTTTACATTTAAAAATAGCTTACTTCTCTCTCTTATTCGTTAGAGTTACGCAAAGTTTGTTAATTATATTTTTGATATTTTTGATATTTTTGGTCACAGCTTCGTGAAAAAGATTAAAAAATATTATCATTCATATAATATATATATTTCATATTACCAACGGTATTAGAATTTCCTTTCCATCCCCTAAACAAATTTTTTTTTTATTTTAAAAGAAAAAAAATAATATATAAAAACTTGAAATATCATTAATTATAGGTTTTTGCATTGAAAAAGTGATAAGGAATGGAAGGGGGGTGGTTAAGGTGATTTTTTTAAACTATATATTAAAGAATAAGGCAATGTTGAAGGTCCAGTTCTATTCCAAAGCATTCCTTCTAAACTAGTGTTGTTTAACGGCTCGTTTCAAGCCGGTTTTTTATAAACGGCTAACTCAATATTAGAACCAGAAAAATATAGCCTAAGCCTCGTGATTTCTCTAAAGAGAAGAGAAGAGAAGAGAAGAGAAGAGAAGAGAAGAGAAGAGAAGAGAAGAGAAGAGAGAAGAGAGAGAGAAGAGAAGAGAAGAGAAGAGAAGAGAAGAGAGAAGAGAAGAGAGAAGAGAAGAAAGAAAGAAAGAAAGAAAGAAAGAAAGAAAGAAAGAAAGAAAGAAAGAAAGAAAGAAAGAAAGAAAGAAAGAAAGAAAGAAAGAAAGAAAGAAAGGTTTTTAGACTCCAAAACGAGCCGTTTAACAACACCACCCTAAACCGTGACTTTGTACGGTCGCATAGAAAATCCTAAACTTTAGGTGCTCAAAATGAAAAACAGGGATAGGTGATCCAGAGGCAAGTTGGGCAGCAATATAATTCACAATTATCATCACTTTCCCTCTTTATTTGTTTTTTTTTTTTTTTAAAAAAAATGTCCTTTATTAATCCACTGAGAGATTTGGAAAGAAAAAAAAAATTAAAAAAAATTAATCTATATTTTACCAGAGACCTGCAGAGGTACCATTTAGCCGGACCGACCCGGATTATTATTTTCAAACCCGGCCGGATTTTTTTAAAATTATATTTTATTTATTTTTGATTTTTATAGCTATCAATGGCGATTTCATATATTTGTTTTTAGAATATACGGCCCGACTCGGCCCGACTCGGCCCGACTCGGCCCGACTCGAGGGTCGGGCCGCAGATCTCTGATATTTATTTTGAAAATATAAGAGAACAATTCTTTAAGTGGCCTATACTGTATGGATGGGTGTTTTTCAAGAAAAACAAAATTACAAGAAGAAATGTGAAAAGTTTATGGCTCAAAAATGAATCATGAGTGTATAATATAACGTGGAATATATATATATATACCTCGATAATAAGTAGGAAACGTCTTCTAACTTTTTCGCGTGAGCGTCAGCTGTATATTGGCAGAAAAGGTTTATATCATCTTTGCTTCTGATCGCCGGACCCCTCTAAAACAAAACGAATTTTTTTTTTTTTATAAAATATATTATTATTGTATCTTTTTAAATGGAAATCTTTTTTTAAAAAAAATTTAGCAAAAAAAAAAGCACTTTACGTAAGCTTTGATTCCTTTGAGAATAAAATAGGCTGGGTTTTCGAATGTTGGGTCTCGTAAAATGTGATCAACCTTTTTACGAAAATTATTTATATATATATAATAAACCTCCTTAAATATCTTGCTTGCTTATATGTTGTTTTAGGTTAGGGAAGAGGCCTCACGCCCAAACAAGAAACCGATTTATGTGGCAAACCATCTTATCCGGGGTAATATGGACCCGAGGAGTGTTTCGGATCTCTGCCAGAATATCGGTTTCGGTTAAGTTCGTGTTATCAACATTTCCGCTAAATAGAATTTTAAAATACCAGCCCGAATAACGGATATGACAACCCTGTTTAATATAGTTATGAAAATTTATATTATGGCTTAATTGATATCTAAAATATATCTATGATATTAAAACTTTATGGAAAAAAGCCAAAAATTATAGGTTATGTTGACACGACAAAAATTTATATATAAATATATATCTATCTATCTAAAATGAATTACAGCATATGTAAAATCTAACGAAACTTTCTCGTTATTCAAAATTTATATTTTTTTAAAAATTTTAAGCTAAATTTGACTGAAATTTATAATTCTATATGTCTTTTATATAGAAAAAAAAGGCATGTTATTTATAAAACACTAAAATTTTTGTTGGTATTATTTGTAATAATCGAATCAATAAATATAACATTATCATGGATGCTTAAAATGATATCTACGAAAATTAATATTGTTAAACTGTTCGTTTTGAGCCGATCTTTGGAAAAGGCTAACTCAATATATTAATCCAGAAAGCATACCTGAAGATTTTGGTTCACAGATGACACAAAGGTCCGGCCATCTTCGAACAAAATCTCGATGCTGTTGAGTTAGCCGTTTCTAAGAATCTGCAACACTAAGTGGAAATCCTCCAAACTTAGATCTCATCCTAATTATTTAATTTTAATTTATTTTCCTTTTTTAAATCGTAAAAATTTGAAACCATAAGTATATTTATATTATAATAAATTATTCTACTTGAGCAGCAACTGAAATTAACTCATTTTCGGTTAGCGTATTACTTGCGTCTGTATAGAACACAGCTTCGATATAATACGGGCCTTTAAAATTACTATTTGTATCTGTAGTTTTTGCTTTTTTGACTAATTTGCTGGCTAATAAATGTATAAAATTTATAATTTTAAAATTAATTTGATCATTTTAAAAGTAACGATACAATCTAGATATACAGTTACATCGCCTAAAAATAGGTTTCGATATACAGATAAAAAAAATGGATCTGAATCTAGATACTATTTTTACGAAAGTATCTACATTTAGATACATTTTTTATTTTTTACAAATGTGTTAGAAGTATACACAGTATTCTAATTGAACTGATAGCCTATTTTAGCAAAGAACCTGTCAATTCTAAAAACAAAATTCCGTAAGCTTTTATATATTGAGAAAGTGAGATAAATTATCAATGTTTTCCTCCGATTTCATCAAATCCTAGCTACTGGATCTATAAGGTGACAAAAAATTGGACAAATAAAATAAACTTTACAATTCGACATTAAATAAGTTCTTCTTTACTCAATACGAATGTTTCAATAGAATCAAATAATAGCAGCTGTGCGTGATCTGCCACCACCATACCGTTATAACTGCTGATCCAATAGCATCAATATTTTTTGCCAATCCATCGTTTCAAGGCTGCTATAGACCAGTTTTCTATTAGGGAAATTCTTTCAAGAATCTATTTTCGTTCTGTAATGTTTTTCTTGCCTTTTTAAATTAAACTCAAGTCATCACTTTACTGCTAAATCTGTGTTAGACCAAACTTAAAATTTTGCATATTTATTAATTAAACCTTGTAGTTATGCATATAAAGAAAAATTGAGAGAGGAAAAAAATACGCTTATTCATATTTGAGTGTTTTTTTTGGTTTATGATCATATGCCGGATATCTGACCTGTCAAATACGGTTTTCAAATAAATAATGTAGACACTTTATTTTATAAATAATAGTAGTAAAATAATATTATTTTTTTTAAAAATCCATTTGTCATTCTACAATTAATGGTGGTAGAGTCTTGTTTCTGATTCATATTTAATATTGTCATTATCGAGATCTTCAATTAATTTCTGTTTTGCGAATGAATCTTAACCCCAAAGGCGACCTATATCTTTCTGAAGAAGATGGGATTGTTAGTTAAATGCCACTTCTCTTTAAGGGTGAAGTCTATAAGTTGTCTCTGTGCTGCTTAGACTTATTTTTTGATACTTATTGCTGTTTGTTTTTAGCCTAGGCTAAACAGCTGCTTAATTAAAACACCCTATTTTGAATTGTTTTAGTTTAATTGCAAATGTTTTTTTTGTTTTTTTTGCTTATTATTTGTTTTTATTGTAGTTTTGTATTTTTGTTATATATATATATATAATTTTATATATGAAATGTCAATCAAAAGTGATCTTTTAAAGTTAATTCTTTTTAGAGGATTTTTATTGTAACAAAGAATAACGGTTCATTTCGAAGAAGTTAGGTCTTCAGCTGATGGCATGTCAATTATTTTTTAATTATGATTATTTGATGTCTTATTTTATGAATATGTATTCTAGATTGGATATATATATTTTGATGATAATAACCTGACGTTCTGATATATATTGGTTCAAGTGTTTTTTTTAGTTTTGTTTTGTTTTTTTAGTTTTGTTTTTTATTTTGTTATTATTTTTAACCTACTTTTAAGGTTGATTATTTTAAGCTAAATTAACGAGCTAAAAAGCCAGCTATTTTGGGAAATAATTTTAAGCCAGGACACGAGTCATAGTTCTTTTAAATTAATTTTTTTAATATATGATATTTTCCCACGCGCATTTAAATGTTTTCTTTTTAAAATTTATGCGCTTAATCTTAGATAACAAATTAGCAAATAATTAACGTAAATTCATATTATATTTTTTTGTAAACCTGTTGCATTAAACTCGATATAGTCTTTAAAATCTTTAGGTAGCACATTATTCTCCTTGGGGACTTGTTTTAAGTGGTAAATATTTTTTGACCCTTCTTCGGCAGATTTACCTTTAACCAAATACTGTTCATTATCTATTTCAAGAGTTCCATGCTAAAAAAATAAATAATTAGAAATATCAAGCATAATATAGGCTCTTCATTAGTGTTGTTAAACGGCACATTTTGAGCCGATTTATTAAAAACGGTCAACTCATTATTTTAGCCAGAAAAATATAGCCTAAGTCTTGAGATTTCGCTAATAGATGTCCAAACCTTTGTCCCTTCCACAAATAAAAACTTCAGGCTTGCGTAATATAAAAATCAGCGCTAAACGAGCCGTTTTAACAACACTACTCTTCACCTTCCTTCATCCATTATTTAGGTTTAAATAACTTTCAATTTACCTAATATCTAAAAATATCGCGAAATCATTAAAACTCGCAACTATTTTTTTTTAATCTCCAAAAGTTTGCATCTTTCGAGCAAAGATGCTAAGGAAACAAATAATTAGAGCTATCTCTTATTAAGACCGATACCGTGATCACGAAGAATTTTTGGGTAAAATATCATAAATTCTCATTTTTTTTTATTGGCAAGAGTAATGAAAAATGCTAAATAAAAGGGTAATTGCAAGCTAATGAATCCAGAAACAATTTATATATTGCCATTATAAATGTGTATTTACCAGAATTGTTAAAAGATACTTCTTTTTAAATGGATCTAGATACAGGTACATCGTCTAAAATGATAACTAGATACAGATATTTTAATAAAAAATCTATCTAGATACAGATTTTATATCTAGATCATTTAGTATCTAGATCCTTTAACAACTCTGATATTTACCATAGTATTATCTTCTTTATCCTCAACGATAATGCCACTGTGTTTACTATCGTGAAACACTCTATAAAGTTTAAATTTCTGGGTTGGATCAGGGTATGTTTTTCTGTTCCCGTCCATATCGTCAACGAAAAAGTCAGAACTCAGCACATGATTCGTCACGGGATATAATTTTAGGCGCAAATAGTTTTCTCCATTTTCCGTTAAATCTATATTATGCCGTACGGCGTTATCGCTTAGACGTATTGGCGTAGCGGCTTGTACGTTCAAGTGTGCCTTGGACCATATGCTTTGACACATCCCTTTATATTTTTTATTTTTCAGAAAATCATATTTAAGAATTATCGTAACTTCTCATAGTTTGTCATACAGTGTTGCTAAAGGTCTAGATATTTAAAAACAGCTGGCCCAATATTTTAGCCTAAAACAATATTAAGCAAGCCTCGATATTTCGTTAGTATAGATGTCCAACCTTTCTACCGTCTATGAGCAAAATCTCTGAGCATATTATTTGCTAAAATATTGGGGTTAGACTTTTTTCAAATTAACCCGTTTATAGCAACAAACAGCTGTTATAATTCCATATTGTCGTGCTAAAAATTTTATCCTAAACAGTTTTTATTTGATAACATTTTTTTTTTTAAAAAAATTAATATTTACGATTGATAAAATATTAAATTTAAAAATTAAAATATGCAAAATATTGTACTTCTAACCAAACTAAACATCTCCTCTAAATATATAAAAAGCCATTTAAAATATTATTAATTAATATATTGTAATTTCTGAAAAAAATTACCAGATCAGAAAAATAGGGTTTAAATTTATTTTTTTTAAAATCAATTATAATAAGGATTTTTAAAATTATATGTAGGTTGCTTTTGGTTATGTTTAACACGAAATTAACCTCTTGAAAAATTATTATTTTTTGATATTATTTTTTTTTAATTATCTATTATTAGGTATAAATATTCCCACTTCTAATGCATCATTCGTTTCCGGTTATAAATAAATATCTTCCTTTACATGTAGTATCAAGATATGCCACGAGGATACGGAGATCTCTCAAGTTTAAATCATATACTGAAGGTGATTTTTAAATTTTAAGCATTTTGTAGAGTACATTCCCTATTAAATTTCTAAGTAAAATTTTAGCCAAGAACTTTTGATTTATCTTTTGAATTTATATGAGTAATTCGTAATAAAAATTAATAGAAAATCAAGAATAGTTCAACTTGCTTTTAGGGATAATTTTCTAAAATTTACGGCGTGATTGCTTATATCTATACTAAAGTATATTTCCGGTCCCTTGGCAAATGATTTAAAATGAAGATATTTCGAGTCTCAAAGGATTCCAAACATCAACACGCTTATTATTAACAAAATGGAGAGAGAAAGAAAGAAAAGAAAGAAAAGAAAGAAAGAAAGAAAGAAAGAAAGAAAGAAAGAAAGAAAGAAAGAAAGAAAGAAAGAAAGAAAGAAAGAAAGAAAGAAAGAAAGAAAGAAAGAAAGAAAGAAAGAAAGAAAGAAAGAAAGAAAGAAAGAAAGAAAGAAAGAAAGAAAGAAAGAAAGAAAGAAAGAAAGAAAGAAAGAAAGAAAGAAAGAAAGAAAAGAAAAAGAAAAGAAAAGAAAAGAAAAGAAAAGAAAAGAAAAAAAGAAAAGAAAAGAAAAGAAAAGAAAAGAAAAGAAAAGAAAAGAAAAGAAAAGAAAAGAAAAAGAAAAGAAAAGAAAAGAAAAGAAAAGAAAAGAAAAGAAAAGAAAAGAAAAGAAAGAAAGAAACTTTTTTTTATTACACTATAATTAAATTATATATTAAAAATTACCTATTCTCGTGGCTAAACACAAAAGAAAAATAGTTCCGATGATAGTCATTAATTTTACTAAACTTTTATATTAGAAAAATTAATTTAAAAAAATTATATATTTATTTTTTTAAACCGGATAATTTTTATAATTATGAATTCGTACATTATAACGCTTGATTTTTATGCTTATATTAATAAATGGGTGCCACCTGAAACATCAACGAACTCATGCGTAAGATGATGAGTGGTTCGTATTTCCAAAGCAAAAAAAAAAGGTGAGAGAATCTTAAATTTATCGATAAACTTAGCATTTGTTCAAATATAAAATATATTTTTTAAAATGCCTTATATGTTAAGTGTAATTTTTTTTTTAAAAAAAAATAATAAAATTCGCCCAATTTTACGTCGATATTTCCATTTTTTTTTTAAAATAAAATTTCTTTCTTTCTTTCTTTCTTTCTTTCTTTCTTTCTTTCTTTCTTTCTTTCTTTCTTTCTTTCTTTCTTTCTTTCTTTCTTTCTTTCTTTCTTTCTTTAGTATAATATATTAAGATGCCAGAGGTTTTTTAGTCCAAATTTGAATTTTTTATACAATGCACCTATCATAGATTTCATTTTTTAGGTTGAAGAAGCCGATATTTGGTAGTAGCGTTGTTAAATGGCCCGTTTTGATCCGATTTTTAAAACGGCTAACTCAATATTTTAGTCAGAAAAAAATATTGCCTAAACCTCGATATATCGGTAATATATGTTTAGACCTTTTGTTCTTTCAATCTTCAGGCTAGCTTAATATTTTTTTTTCCTGGATTAAATATTGAGAGTCGTTTAATAACACTAATTAGTATCTAAAAAATAGATTTTTCTCTATATTTTGAGTCCAAAATATTTATCCTAGAATCGTTAACCTTATATCGACGATTCTCTATATTTTTGATACAGAAAAACCTATTGTCAATTTTATTTAGGGCTCATTTATGTAGGAATTCCCATTCATAAATGTAGCAGTAGGTAATACCTTATGGGATAAGATTGTAATTAGAGAGGTTTAAAGTATATTTTTTATAATTGACTACTAAAAAAAAAAGTCAGATTAGGGTTATATTTGATTTGAAACGTGACAAAATGAAAATTAAAAATTAATATTTTTGCCAAATAATATAAAAAGTTTCTCCTTTTTTTGCTATGAAAGCAAATCTAGTTCTGAAATCCAAAAATAAAAGTTGTGTTTTATTTTAAATTCCGAATTGTCAGTGATTTCTGCATTTATATATTGAACTAGAGTAACTATATACTTAGTAATGAAAGAATAGTAGGCTTGAAGATTTAATCTCGAACGGTTATTAGGATGGTCGCACAGGATAAAAATTAGACAGAAAAAAGACACTATATTAAATTCAATCGAAGAAAAATGATAGTCTTTATTGATTATATTATTCGAATATTGATGTTTATGTGGTCTTTTTATATAATATGGGTATACAAAAGAAAACAAGTGGTGTTAGAAAATGAAAATATATATCAATATATGTCTATTTAATCGCCTTGAGATGTATTTATATACATGTTAATTTCATTGAATAAAAGATAATATGAACATGTTTAAATATACAATTATACAACAAATTGAATAAGCGAAATATTTAAGAAGTATTTAAATATACAATGTATTACAACAAATTAAGCGAACATGCAACACTTAGTAAAACAAGTAAGGAAACTGTATTTTAGGAGGTTTGATCCCAATTTAGGTCAGTAGGCATATTTTGGTAATAACACGTAAATTGGAAACGAGTTCCTTGTGTGAGAACCAACCCTGGTTCTAATATACCCCGTGTTTTATAAAGTTGTCACATCGTGTTTGTAGGGTCTGGGTTCTCTCAGAATGTTCAACCATTACAAATTTCTTTTATAGTTTCGTTAAAATCCTTATGTGGCTTTAATTTAAATCTCCCTAAAACTAACCTATCATATATTTAACCGAATCGAGATAATACCACGAGAAAAATCTTTCATCCCTTACTAATATCACAGTTAAAGATCTGCAAAAGCCGACCAAACCCGACCCGGCCCGACCCGGCCTGAACCGTCCCGAACCGGTTTCGGACCGGGTTAGAGGATATTGAGTTCGCACTGGGCCGGGCCTATAAAAAAAATTCGGGCCGGGTTATGTCGGGATTCGGATTTTTTTTTTAAAATATATCTAAATTTATCAATTTTATTGTTGAATTTTTGAATGTAGAAATAAAAATATCTGATTTTTATTTATAGAAACTAGACGCCATATAACATATATCATTTATTTTGAGTAATTATAATTATATAGTTATGTTTTGGAGACCTTACGTCTACACGAAAACTACCCAATTCCTGATATAATCTTACCCTGACGTTAGATTCAATTTTCGATCCTTGTAACGATATACCATTGTTCAAAGTAAATCCGCTTCTCCTTAGGGAACATACCAAAAAATCGGGCACTTCCGCCTTTGTAATTAAATCTTATCGTAACTTCCCTACATGCTTAAGTTTCGATTTTTTTCCGCATTAACGGAAAAATCCCATTTATATTATTATTATTATAATAATTATTATTTTTTTTTAAAAAAAAATATGGGAAAATATCGACGTAAAATTTAAACGAATTTAAAAAATATTTTTTTATTTGAACAAATGTAAATTTTTAATTTTTTAAATAAATTTACTATGCCTTTTTTTATATTTTTACACTAGAAATATGAGCTATTCATCTTACTACGCACTAGTTTTTGGGGAATTGTTTCAGGTGGCACCTATTTATTAATATGCAAAAAAAAAAAATCAATAAGGTATTATAATGTACTAATTTATAATTTACAAAATAGATCAGTTTAAAAAAAAAAAATTATAAAAATTTTAAAATTATTTTCTAAAATTAAAAATTTAGAAAAAAATTATATGAAATATCACAAGGAACTATTTTCTGTTTTTAACCACGTGAATATGTAAATTAATACATATTTTTAATTATTATATATAAAAAGGAATGTTTTTTTTGCTATCTTTCTATCAAAGTCTTCGTCATTTTATACGGAATAATTTGGTTTAATATTAATATAAACTTACTTTCTTTCTTTCTTTCTTTCTTTCTATCTATCTTTATCCATTGTTAGGAATATGAATCGCCAAATTGTATATAAACATCGTACTAAGCGTATTGGTGTATGTAATCCTTTGTGATTCTAAATATCTATTTGTTTGCTGAGGGCGAATTTTTAATTTAAAAAGAATTCTGATTTGACCGGAAATGCATTCCAATATTAATAGAGCATCCACACTGTGAAACTTAGAAAATTATCCAAAAAAAACAGTTCAACTATTCTTGTTTTTCCATTAATTTTTATACCAATTACTCATATAAATTCAAAAGATAATCACAAGTTCTTGGCTAAAATTCTTCTTAAATTTATAGGGTAGGTTACTCTACAAAAATACCTATACGTTTTTGACAAAAATTAACTCAAATATAAAAATCCCTTTCCAGTTAAATATCGCTACCGCTATTTCACAAATTTTTTTTTTAGCGAACTATCACTATCGCAGCGTTTTCAAAAAAAAGTTGCGCGCCGTTAGTTACATTTTAAGTTACTTTAGAAATTATTTTTGTATAGTTCCACAAAATAAAAAAAAAATGTGATTTAAAATTCATAATATACTTTTTTTTTATTGTATCTCTAAGATAATGATAACATTTCTATATTATCATTCCCATGTCTAGAAGCGATGATCATAGAGTATATGCTATAAAATTCTTATCCATAGTGCTCGCGATAATGTGTGCTATTATTTTGACGAGTGGAATTGATACCTAGGGAATATTCAAAAAAATATGAAAAAACGGGGATGCAAAACTTCTAAAGATTAGCTTGATCCATTTGCCAAAATTTTTAGACATGTTAAAAAATTTAAATTTGTAAAAATTTAAGGTCAGTTTTTTCTTCTTTTTTTTTTAAGTGACACAAACGAAAAATGACAAAATGAGCAAATTATGATTATAATGCAACAAAATGGTTTACATTTTAAGATAAATGTAATAATGTAGAGCTGAAACTTGTAGAAGTACTATTTGCCGGGTTTATATTTTCTCGCCCAGCCCGGGTACATTTAAAATAATTTAAAACGGCCTAGCCCATATACCCTGGCTGGGTTTAGTGCTGGGCCCTACAGGTCTCTTATGTAACGTTTGCTATAAAATGTTAGTTGATTTATATTATTCAATATGAATTGTATAAGTGGCACAATTAACAATAAAAAAGCAAAAAAAATAGTACTTTTATCTTATCCCCCTGCAGATAAACCTAAAATCTATCATCTCCTAATCCCACCGTTGAAAATCAGTCTTTAAGTATTTATCGGAATAAGATGATCGTCTACTTTGCCCAGGGACCCAAATCATTATTCTTCAGAACTACCTTTATTTTTAAGCTATATGAAATCTAAAACCATCTGCAGACCCACGTAAAATTATAACCACATGCAGTGGCATTTAGAGGGGGTCCATACATATTAAAAAACACACATCGTAGCTTCGCCACTGACCTCATGTATGATTAGTTTTTATCATCGTAATGAAAAACACTATGCCATGAGGTACGAATCTAACAATACGATAACGTTACTAACCTTTTTCATGCTAAAATATACCATTCCTCAGGGTTGTTCCTTATAATTTGCCGACCCTATGATTACTTTTATCTGCTACCACAATTTCCTAACCACACTCGATTTCCCTAGAGTCTTCTTAGAATCATTAATACGCGATCAGGTTCCTATATCGTCTTCTATGTAATATATATATTTATCTTCCTCTGCCCATTTCCTCATGCCCCATTTATCGTATAATCCACTCTTATACCTATCAAACTTTCCGTTTTAAATTTCCAAACTTGTGAATTCCTTCCATAAATAGCGAATTTTCTATTCACGTAAGATTATGCCATCAAAAATGGTATCCATAGTTTGTTATAGTCTATACTGGCCCAAAGGTGAAAGATTTTTAGCCACCTCTAATTTTCTCGCAACATGGTAACGATATTCAAGATATCGCTTCAAACCAAAATGTAGGGCGCTTAAATTATATTGACCCTAGGTATATATTTTTATAAAGTAATCAATTTAAGTGCAGAGAAAGGGTATTGTTATCTAGAGTCACTCGAGTTTCTTGCTGGTTAAATACGTTGCGTTTTTGGACACGCGTCTTTGGAAGCTTGAATATATTTAATATTGACAAAACAAGTTCTATGTCAATTTTAAGTATAATTCCAAATGATTTATCTTTGAATTTTTATCGTCTGGTTATCTATACCGGAAATCAAAATATGGTTGAATTTGAAATATGAAAAAAAATAACCAATAAGTTTTTTTTTAAAATTAAATGGGAAATGGCAGAAAGAAAAAAGAATGAAATTTCACCTTAAATTTTAAATTAGGCTGTGACCTAAATAAATTTTTAAAAAAAATCTCAAAATTTTTTAAATTTTTGTAAATTTTTCTAAAATTATAAAACATGACCAAAATCTTCCAATATATTCATAAAGTTATGTAAATTTTGTAAATTATTTTCTATTATTTCTTCATTTAATTTAAATTACTTTCTATTTCTATTTCTATTTAGATTTTTATTTTAATTTCGTTAAAAAATTTCACTAAGTTTATAAATTTTAAAGCTAAAAATTGATTTAAATTTATTAATTTCTTAGAATTTTAAAAAAATTTCATAAAAAAATTATTTAGACGACAAACTATTTTATTTTTTACATTAAAAAATAACTTATTTGTTATGGTTAATTAATTTAATTAATTATATTTTCGCTATTTATTCACAGTCTTTAAGCCAATTCCAAAAAAAAGAGGCGAATGCCGATATTTGTATAGCATCTTGAAGCTTTAAGAAATGTTATTTTTATATATTTTCTGAAATTAAAATTATTTAATCTTACTTTTATATTGGTTCATTTTTAAATATCAAAGGGTATTATGTGCATGAACTAAATTGATTTATTTTCGTTAAATTTATAATTATTAAATTTATATCATTATTTAGTCAATTCACTTATACTAGTACATTTCAGAGTTGGGCAATATTGCTAATATTTGTATATCTACGATATAAGATACAAGATCCTTTTGTATCTTGTACTCAGTATCATATTTTACAATTTTTAATAAGAGACTAGTTATCTGTATCTAAGATTCATTTTTTTCACAAAGAATCTGTATCTGAATCTAGATTCCTTTTTTTTCGGAGGACCTGTCCAACTCTGGTAACATTTATAATAAAATTTATATTAATACAACATATATCTTGATTTTACAATAAATAAAGATATAATAAAATTTACAATATTTAACCAATTTGTCCAGTGTTCAGAAAAGGCAAGTTTATGATCTTTTTTATTGTTTTTTTTTAAAGTTTTGACCTACTCAAAATACTAAAAAACTATCGATAAATTAAACGAAAAAAACATTTAAAAAACATTTAAAAAAACATTTAAAAAAACAACATATTTTACGTTTATACAAAAAGTCGAGAAACATTAACCAGCCATTTCAAGAATTTAGGACAAGTAAATTTCGTAAATTTAGTTACGATATAAAATAGAGAGTGAAAGAGATGATCTAGGAAGAGCTCGTTAAAACCTCTATTTAAAACATTTCAAAATGGGGGATAAATCAAGATATCGGTCAAAATATATTACCCGGGTCTCAAATTCGCTAAATCCTAATATTCGATTGGTCAAAAACTTGATTTAGCTGTTTTGGGCTTTTGGAACAACCCTCTACTTCTAATAGACACTTGACCTATTTTAAATGTATATTATATTGTTTTGTTTTTTTGTACAAGGAGATAGGGGAAAGGAAGATAGAACAAAGGATGGCAAAAGGGAAAAATACTGTTACATATAAGTAACAATTTTATTAATAGATTGTTTGTATTGAAGTAACAATGTTATTAATAGATTTTTTGTTTTGTAAGAAGGTTTAAGGCTAAAAAAAAACGTTTATATTACACTTTATTTATTTAATATTAAATTGATGTTAATTTTGTATATATTAACACAAGATGATTGATATATCGACTTGGGTAATTATTATAAAATAATTGTGACCTTAAAAATTCTTAATAAAGAAAATTTTGTTTGTTTCATTAATTTTTGATATAATAATTAAATATTTGTATGTAAATACTCCTTGATTTTCGTTAATTTCTATTTCTAATATATCTGTATTGCAGCTGTTCATAAAACAAATTTAGGAAAATTGTATTTTATTGATTATAGCTAATAAAAGGGACTTTGGGCATAGCCCTAGTTTAAGATGGTGACCAAAAAAAACTAGAATTTATTTCTTGTGTCTGTTTCAGGAAAACCTTCAAAATTAATTATAAATATAATCTGCTTTCCTTGTGTACCTTATTGATTCCGATATATAAAGCTCTTTAAAAAAAAAACGTTTTTTTTAAATAATTTAGTTTTTTAAAAAAATGTAAATCTATTTTTCTTTCTAAAATTCACATATTAGGTATACAAATATTTAATAATATCGTCCGAATATTAATATATATAAAAAAAAATTTTATTATTTATGCGCGGTTATTTTTTAGCAAAACAAAATTTGGAAACATATGGTGGCTACGATTATGATAAATGAAATATCGCGCTCCCACCTGTTATTGGCGAGATTTGATGTATTCACCCACCTCTCATATTTTATGTAAACTAGGTTGTCATATACCTTCAATTGGTGGGGGCATTTTACGAATTTCTCTATTCGGGTCTTGATAATATTTCTCATCAACTTTATGTTACATCTGCTGAATTTGAAGTTGTCGAATCTTCCAGGTTCGCGTAGGTGAGCCGCCATCAATAAATTCTCGTATAAACCGCAAAGAGTATCTTCTTCATGAAGGGCTCCAAAAGCGTGGCCCACCTCGTGGGCTAGGGTATTTAGAATGGAACCCCTTCTCCTGACCCCTTTCGTAACGTGGTGCATGAAGTTAACGTAGGCAACATTCCAGTTCTCGTTTTCTGGGATCGCGTCATTTTTGTCAACGAATATTCCACCGATGGGCAAGCCCTGATAAGCCTGCCCGGAAACACCTTCCAAGTTTTGAAATGTGAAGCTGACGCCTAAACATCTGTCATTTCCTAAGCCCAACGATGATATGTGCTTCATGTATTTATCGGCTAACAGGTATCTCCCACTTTGCTTAGGTGCAAAACCATTATGCCTGATATCTATCGTTATTTTAGCAATTTGGAAGCCAAAATGATTAGGTAGTCCGATGCCGGAAAAATCAAGTATCCGGTAGAGAAAATCTAGAGACCCGTACAGAATTATGATTTCGTGTATAGCTTGCTTAATATTGTAACGAAAAACTTTTTCCATGAAGTAAGAATCCAGCAATACGTTGACGCTGCACACCTTTTTTATGTTAGAATTCCATTCGTAGGTATCTCCGTCCGGGATTGTCATACTGGTTAGTAATTCCACTTGCTGCCACCATTTCCTAACTAAACTCAATTTGTCGTGCCGTAAAGGGGCCTGTATAGAATCATTAATACGCGACCATGGTTCTATATCGTCTTCCGTATAATATATGTATTTTCTCTCTTCCACCCATTTTATAGTCCCCCATTTCTCTGGCAACGCACTCTTTCCCGCCAAATCTAGGGTCGTATAAGAAAATTTCCGAACTTTTATTCCTTCTATAAAATGCAACTTGCCATTCACATATATAATTCCGTCAAAAAGGGTTGTCGAATTCGTAAAATCTACACTTCCAAAGGCGAATGATTTTTTCTGGCCCTTGATTTTAGCAACGTAATAGGGGTATTTGAGATATTTCTTTAAATGTGTTTGATATTCATAGGCGTCGGACCTTATATCTACTCTAGTACTCTTTTCCGCTATGTCAGTCAAAGTAATCAATTCAAAAGTAAAAGGTACATTATTGGGAGTTATTTCTTTGTTGTTTACTATGGAACGCTTCGGGCATACGTCTTTGGATGCTTGATAAATATATTCAGATAATTGTAATAAACAGCATACGCATACCTTTATCATGGGTCCGTAAGAGACTTCCTCTTTATCTAGCAATTTCTAAATATGAATGTATTTGTTAACATAAGCGAGTTCTATTAAATATGTAGTTCTAAATTATTTATCTCAAAAAAGGAGCTTTTTATTTTATTCATCTATTCAAAATAAAATCAATTTTTATATAAGTCAGCGTCAATGTTTTTTTTCCCGGCTTTGTCTTATTTTTTACAATTTTAAATCATTTTTTGAACGCGTTCTAGGAAATTCTTTGGATTTAAGTTGGATGGAGTCAATTACGCCTATAAAGTCTTTCCGATAGGTGCCTCCTTCAGCCCCTACTGCCTCCAGTCGATTATTCTAGATGCCTGTGCGAAAAAAATCCAACTACAATGTCTACCTCGATTACATCCTGATTTACGGGGAAGAACAGGATGTTAAATGGTCTACAAGATCACTACAGTGCACCCTAGAAAGATTGGGCCTAGACATATCAGCAGAAAAGTTGGTACTAGACCCTACTCCACGTATTACGTACTTAGAAATCCCTTAAAAATCTGATTTTACTGGAAATATATCCTATCATGCTTGGAATACCTTTCTTATGAATTGTAGACAATTTTGCAATTAAACCTTTGAGTCATTCAAAATTTATAATAAAAGTTGTAGATCGTAAATGTATATATTTTCAATAAAATATAAATGCCATAATATTAATAATGATAATAATATATGTGGCTGAATAATACAGATGAATGTGAATGAGATTTTTTTTTTAGAATTCTACACTAAGGCCAATCATCATGAAAATATCGTGAAGTTTGAAGAAAATATTGATTAATTTTTATATTTGCTGAATTTTAATGAATAATTTTTTATGGTTTAGGCATTTGTCTGAATCAGAATCAGAAGTCTGATTTCTAAATAATAAAATATAAGTTATAGAAATTTATCGTTTATAAATAATTAAAAACGTGAGGAAATTTCCATATATACAATAAAATTTAAGGAAAAATAAAATTGAAAAATCTTGAATTGTTTTTCCTTTAACAGAATGCAATGGTGAATCGTTTTGTCACGTCTCTGAAGGAAGCTAGAATTTGGAAAAATATGGGAGATTCGAGGTCTACAAATAGCGGGGGTTAACCCAAATGCCCGCTAATATTTTTACATTTACCAGCCCACATATTTATCTATAAAAATTATTTAACCCCCGCCTATCCGTCCACACGGAGTCTAGAAATTATTTTATTGGTTAGTTTGGATCTTTAATCTATTATATTTTTTTTTAAAATGTATTTACACTTAACTTAATAAAATGTGCGATAATTACGAAATAAATAAATAATTTTTAATAATTATAAATCTGTTCTGCCATACATCACAGAAGAAAAAAAAACAATATTTCAAGTTCATAAGTACATTGCTAGCCGATTGTTTTAAAAATATTTTTTAATTCACCTTCTCACCGGCCTGATATTTAAATTATCTTAACCCCCCCTCCACCCGGAGTAGAATTGGCGTTAATGGAGTTGCGGGCTAAACCTCGCCCATTGCAGACCTCTAGTAGAGATGCTAAAATAATCCGAGATAATCTAAAATGGATTTCATCCTTGAAGAAGTAATATACATGTAGCGGCACTTTGTTATTTACATGAATTGAATGAGTTAAAGGGTTCTAAATCTCTAAACAACAGTTTAGGATAGGGCCTACATAAATAGAAATAAGATTATGGGTTGATTGATTCTGAGTTGTAAGGTACTACTTATTTATTTCAATTATAAAGTTTTAATGTTTATAAAGGGTTGTTAATGTTATTTTTATATTTTGGACTTTACATGTCCCTTTAAATGTTTTTCATTTAGAGGCGTCAATTTAGCATATTACCGATTAATTGATTTGACCAAGTGTATATATATATGACAAAATGATGTATAAATAGAAAAGATATTTGAAGTTTAAAGAAAATAAAGAATTAAATTATTCTCATTTGTATATAGATCAAACCACATATATTATATACAAGGCAACCCCTCCTGTATCACTTATCTGTTAATATATCATTTACTATAAAGTTATGGCCCTTTACAAATGTAACTAGTTACATTAACATCACTAACAGTTAGTGTTGTTAAACGGCACATTTTGAGCCGATTTGTTAAAACGGCTAACTCAATATTTTAGCCAGAATAAAAGTGCCTAAGTCTAGAGATTTCTATAATGTCTAGATCTTTGTTCCTTCTATAAGCAAAATCTTCAAGGCTTGGGTAATATTTTTCTGGACGAAGTATCGAGTTAGCCGTTTTTAAAAATCGGCTCAAAACGAGCCGTTTAACAACACTACTAACAGTATTCTACGGGTTAATTTAGATAAAAATTAAAAAATTTAAGTTCTTTTTTAACATGATTTTCTCGCTTATCTAAATTAACTTTTTAAACGACATTATGTCATGTACGATGACATTATTCTAAAATCATCACAATAGATAAATCACAGAATTTATTTGTAAACATATACAACTATAACCCTAAATTTCGTATCTCCAAAAATCTTTGATCAATAGCTAAGAGTAAGTTCCAACCATAGGCTTTCGCTTAGATAAGCTACGAATAAGGCACAAAATTTGACAATAAACTTTTTATGAAGGATAATAATAAGCATTTATATTCAACTAGATATTATTAATTTATTTCACGCCATGCTGAAATTAATTTATTACACATAAACGTATCCAAGATTTTATTGAGATCTGGGTGATCGCTTCTATAAGGCCTTTTAGCCTGATTTATATATATTTTAAAAAATAATTATTTTTGGGCTTGTACGTTTTCATTTTAGTTAAACCTTCTTGTTTCATATCCGAAACATAGTTATTGGCAAAACACGAGAGATCTTAGCGTGTAATATAAAATTCAATTATTAAAAACAGAGATTTTAACATATATATATCTATAATATATATCCCGGTTTTATTTTAGACAAAATAAATATTTCCCGATGGGATAGTCTGATTATTGAATAATAAAATAAAATATGGAAATATTAGAGTATTTCATTCATCATTCTTTCTTGACTTTGCATAAAATGATTTAAGACCCCCCCCCCCCCCGACAACTTACCCATCTTTCCTAAGCAGAAATTTTTGAAAAATGTTCATAAGAAATAATAATCTTTAGATATAAGGTATGTATTATAATATACTATTACACACATAGATACAGTCAATTTCGAATTTTATTTATATACTATATATAATATTATAATGAACGCAATATAAAATATAAATAAATTAAGCGATTTTTCGAATATAAAATAATGACCAATATTTTATATCGTAGAACTTCAAAGAGGATTTTGGGAGATTAGTTGCACCATTGATATTGTTATCTTTATCAATTAAAAAAATATATGTAATTATCATGATTGCACACAAAAAAAATTTTAATTTATAAAAAAATTTTACAAGTATAAAATAGGGTTAGGGTTAAGGTAACTGACGTGTGTTTACTAGGGTAGTTAAAACGGCTCGTTTTGGCGCCGATTTTTTAAAAACGGCTAACTTAATATTTTAGGCAGCATTCATAGTGAATCCGATCCGACACGAATTAACAGCTGATAGATTTTTTAAATCCGTTTACGAGATCAATTATTTTGTCCTAAATTCTATACATGATGATAACTTAAGAAATGTTTGTTTTAATAAAGAAAAATTGATTCTCACAAACCGATTTTAAAAATCGATCAGCTGGTAAATCGTGTCTGATCGGATCCACTATGAATGCGGCCTTAGCCGGAAAAATATTGCTCGAACCTCGAGATTTTGTTAATAGATACCTAGATCTTTGTGGCCATCTATGAGCAGGGTTGCCATGTCTCCCCCCCATCAGCTGGAGACTCCCGCAATTTCGTAGTTTACACGCAGACCTCTCACTCCCGCAAAGCTACCGGAATTTGAAATCTCCCGAAAATCTCCCGCAATTTTTTTAAAAGTATTTTAAGGTTTTTAATATATAAATAATAGTTTTGAGAGACATTAATTGATTATTTTTATATTTTTAAAATAAATTTTAAATATTTATTCAAAAAACATGTCTAGTTTGTAAATTTCTTTTTATCCTGTTTAATATTTATCCAATAATAAATCAACATCATTTCATTCATATAAGTCAGTACCGGGGAGTATATCAAGATAGATTGCAATACAAAAATATTCTCAAAAATAAAAAATAATACAGATGCAACTACATTTGCGGAAATCGTATACACTATTATGTGGTTCAACATTCACAGAGCTATATCATCACAATGTGGGTCGAATCATTTTCTCATGATATTTAACGACTCCATATAAGTGCAAACCTTACTTATGGCAGAACAAAAATGAGCAAGGCTAACACATATGTTTTAGTATCTGAATCCTAGAGGTCAATTCTAGACGATTTGAAATAGGGGCATCCATATGCAATTCTAACAGATGCATCTAATAAGGGATATATAAAAAAAATTCCCTTGATCCTTCGCTATTTCAACAAGAATAAGAACATTTCAATAAAACTGTTAAAATTTTTTCCTCAGTTAGTGAAAAATCCAATGGTAGCTAGCCATATAATGGTAAATATCGCTGATTCAGGGTTATCAATGATTTGCATGTCAGCTTTCTGAGCTGATAATGCCTCTGTAAATTTTGGCAAAAACCAAAGTTACCGAATTGAGGCAGCACAATAATGAATTAATACCAATTGGCTATACTAAATAATTTTTGCAAGAAGGCAATGAATGTACTATCCGTGGATGTCGAAATCATTGTGATGAAATGATTTAACAAATTTAGTTCATCAAATAAAAGAGTTAATGAATTAAAAGAGTTAATGAAGTGGCCTGACTTGGAATGATGTGAGTTGTTGCGATATATACCAATAAGGTGGTTGTCATTAATACCTGCCATCGTTTAAAATTTTACAAACCCTTAAAAAAATAGTTCTTAAATAAAGATTTTAAAAGCTCCTAAAATTTTAAAAAATTTTTTCGAGCATGAAATGGCAGAAGCATATTTAGGATTAGTTTCACATGTAAGAAATCTACTTTATGCAGTTAATATTCAGTTGCAATCAGAATATTCTTTATTAAAAAAGATTCACAAAATCATGCTACAGCTCTGTTCATCTCTACAGTTAAAAATTGATAATAAATTTTATGGCGCTATTGTTAAAATATTTTATTGAAATGTTCAAATAATACTCTAATTAATACATTTTTAAATGAAGCACATATTTTTATTAACACAATTTTAGAATATTTACAATCAAAATTTGATTTTAATAAATCTATTTACAAATGTATAAATACTATGACCTTGGAATAGAAACAATCAATTGATGGTTTTTATAATTTAATAAATATATTTACATTGATATCGTGTTTGAAGAGATTGTAATTCTTTCTTTTTTATGATTCGCCAAAATACTTAAAGTTAGATGGTCTAAAAGAAGAGGAGAAATGGGTAGAATTTTTTCGTAATAACGATAAATCTCTATGCTTGGAAAAAATATGCTAGTATGTTTTCTTCCTACTTAATTCTAATGCTTCATCCGAGCTTTTTAGCCTGATGAGGACTGTCTGGAAATAGGAAAGAAATCGGATTGCTTTAACAACATTAAAGGCCGAGCTAATGGTTAAACAAATGCCAGGAATTTTATATATATCTCAATAACGACGGTAAACATTTAGTTTTATTATTTAAATCTCAAATAAAATATAATTAAGTTTTAGCAATGACCCCATAAAATTTATTGTCAATTTTTAACTGTAAAGATGAACACATCTGCAGCATAATTTTGTAAATCTTTGTTAAGATTCTTCTGATTGCAACTACACATTAACATCATGTAGTAGATTTCCTACATGTGAAATCATTCCAAAATATACCTCTGCCATTCATTATTAAAAAAATTTTTACAAATGTTAGGACAGCTTTTATAATCTTTATTTAAGAAATATTTTTTTGAAGGTTTATAAAATTTTAAAATTAGCGGGTATTAGGAACATATCGCAACCAACATTGTGCTGACTCAATTATGTTAATACACTCTGGTTTTTTCCAAATTCACTGAGGCATTATCATATCTGAAAGCTGACATGCAATTTATTGATAATCCGAATCTGCTATATTTACCATTATATGGTTAGCTAGGTCTTTAGATTTTTCACTATTTGAGGGGAAAAAATTTAATAGTTTTATTGAAACGACCTTAATTTTGTTGAAATTGCGGAGAATATTTCTCTTATTAGATGCATCTGTTAGAATTGCATATGTATGCTCATCTTACAAATCGTCAATTGACCTCCTGGATTTAGGTCCTAAAACATTGATGATAGCCTTGCTCATTTTTTTCATTTATATTAGAGTCGTTAAATATTGTGGGGAAAATATATAGCAACATTGTGATGATAAGTATCTCTGCGAATATTGTACTACAAGATAAGTGATTACAATTGCCGCAACTGTAGTTGCATGTGTATTATTTCTTATTTTTGGGGAACCTTATTACCTGTTTAAACGTGATACGTGATAATTAAGCGCCTATCCCTATAATGTTATACACACGCACTGTATATTTCCAATTGCGGTCGTTTTGCGGGACATTCGCATAAATATATTTTTGATTGTAAAATTAAAATCGTCTTTTTTTATAAAATTTTATCTTATTTACATTCTTTTATATTAAAAAAAGATCATTGGGTTTTTTTTTATAAATTAATATATTTTTATAAATCAAGATGTTATTTTATTTTGAAAAATAGTTACCGACTTTGTATTTATATAAACTAATTTTAAAAGATAATAGGCGGATAATTAAGTCAATTCAAAATCCCGACCTTAGGCCGCAAAAAATTTTTTTTTAGCAATTTTTATATTTCTACCGCAATTTTCATATTTCTCCCGCATAATACCAAATTTCTCCCGCAATTTGAAAATTTTGATCTGGCAACCCTGTCTATGAGCAAAATCTTGAGTTTCCGTTTTTAATAAAGGGTCAGTAATAGAACAATCCCCTCTTTTATGCTTTAATTACTCAAATAAATGAAAACTCTCGATAAATAAGGTAAAACTTACATTGCAGCGGAATCACTTAATCTATTCGAAATCTTAATAGAGAAAAAAAAAATAAAATATTTATCAGATATAATTGTGATTGATGTTAGTATTAATGCATTATTACCTGAATTCCTACTCTGGTGTAAAGAGATAATGGGCGACGAAATTCCTAAAAGTGGGAGCTTAACTTGAAACATATTTTATTCTACTTTCCCCATACAATCATAATTTTGGGTAACTCTAGACCCATTTTTAGAACTACCTCCACTAATGAAAAAAGTACATTATCTTATTGAACAGGAACAGAAACATACCTTAGAAGTTGTGTTGTTAAATGCTTAGATTTGAGCCGATTTTAATTTCAGAAAAATATTGCCTAACATCTTAAGATTTTGCTAATAGATGTCTAAACATTTGTGACATCTATGAGGCCGAATCTTCTGGCTTACATATTTTTTCTAGATAAAATATCTAAATAAATCCGCTCAGAATCAAGTCGTTCAATATTACTACTTGGATGCACTGCCTCTAAGAATAAATATCCTTCTTCTATAGACATAAAGTTAACATTAAAGCATTGATAAAAATTTTTATTCCTTAATATATGAATTTGTGATTAGAACTGAAACTTAAGATAATCTTAAATAACTCTTAGGATAATTCTAGAATAAATTTTAATAACCGCCCCCCCCCCGCTCCTTCTCCCAACCTATCTAGTGATTCCTGCGTACGCGCCTTTTTTTATACCTATAAATTTCCGGAATTCTAATAATCAATTTGTCCTTGATAACCAAGATCATCGTATACTCTCAATTCGTTAGGACATTTTAAGAACTTATCCTTTCGCCTTGCGATATGATGTTTCATTAAGTTTATATTGCATTGACTAAATTTAAAGTGTTGGAATCCCTCGATTTCTTTGAGATATGCCGCCATCAACTTCCTGTTAGACCTAGTACAACGAGTATCTTCTTCGTGGATAGCTCCAAAAGCGTGGCCTACTTCATGGGCTAAGGTACTGAGAATGGAACCTCTTGCCTTAAATTGGCTAGAGGCATTTATCATAAAATTAACATATGCAACATTCCTATTACCTTTAAAACGTCCTACATCCTTGTAATCCATGAATATTCCACCTAACTCCGTTCCTTGGAAAGCCTGTCCGACAACTCCCTCTAAGTTTTGATATGTGAAACTAACACCTAAGCATCTATTCTCTCCTATCCTAGTCGATGATATGAGGTCAATGTATTTGTGAGCTAAAGGGTACATACTCTGGACAGGGGCGTAATCAGTACTCCGCATGATTATCGTTATTTTAGCTATTTGGAATCCAAAATGATTAGGTTGGCTAACACCTGCAAAATCAAGGATTCGATAGAGAAAATCTAGGGATCCGTACAGAATTATCGCTTCGTGTATGGCTTGCTTGATGTTGTATTTAACAACGTTTTCCATAAAGTAAGAATCTAACAATACATTAACGCTGCACACCTTTTTAATGGCGGCAAAGTACCCTCCGTATGTGTTTTCCAATTGGTTGGCCATCACGGCTCGCGCATTCACTTTCTGCCTCCATTGTTCAACCAAACTTTTACCTGGCGCAAATGGAACTTCTATCGAATCATTAATATGCGATAATGGTTCTATATCGTCTTCTGTGTAATACAAGTATTTCCTCTCTTCCGCCCATTTCCTCATCCCCCATTTATCGGATAAGGAACTTTTCCCCGCCAATTTTGCGCTAAATGATTGCCATTCTTGAATCTGTTCCACAAAATGTAATTTACCATTCTCATATATTATTCCGTCGAAGAAAGTAGCCCTATTCGTAAAATCTAATCTGCCAAAAGCAAAGGATCTTACGTGCCCCTTGATATTCGCAACGTAGTAACCGTGTTTAATATATCGCTCTATATTGGAATCTGGGTATCGATAAGAGTCATATTTTACTTCTACCGGAGTTTTCGCCCCAACCACGTCAGCTAAGGATATTGATACAAGTGTAAATGGTATATTACTAGGAGTAGCTTGAGTTAATTTTTCATTAAATATGGGCCGTTTTGGGCATGCGTCTTCGGTTAATCGGACGTATTTAATTGGTAGCGATACACAGAACAAAAATAATTTTATCATTCGCCGTTGTTAATATCTTTCTTGGTTAATTTATTCTATAAGGAAATATTAATTTACCATAATACAAACGCGTTGTTCTAATATACAGTTCCAAATAAAATAAAAAAAATTATTCCATTTTATTTGGTTTTGATTTATCTGTAACAAAGTAATGTTGAGAAAAATATATACCGATTTCTTGTTATATAATGTGGGTTATAAATGTCTTGAAACGATTAAAATTAGCATATTGTAACTTGATGTTATAGAAATATTGTTTGCTAGAATTCTAAAAAAAAATATCCTAACAATATTAGCATACAGGAATAAAAAGAAATTAAAATATACTATATAAAGTTTTGTAAAATTATTGATATTATTATAGATTTAAATTATAAGATACAATATCAATTATTATTTACTTATGGGTTATATAATGATCTTATATTATCAATATAGGATCAATGTTTTACATGTGACATGGGTATTATAAATTTTGTACCTACACACTCTTCTATCAGTGTTGATAATGACCATATGAATTTAGAAGTATTTTAATTGGTTGGAAAAGCTGGTTAGGAGAATACGTACCCTGTACTTTCCTTTTAATTAACCAAAAGTTTTTCTTATTTAGCGTATCTATGATTTCAATATGCATGGGGGTGGGGGTAGTATGGGTGTGCGTTAAATCTAGAAGATTTTGAGTTAATTAATGTTCATTCATTGACGTCTGCACAAAATCTTAATATACAATTAGGCCTTTAATTACTATTTTTAACTTAGCCAATCATATAATTATTATATTCTCTGTTTTCATTATATTTATTTTGAAAGTTCAACGTAAGATTAATGATAACTGACAGGTGCTATATTTATCGTGTCATTTTTATAAGGTTTTAAATATATAATTGATCTAGGTTTTTTTTTCTCCTTTCCAAATTTAACTTAATCAAATTTAAGTGAACATCAGCTAAATATATGGTTATACAAAAAATGTCAAAGGAACAAATTTAGCTAATTTATTTATATTTCTTGAAATATATTACGGTTTTAATGATTATAAATTTATATTTTTACATATTCCAATTTACATTTTATTTATCATATTTGCAGCTGAAGTAACCGCGCGATTAATTTCTTCTAAAAATTAATAATAACGATTTGAAAATTTTCCCATGGCGTTAATATTTACCTAATATTTTTTAAATTTCCCACTATATCATTTGACACATTTTATTTTGTTAAGCTAAAAATAAAATACAAAAAATGAAAATGAAAATGAAAATGAAAATGAAAATGAAAATGAAAATGAAAATGAAAATGAAAATGAAAATGAAAATGAAAATGACATCGATTTGATGGACACTACGAGAATAGCTAATAGCATTATATTGAAACTTAAGGAAATTGGGACGAATGCAAATGACGTATTTCATAAATTATATCATTGTTGTATCAAAAGCAGCTCTATGAATTTAATATATTTCTAAGCAAGCAAGATAAGCTCATGGTTCCAACTGGTTCCAACATTAATATAAAGTCAGGTCGAAGAACATTATAAAATAAATCTCTTTATTCCCCCTCTTGGATATATTTATGATCTCAAATGAATAAAAGGTTCTTGATTAATCAGACAAAATACAAAAATCTTACGTATCAACTTCAAATTTGGATAAGAGAGAAAATTATATATTTGGCCGATTTTATTGTGACCATGTTAAAGTGTTCCATGCATCACTAGCTGAATGCAAACTATATAAAAGATTAAATATGGTTGAAAATGTTACAAAAGATGCTATATAGCTTCTAATAATTTTAAACATGTTTTAGACATATTTTCTTAATACATTACTATTATTATAGTATATTTTGGGGCAACTCTACCCATTAGTACTTGTACCTATGAAAACACATTTTCTGCTTTAAACAAGAATAAAAAACATACGTAAGAAGTAGTGTTGTTAAATGGCTTGATTTCAGTGGATTTTTTAGAAATATACAACTCAATCGTTTACTCAGAAAATATATCCCTAAGCCTTAAGATTTTACTAATAGATGTCCAAACATTCGTGACATCTATGAACATAATCTTCACGCTTGCATATTATTTTTTGGGGATAAAATATTGATGCTATATAAGATATTTTTATATTTCCTACGTTTTAATTACAGTTTATTTGGATTCAGTGGCCCCTACAACTGGGGGGAGGGGGATCCGAAGTAACTGCTTCTAAAAATTTGAGTGGGATTACCTTTTCGATTTAATTCTTATATTGTTTTACAAAACCCATCAATAACCAAGTGATTTCTGTTTCTGATTTATGATATCGGACTCGACCTCTTGATTCTGTTAAGATACTTATTAAATTAAATAATAACTGAGGAGGGGGTCTTATTATTACATTTAAATTTTTCGGCTTTCCCTAATTTAACCATTTTTACTACCTCATGTACCTCCGAAAGGAAAAAGACTTCGTAGTACCCTGACAGATCCATTTCTTAATAATTTAACAATTTTATCAATGGGAAGAAAAAAATTTATTTAAACATCATATGATTGATGACTCATCAACTGCGAAAACGGGATGGAGTAAAGGAAATGGAAGAGGAAGAACGGGATGTAGTAACGGAAATGGAAGAGGAAGAACCGGATGTAGTAACGGAAATGGAAGAGGAAGAAATTGTAGAGTCGGAAATAGTTGAAAATTTGGAAAGGGAGAAAACGGTAAAACAGAAGCCTGATGAAAATTGGGGTACACGGAATATGTTTTCATGGCCTCGAGAACTGTAAACAACAATGAGGCAGAAATCACGACCATCTAGGAAGCCTACGCATCGCCTGATTGAGGGGTTTTAAGATGTTGAGTGCGGAAAAAAGCGATGAGTGCTATATAGGATATTAATATATTTCATACAATTTGTATTATTTTAATTATCACGATTAATATATACGATTGACGTTTATAAAGTGATTCGCGATGACGTGTTTTAGGGTTTATTTAAAACCGTTCTTAAATACCCGCACTTGGCACAACAGTACTGTGCAGAGTTGTTAAAAGATACTTTTTAAATGGATCTAGATACAGATACATCGTCTAAAATAATATCTAGATACAGATATTTTAATCAAAAATCTATCTAGATACAGATACCACATTTTTATATCTAGATACAGGATCTAGATACTTGTACTAAGATCCTTTAACAACTCTGGTACTGTGTATTACTGCTGAGAAGAAATTGAACGCCTTATCCCTCATTAACATACTTAGATTTGACAACCAATTCACTGATAATATAATCAAATATTTATGTTCAATTTTAACAGATTTAAAATTTCACATTATAAATTTATAATAACCTTTATTGTATATAATATTATTTTTTTATTCTTAAATTTATATTTGAATATGTGTGTTAGAAATTGTTGATATTTTATAGCCACGAAGTCCTAATAAATTTCCGAAACATTAGATCTTCTTTAAATAACTAGTAGAAAAATTGAAATAAAAATTTAATTATCACCCCCACCCCCCACTCCCTTCCGCCAGCAAATATCTGTGTATGTGTCTTTTCTTAAATGTATATAATACCTTTAAATTGACAGAATTTGAAATAATCAACCTATCCTTTATATTCTTGATAAACAAGGTTATCATATACATTCATTTTGTGAGGGCATTTTAAGAACTTATCAATTCTAGCTGTAATATGGTGCTTCATTAAGTTTACATTGCACGGACTAATTTTAAAGTAGTATCCCTCAACTTTTTCGAGATGTGTGGCCATCAAAGAACCCTTAGACTTAGTACAACGAGTATTTTCTTCGTGGATTGCTCCAAATGTGTGTCCAACTTCGTGGGCTAAGGTATTGAGAATAGAACCCCTTACCATAATTTGGTTGGTAGAAGGTAGCATATAATTAACATATGCGATATTCCTATTCGCCGTTATAGGCCCTACATCCTTGCGATCTATGAATATTCCACTTGAAGCCGATCCCTGGAAAGCCCGTCCGGCAACTCCTTCCAAGTATTGATACGTAAAACTAACACCTAAGCATCTATCATCTCCTAAACTAATCGATGATATTAGATTCATGTATTTGCCAGCTAATGGGAACTTACTCTGGGTGACGTGATTATTACTCCGCATGATTACCGTTATTTTAGCTATTTGGAATCCAAAATGATTAGGTTTCCCAGCATCTGCAAAATCAAGCATTCGATAGAGAAAATCTAGGGATCCGTACAGGATTATGACTTCGTGTATGGCTTGCTTGATATTGTAATTAACAACGTTTTCCATAAAGTAAGAATCCAGCAATACATTAACGCTGCACACCTTTTTAATGGTAGCAATCTCAGCTGGTATATCCATCATTTGCCTCAATTGCTTAAATAAACTTTGTTTACCGTCTGCAATTGGAACTTCTATCGAATCATTAATATGTGATAATGGTTCTATATCATCTTCCGTGTAATATAAGTATTTCCTCTCCTCTACCCATCTTCTCATTCCCCATTTATCTGGAAGAGCACTTTTCCCCGCAAAATCTACGGTTGCATTAAATGATTGCCATTCTTGAATCTGTTCCACAAAATGTAATTTACTATTCACATATATTATTCCGTCAAAGAAGGTCTCCATATTTGTAAAATCTATTCCGCCAAAAACGAATGATTTTTCCTCTCCCTCGATACTAGCAACATAGTAACGGTATTTAATGTATCGCTCTATATACGAATTTGGGAATTGATAAGCGTCAGACTTCATTTCTACTGTCGTATTCTCTTCCGCCACGTCAGCTAAAGTAATCGATACAAGTGTGAATGGTATATTACTAGGAGTCAATTTAGTTATTTTTCCATGAGATGAGCTATGTTTTGGGCATGCGTCTTCAGTTGACCGGATGTATTTAATTAGTAATATTATACAGTACAAGATTAATTTTATCATTACCCGTTAGTTAATAAACTCGATTAGGAAATATTAATATATATACCATAATACAAAATGCGTTGTTCTATTATATAGTTCCAAAAATAAAATTAATTCCAATTTTTTTGGTTTGATTATCTATAACAAAATAATGTTTAAAAAAAATGAACTGATCCATTGCTATGATATAATATGAATATTTAAAAAAGAATGCCTTTATCAATGAAATCGGCTTTAAAAAATGTAAATATTTTAAATAGTATTTAATAATATATAATATGAATTTATATAAATATTGCTTGCTTAAAAAATATAAAAATATACGTAACAAAAAGATAGCACCCTAAATAGTAAATACGGTCCTTGACAAAATATAATAATTATACATAATATAGGAAGAAGAAGAAATAAAAATACTATATATAAGATTTCAAAATTTATTGATATTATCATTTTATAATGAACAGAGTGAATGGAATAATTTATCTAATATTTACATTTGATTACATTAATTTTGCATTTTAAAATATTTAATGATAAACGAATATTTTTAAAAATCTAATTGAAAACAGATCAATATGTGATGACGACGAAATGACAAAGAATCTTATATTAATCGTCGAGACTCATAATGACATCATTAATGATTTGTCCCAAAATTTCGCCACCCTTTTTACCGGACTTCACAACGCTTTCGTGGTCAATAGATACCAAATTTTTCGTCACTTTATATTCGTTGGTATTCTTTGATGAACCATCATCTATTTCATGTGTTCAAAATATAATAGAATATATATCAATTCAAAGGGTTTATAAATAAAATTTTAATCATAGATATATAATTTGGAATTGCCCCCCCCCTCAAATCCTACGCTTCAGCCTCATTGTGGTAAGGGATTGGCAACGTCTTTTGGCGGCTAATGGAGTTCTAAAAGGTTCCCTGTGGTCTGGGTCTCGAATACGATCAACGTCTCCTCGACGTGGTGTAAAAAACCACCTAAAGGGTTTGATGTCAGGAAGGACATTCGATTGTTAAAAACCTTAAAATTTCCTAATGATTAAATCAGAGTGAAAACTAGCCAACCTGCGTAAACCGACAAATCGTCATTAAAATGGAGAAGAAAAAGACATAATTTAGAATTGTGCTCCTTAATGAATGATTTAATATATTAGAATCGAATATTTCTTGTTAAATGATTGGTTAATATTCGTTATTAAAAATACTCATATTTTGACACCTTATAGTTGTTTCTTATACTTACAAAATGTATGGAAATTCCAAGTACTAAAGAAAATGATTCAGTCTTTGATATATTGATATTGGGATTCTCACTAAAATTATACTCATTTCTAATACTAATTTAAATTACTAGGCGTTTATAAAAATCATACTTTTATATATGGGTAGGTGAAAAAGTTTTTTAGAATGATCTCAACAATATTAGAATATACTTATTATTGATAGGATAATCTTTATCGCGAATCTTATTTATAAAATAAATAAAACTGGATTTAAAAAAATTAGGGAGCTACTTGGGTAAATTGTATCTTACTAAAAATAAGATACATTTATTACTCAAATGAAATAAATGATTGCACGGATAAAAATAAATAAAATAAAATAAATATCATTTTTAAAAATTAAAATAGAAATTATTATTTGGGAATTATGTATGTCGTATGGGGATTCAGAATCAGTGGGGATTCGGTATCTCATGATTTTGAATCCTTTAACGAAGGCGATTTAAAAAAGATTTTTTAAATCCTATATAACCGGAAATATAAGCTAGCATTGTGTAGAGTCTTCACCCTAAAAATTTCAGCCACTTTCAGACATAGACATTTTAGTATTTTTTGTTAATTTATATGAAAATTAATATAAATTCAGAAGTAGTTTCTAAAGTTCATGGCAAAATTGGCTGAAATTTATGGGGTACGTAGTAAATACTCCACACATGCTAGAATAATGCATTTCCGGTTAAATAGGATTTTAAAATTATTTTTTTATAATGGCCATCAGTAAAGGATTTAAAATCAAGAGATTCCGAATCTCTATACAACGACATATACAATGAATAAATAACTTTCCATTAAACTACATGACTCTCACGTGACAAATAAATTAAGAAGTTAGTAAATATATGGTTAAAACTTTTGGTTTTGTCGTCCCCGTCATCTTTTAATATTTCGTAAGAGAATTCGTCGTATTTGATCGCCGAAGCAATCACGCTAAAAGCGCACACCTTTATCCCACAATGAGCCGCCACTGTGACTTCGGGTAAAGTGCTCATTCCTTTGTAAAACATTTTGTCATTTTAAATGTTAATTTTTCTTACTTTTTTTCCCGATCGGAAATATTTGAACAATTAAAAAAGTAATATTGGCAAAAAAAAAAAATTAAAATATATATATATATTTTTTTTAAATTACCAACTAAATCTACGCCTATCTTGAGAAGCATACGTCCCTCCGCCTTGGCTTGATAAGTAGGTCCAGTGTTCATACAATAAACCCCTTCTCTGTACGGGTAACCTAATTTTTTGCATACCTTCGCGATTTTCATGCGAAGATCGAAATCGTAAGCGTTGAATAAGTGCGGGAATCTGGTTCCCCATCTATATTATTTTTGGTAAATATCAGATATCCGCTGGCCCGGCCCTAAGCCCGGGTACACGGGTATGGCCGTATTTTATGTTTATAAAACCCGGGCCGGGCCGGATCGAATAAAATCCGGGCCGAGTGGTATCGTGTAAATGGTACCTTTGTCGGTCTAAGGTAAATATATTATCATCGCCATTCATTTAAACCGTAAATTCAAGACATTCTCTGCTACGAATTTTTTTGCACCAACAATATTTTTAATTTTTTTAAAATCAATCAGTTTATTATTATTATAAATGGCAGTCCTAATTTTAGCAAATTGCCTAATATTAAGAATAAAATATTCATTTTAAGATCTTCACTTAACAAGCTAAAAATAACCAAAACGACGTTACTAGATTTTATAAGTGAAGGTTGGAGCAAATTGATTAGAAATATTTATCGTAATTTTTAGAATACGATTAGGGCCCTGAGTTTCAATGTAATTTATTACAGAATCAACTAAAATAAAATAAATTAAATATTCTTTGCTAATATAGTTGAATCAATACAAATTTTAAAAAAATTTACCGTTCATCATTTTCTCCTACCAGAGGATTGTGCCCAGCCAGGCCGACTAAATTAACGTGATCTTTAATGACAATTACGTCGCCCAGATTGTAGGATGGATTGACTCCTCCACAACAATTCGTTACGAATAAATATTTGACTCCGAGTAATTTCATAATTCTTACCGGCATCGTGACCTTTTTGTTTTTAATGTATTTTTTTTATTACATTTTTAATAATTACTTATGTATTAAAGTAGGGGTAATTATAATACAGTACTGTTAAGAGAGAGAAAGAAAGAAAGAAAGAAAGAAAGAAAGAAGAAAGAAAGAAAGAAAGAAAAAAAAAAAGAAAGAAAGAAAGAAAGAAAGAAAGAAAGAAAGAAAGAAAGAAAGAAAGAAAAAAATCTTATTTTCGTGTTGCACCATTAATGAATATTAAACGAATTATTCATCTATTACAGTGTAAATATAATTATATATTATTCTCGATTAAAATACACAAAATGATTAAAAAAAAATTTTAATTTAGAGAAATCTTTATTATATGGTTCATAAGCAAATTGATATTGAATTTGGAATCCCCATCATAATTTTACAAATTAATGGGTTTATACAGTGTTGTGATGATTTAATGAATCATAATTGACGATTTATAATATAAACACATGCATATATAATTATAATCTTTACAAATATGTACAACAAAAGAAATAATATTATATAAAATATGCATGTGTTTAAATTAAATCGTCAATATGTTTAATTAAATCAACACTTGGGATATGGCATTCGCAATCTTTCAATTTTAAATCATTTAAATGAGAGACATTTTTAAAATATGATTTGAGTGGGAAAGTATTCCAACAATGTGAATTTCTAAACAATATTGCGCAGTAGTAATGTTGAAATGTCTTTTAAATATTTTATTCTCTTTTTTTTTAAAATATATTTTTCATACGTAATATATTTCTGGTCAAATCAGAATTTTTTTAAATTTAAAATCCTTTAAAGGATATTTTTTAAATATTAATAATATTTATTAATTAAAATTCAATAAAAATGAAATTTTATTTAATTTTACATTTATCCATTATTATATGTTTAGCCGAGTTTTATAATTAGTTTTCCATCTAATCATTTTAAATATTAAAGATCAAGTTTTCCTTTTTATATTGAAAAATTTTTTGGAAAATCTTGTAAAGTCATTATTAATTAATATTCATTTTATAGATAAATAATAAAAAAAATAGTTTTAGATATTATGAATTTAGAGATCGTAGATGAAGAAATCAAATTTCCATTTCCATCATACAAAAATATTTTAAACTTCTAAAAGATGTTGATCCAACTGATCAAACAAATTTAAGGACAAAATGTCTTTTGTGTTTAAATAAAACTATTTAATTTTCAAAAGTGAGCAGCTTTCAAAAAAGCATCTAAAAGTAAAAAATCTTTCTTTAAAATACAAATTGACTTGGAAGATTATTTTGGATTGCACGAATTGATCATCAGGAAGATCATATATTGGACAAATATTTTTTAAATTACCAAAATTACTATTTTTGATAAATTCCCTGAATTAAAAAATATATTTATAAAATACAATACGCTTCCCTCTAGTGCTCCCTGTGGAGTGCCTATTTAGTATTGCAAAACAGATCTTAGGGGGACAGGCGTGGATGTTTGTTAGATTCTAATTTAGAAAATTTATTACTTTTAAAAGCTAATAAAAGGTTATAAATATTTTGATAGGTCATTTAATATAAATAAAGCTTATTGATAAAAAAAAATTTTATTTCGTTTTGTCTACCTTCTAAAAAAATGAAAATCAAAGGATCGGTTATAGAGTGACACTCCATTACTTGGAGCGAGAGCGAGCTCCTATAAAAATGTAGTAGCGGGAGCGGGTAAGAGCTCCTTTTGAGATAGGAGCGGAAGCGGAAGCGGGAGCTAGCTACTTTTAAAAAGGAGCGTTAACAACTTTGGATATAATATATGTATATATAATTAAACAAAAAAAACCTATTTTATCACAAAAAAAACAATGAAAAAATATAAATTAATATAAAAAAATAAGAGAAAAAGGTTGGAAAAATTAAAAAAAAAAAACAGATGTTAAAAAAATATAATTTAGAATAATTAATATTTTTGCATTAATTATGGTGGGGGATAAATAGGGAAATAAACAATGATAGAAGAATACTAAGTAGTTTAAAGGTAGTGCCCATTAAGACTAAGTTAATGGTAAACAGACTTAGGTGGTTTGGGCACACAATGAGAAGGCCCATGAACTACATAGGAAATAAGGTTGAGAGTTTGGTAGTGATGGGCAAACGTAAAAGAGGAAGGCCAAAACTTCAATGGGGCCATAAAGTTAGAGCCAATATAAAGAAGTATAAATTAGATAAAAGAGATTGTATGAATAACATAAAGTGGAGAGAGATGTTGAAGGAGCTTACCACCAGAAAAGGTGAAAGCTAAAGGGAAAAAAAAATAAATACATTTAGGAAATAATAGAGCTATGTCCTACTGCAGAGATTTGCAAGGCCCGGCCCAGGTTTTATTTTTTTCTACACCGGCCAGACCCAGTTCGGTTTTTAGAAAAATATATTATATTTATTTATAATTTTCGTAGACAATAATGGCCATTTAAAATATTTGGTTTTAAAATATACGCCACGGCCCGGGTATTTTAAAACCAAATATTTAAACTCGACCCGGCCCGACCCGACCCGACCCGGGTATCTTAAAAAAATTAATATCCGACTCGGATTAAAGATCGCGCCTACAGGTTTCTGATATGTATATTATATATAAATAAATATGTTTTTTTTTCAAACAATAAACAAGAAAGAAAAAAGATCGAAAATACAATGGCACCCACCCAGATATTTAGGGAAAAACTTTTTTATATTATTATTTATTTATAAAAACATGAAAAAATATTAAGTGAGAAAATGTTAAATAAGATGAAAACTATTTATTTAAAAAAAAAAAAAATTAGCTATTATTTTTATGACACTAAAAATTTTATTAATTTTTATTTTAAGGATAGCTAGTCAAGCCGAATTTTTAAAACGGCTAACTCAATATTTTAACCAGAAAAATATTGCCTGAGCCCTAGAAATTTCGATGATATATGTCTAGAACTTTTGTTTCTTCTATCAGCAAAATCTTCAGGATTCCGTGATATTTTTTTGGATGAAATTTTGAGTTAGCCCGTTATAATTAATTTAATATCAAATTTCTAAATTTTGTTATATTCTCCTTTTTTTTTAAATTAAAATATATTGCAATGTATTTATGAATGTAAGTTGCTCAAAAGACATTTCTTCCTCAATTAGCAGCAGATTAAAGTACTTGATTAAACCATTTCTTTATTTCTTTGCATTTTAAAAACATTTTAGTTTTATTAAATAATATTTTATTAAAAAATATTAAAATATTTCCAATAAGGTAAAATATTATTCTGATACACAATTTTTAAATAATAAATTTTGTTTATTTTTTTAAAAATTTTTTATAGCCGGTTTAAAATATTCGGCCCGACTCGGATATTTAAAAAAAAATTTTTAAACGTTCGGGTAACTTATAAAACAAAATACCGTCCTAGTACTGATTATCTATAGCTCACAATGATTTTCCAAAATTCGAATATGTTTTTTTTGTATTAAAAAAAAATAAATATATTTCCATTTTTATTGATTTTGGCGTAAAAAATAGTTTTTGATTTTTTTGGCCCAAAAATGACGAAAAAAAATAAGTATAGATAAATGGGATCGATTTTGTGAACAAAAAATAAATTTCTAATTTTCTTAATATTTGTTTTTAAACATTTTATTAATTTAATTTTGTTAACGTAGCTAAAACGGCCCAATTTAAACCGAATTTATATTTTTACATGGCTAACTCATTCACATGTACAAAAATATTACTCAAACTTGAAGATTTTGTTTCACGGATAACACCGAATTAAGTGAAATTTCGAGGCTGGCGATATTATTTTTTGGCTAAAATATCAAGTTTGCCTAGTGTTGTTAAATTACCTAATTTTTGACCATCTCAATTGTGGCTTGGGTCACGATTTTAGCCTAAAAATATTGATTTAAGCATCTTAAGTTAACTATCAACTTGAAGATTTGATTGGAATATTTTCCGGTTAAAAATATGGCTACGCTGTTTTATAGTTGACTAAAGTTAGGTAGTTTAACAGCACTGAGTTTGCCGTTTTTAAAAATATCGGCAAGAATCGAGCCGTTTAATAACGCTAGAATTTTTTGGCGCAAAAAATAAATAACAGGAAAATGTATGAAAAAAATTCTAAGAAAGTAGAGAAATTTACGAAATGTTACAGCAAAGTTTTATTATAAGAAAATATTATTTCATTAGATGATTTAGTAGTGTTTGTTAAACTACCCAACTTTAGTTCAACTACAAAACAGCGTAGCCATGTTTTTTAACCGAAAATGTTCCAAAACAATATTCAAGTTGAGACTCAACTTTAGAGTCTTGATTCACTATTTTCAGGCTAAAAGCTTGACCCAAGCCACAATTGAGATGGTCAAAAATTAGGTAAATTAACAACACTTAATAATTAGGAGGTAAAAACAAAATATAAACTTACCACACTCATGGGATATCCTTCATAAAAATGACACCGTCCTACGAAACACACAACCTTATGAGTGCCTATCTTCCCCGCGACTATCTTATTTGAATGACCTACAACTAATATATTTAAAAAAAAAATTATATAATTTTTTTAAAGGTTTTTTTTTTTTAATTTGGCCACAAACCTTTGCTAAATTTGAGACCCTTGATACTCTGGTAAGGTATAGTTACGCTGTCCGTTATTCGCGAGGTGATGGTATCCAACCCCGTTCCAGTGATGATTCCGACAGTCGGGATGAAATCCGGCGGCAAGCATTTTTTGATTTGATCCGCTATGCCCGATATCTCCTTGTATAAGGCGTCTTTATCAACCGTGCACATACAGCTTTTTATAAATGTGATTACGTAAAAAATGAATAAAATTAAATTATTTTTACTTGGCAATATTAGTTCCATTTTCCATTAACCCAATTTTTAATTTTACGATCTTAAAAAAAATTAGTTATCTAAAATAGCTAGTAAATAGAGATGACACGACAAAAATTAATATTTTCCATTAATAAATAGAAATGACACGACAAAAATTAATATTACCCAATAATTTGAAAAGTGATCAGTTTTTTTTTAATATGAAAACTCATTCTTAAATTTAATAATAGATTTCTAGTCGCCTGGTGATACTTTTTAAATGGATATAGATACAGATACATCGTCAATAATATCTAGATACAGATATTTTAAAAAATCTATCTAGATACAGATACCACATTTTTATATCTAGATACAAGATCTAGATATATCTAGATCCTTTAACAACTCTGCTATTTACACGACTTAGGTCTCGGGTGCTAAAAAAACAAGCGTCAAAATATATTGAAACGCAATTAAGAACCCGTACGATTCAATATACGATAAACGGAATCACGTGATCGAGTCCGATCGACTAAATAAAATAAATATCCCTTGCTATTATGCTAGCAAAGCGATTATATTCGATCTAATATTTTATAAAAATACCTAAAAAAAAATTACTTTTATTAAAAAAATCAATAATTTATTGTTCGTATAACTTGAAAAAAGCATAAATTAAAATTAAGTGAGACACGGGGCAATTTAATTATTTATTTATTTTACAAATTTTTTTTGGGGGGGTTTTTTTTTTAAAATTATTTGATTTTTTTTTTAAATAAGAAAATATAATAATATTTCAGGGTTAAAAAAAAAAATTATTTTGTTATTTTAATAACAAGTATCATATATCTGAAATATGATATAGTTTAATTATAAATAAATATTTTTTAAAAAAAAAGGAAATAAAATATATTATATTATTGTAAATATATCAGACCTGCAGGAGTTACCATTTGTACGTGCCGGCCCGGCCCATATGGACTCGTTTTTTTAACTCCCGTCTTTATGGGTTTTGTATTTTTTTCTTAAAGATAAGTAACTTCTCACGTAATAATTTAAAGTAGTTTTGTAAAACGGTTAGAAAGAAAGAAAGAAAGAAAGAAAGAAAGAAAGAAAGAAAGAAAGAAAGAAAGAAAGAAAGAAAGAAAGTGAGAAAGTGAAAGAAAGAAAAAAAAATGGGAAATGTGCTCATAGATATGATGGATTGAACATCTATTGAAGAAATTTCTCGCATAGCCAAAATATTGGAGTTAGCCGTATTTAAAAATTCGGATCGAGCAATGATTAATTTTAGGATTTATAAATTAATTCTTAGAATTACAAAAATATTAAAATTTCTAGTCGGTTGGCGCAACAGCCAGGAATTTTTCTACAGGGGAGGGGAGTATTAAAAATTTATTAAAACCGATCATAATGAAAACTTAATCTTGAAAAATTATATAGGTTTGACACGAAAAAATTTTTTAATCGACTCAAACTATCCTACAATCCATCGTAATTTTGAAAAATTTCCACAATCTACCAAAATATCTCTTCTAAATATTCAAAAAAAAATTCATTTTTCAAAAAATCGTGCTTCTGAAAATACTTTATTAAATTAAATATAAAATTTGTTATTTGATTTTGTATTGAAAATCAAAGGCATGATGAGGCATTAATTATTTTAAAAAAAAAAATTAAGAATAAGTTCCCAACAGAGGATCTGATAAAGTCCTTAAAATTATAAATTAAATATAATGTAGAAGAGAACAGAAGAATCCATGAATTTACATGTAAAATAGAGAATAACTTACAGTATAAATTGTAGTGATCTTCCTCGGGCCCAATTGTACAAGGCAGGCTCGACCTATTTAAATATAGAAATTAATTTTTATAATTACTCAAAATAAAGAAGGAGTTTCCACAAATAATAAAAAATTCAACATTAAAAATTGATAAATTTATAGATATATTTCAAAAAAATTTCTAATGCCCGACCCGACCGAGCCTGAATTTTCTTACGTTTGGAAAATCACCAAAATCCGATTTATGTTGACCTGGCGCAACCTTGCGTAAAGCTCTGAAAGTCCGCCGAAATCCCGGTCGGTCTAGCTTCACCCGAAGGTTAAATTCGGGCCCAGGTCCGGGCTTTAAGTTCAAAATAAAATTCAGGGAGCCGGGTTTTTCTTTTATTATAAATTTAAAATGAATAAATTAACAATTCACTGGGATAAATAATTCGGGAAAGACTGGTAAAAAAAAATAAATATGTGATTAGGGCCAATAAAATATATAAAATATTGTTAGAAGCTAGTATATATAAAATAAAATTTGAGGGTTTATATTTCAAAAAATTATCGATTATTTAGGACTACCCTGTAAAAATTCTCATTTTCCTCTTGCCAATTATTTTCATTTTCCTCGTTCATCGTTTTATAGCGTAGGTTATTATATTACACTTCAATTTAATTAATAATTGATTAATCTATTGTATTTTTTTTTTAAAATTATTATTGTATCTTTTATCATTCGTCGTTATAATTGCATATCATCTCTATAACAAAATTTTTTTTAATTATCATTATCATTTTCATATTTATCTTACGCTTTATCGTTATAACAGCTTTGCCTTCTTAGTGATATATTTATTATTTTTAAGATTCGGAGCGGAAAATTTTATGCGCGACAATTTGACGCGGCGTCAATTCAGGCGACGACGCATTTTAGCAGCGTCAATTGAGCGTATATCTAATATATTCGCAATTTATAATAAATTTAATTAGTATAAAACCAAAGGATCGTTAAATATAAATTTTGAAGGAAGGTTGGTTCTTTTTATCAATTAATTTTTTATTATTTTTTTTTTTTTACAACTAACTAATTTTATTTACTAATTGCGTAATATCAATAAATAAAATTTTTTTAATAATATCAAAAAATAAATTGATTTAGTGGACCAATTTACTGTATTATAAGGTATGTTGATAGGCGTAAATGCCTTCACTCATTTTCATTTCTATCAAAAATCTATAAGAGGATGTTTTTTAGTTCATATGACCCAGAGCGATTTTGAAGGACACATACAAAGCGATATCGAGTTATTGTCGCATTATTTAGATAGAGATTAGAGGAAATCAATGGTCGATAAAAATTAGGCAAATGTTTTCTCTCGCACCAGGTGGATGACGTAGCGGATGTCTTTTAATGGTTAGTTAAAGTTCCATGATTAGTGTTTCTAAGCGCGCACATTAATGGAGAAGAGAAAGAAAAAAAGAAAGAAAGAAAGAAAGAAAGAAAAAAAGAAAGAAAGAAAAAAAGAAAGATTTTATTTTTTTTTATAAACTCGGTTTATTTTTTCTGGTTCACATAACTGATTTTAGGGAATTAATAAGTATTGAGTAAGCAAACTAAATGTTAAAGGGAAAAGTAGAAGCCCGGCCCATAGGGACTCGTTTTTTTAACTCCCGTCTTTATGGGTTATATATTTTTTCTTAAAGATAAGTAACTTCTCACGTAATAATTTAAAGTAGTTTTGTAAAACGGTTAGAAAGAAAGAAAGAAAGAAAGAAAGAAAGAAAGAAAGAAAGAAAGAAAGAAAGAAAGAAAGAAAGAAAGAAAGAAAGAAAGAAAGAAAGAAAGAAAGAAGAGAGAAGAAAGAAAGAAAGAAAGAAAGAAAGAAAGAAAGAAAGAAAGATTTCATTTTATTTATAAGCTCGGTTTATTTCTGGTTCACATAACTGATTTTAGGGAGTTAATAAGTATTAAGTAAGTATTAAGTAAGCAAACAAATGTTAAGTAGAAGCCCGGTACCCGCCGCGAATGGGTTCCGAGCTGAGCCGGACATGCGAGTTGCCACGGGTTTAACTAGGTTTTTTTTTAGAAAACAAGGAACCAATATTTTTTGACGGACAAATAATTAATATTTTTTTATTAGGAGTGGTGGAGGAGGTTAGCATTTATTTGAGTGGACCTGGCTTAGATAATTAAGTCCGATGCAGATCACAGCTAAATATTATCGCAAACCAGATATTTAGTTCTTCCATATTTTTGATTCTGGTATGATATCAAATTTTGAAATTTTCTTTATACTGTCTACAAACCGAAATAACTTTCTCTCTTTCTTTATTTCTTTCTTTCTTTTCTTTCTTTCTTTCTTTCTTTCTTTCTTTCTTTCTTTCTTTCTTTCTTTCTTTCTTTCTTTCTTTCTTTCTTTCTTTCTTTCTTTCTTTTCTTTCTTTCTTTCTTTCTTTCTTTCTTTCTTTCTTTCTTTCTTTCTTTCTTTCTTTCTTTCTTTCTTTCTTTCTTTCTTTCTTTCTTTCTTTCTTTCTTTCTTTCTTTCTTTCTTTCTCTCTCTCTCTCTCTATCTTTTCTTTCATTCTTACTATCTGCTGTACTTAAAACCTTTATAGGTCCCAATAAAAACACATTTGACAATCGACTTTAGAAATAGTGCTTCCAATAGTTTGGCCAATTTTAACGGAGATGATAGACAGAACAGATGTGACACAATTTTTAATAATCGAAATAAAAATAAGAACGGAAATTATAAAAAAATTACCCAATCAGACTTTTTTGTGAATAGGAACGTACGGAAAGACCGAGTAAACGGTTTGCGTAACGCTCCCTTTGGATAAATTCTGGCTATGCCATCGCATTATATATCCTTTTATCAGATGCCCCAGTGTTCGGACACTTGTTAGCCTAGGGCAGATTTTAAATTAATTCCATGGAAGATGACGACTTAAAAAAAGTTAAAATGGTTTGGGCTGCGGCGCACCGCTAAAAAGAAAGTCATAAACATCTGTTTAATTTAACGTTTTATTAGTCAATCACTTTCTAATGATACCTAAAACATAGATATTGGCCAAAGGTAAAATCATATATTTTAAATTTGATATACATAGGCGTAGCCAAGGGAGGGAGGGACATGTGAAATTCCCCTCTTCAGAAATACGTCACTTTTTTTTGTGAATATCATTCTGAAGCTAATAAAAATTTCATCTTCTACGACCCTTGTCCCCCCCCCACCCCAAAAAAAATCTATTCAGAATCATCATTTATTACAGATTTTATTATATTTTATACAAATACAAACTAATAAAAAAGATAAATTTCTTATTTATCCCTGGAACTTGGCTTATTTTGTGATACCACCTCTTGGTGACCAATTTCGTACACTATAAATAATGATAATAAGTTCTATTTATTAAAATTAACCTCCTATTCTAATAAAAATGCTTTTGTAGCTATATATAGGCTAAGGAAACCTAGCCGAAAGCCTGGCAAAACTGGCCCAAGGCCAACTAAAATATGTGACGGCGGTTATCCATAACAATAGTAATGCCTCCTTTAGGTAAATCTTGGCTAAAGATTATGTGTATCAGGGCAACAGATTTTATAATTTAAAAAAAAATCCAGTTTTCGCTACTTACCGACCAACCATTCTGTAATTAATTAATTATTACAAGATTTCATGTTCGGAGTAGAATTTTTTTTTTTTACTTATCACACTTTCGCAATAGATTATTCGTAAAACGATTCAACACATCTCCTTTCCTCTTCCCCTTCCCTAAACAGAAAAACAGAAATAGGAAGGAAGGAAGGAAGCGAAGGAAGGAAGGAAGGAAGGAAGGAAGGAAGGAAGGAAGGAAGGAAGGAAGGAAGGAAGGAAGGAAGGAAGGAAGGAAGGAAGGAAGGAAGGAAGGAAGGAAGGAAGGAAGGAAGGAAGGAAGGAAGGAAGGAAGGAAGGAAGGAAGGAAGGAAGGAAGGAAGGAAGGAAGGAAGGAAGGAAGGAAGGAAGGAAGGAAGGAAGGAAGGAAGGAAGGAAGGAAGGAAGGAAGGAAGGAAGGAAGGAAGGAAGGAAGGAAGGAAGGAAGGAAGGAAGGAAGGAAGGAAGTAAAATGAGCAATTTATTAATCTTTATTAAAAATAGCAATATAATATACTTTTTCTATCTATATATATATATAAACACACAAACAATTTTTGAATTTTATCGTTATAATACAATAACGTGACGCGCAATGTAAACAAAAACGAATATAAACAATTTTTTAAAATTGTATAATAATAATAATAAGAATAATATTTTTTAGAAAAAAATTTGTATCTTTAGACTTGTAGAGGATTATGGGAAGATTTGTCACACCACAGCTTATATTTGATCTTTAATGATGATGCCAAAAAAATATACAAGCATGTAATAGACAATGATAATATAATAATAATACCTAGACTGACGATGCATTCCTTTAAAAGTGTACATCAATAAAAAACAGTTGCTGACGCCATTTTGGTTACCCGTATCATTATTAAAAAATTTTTTAGAGGCCAATATATTCCTATGGATGACACGATCTTTATTAAAGGAATTGCCTTATCATCGAGATGATAAGGAAGCAAGTTATCAATTTAATAGTAGTTTTTAACATGAGGAATAATTACTATAGGGGTTACCAAAATGGCGGTTCCAGCTGATTTGCATTTCGACGACGCTTTCATGTGCATTATTATGAATGCGTCGTCTAGGCGTTATCATATGTCACTGAAAATAAATTGACTTACTAAACAAGCCTACCTACAACATATTTTCTATTAATAAATTATCTTAGGCTCCGTTTACATTTACCTATTTAATAGTACTTAGAAGCTGAAAGCTCTTAATTCTTTAAATAGCCTTTACCGAATTCTATATCTGATAATCTATCTGTTTTAAAAGTTTTTTTTCTGCACCGAATATGGAAATTATTTCTCAATTGGAATAAATTTTTATTACAATTATTAAAGTTATTCTTATATTCATATCTTAGCCACTATTAAATTATTTATTATGCTAATTTAAATTTCTCACTTTCCTAAATTAAAATATGATTAATAAAAAGATTGATTTAATCATTAATAATCTTCTATTTTTTTAAAAAATTTCTAATCTCCTGATATGGATACCTCTAAATGGGCAGAATATTCGAGTAATCAATACTTATCCTCTATATTTTTGATTAAAAAGGTTATCGTAAACTCTCAAGTTGTGAGGGCAATTTAAAAATTTCGCGATTCGCGTGTCAATGATACGTTTCATCAAGATTATATTGCATTGACTAAATTGAAAGTTGTGAAATCCCTCGATTTTATCGACTAGGTATCCCGCCATCAGCAGATGAGTTCGCGTATCACAACGAGTCCCTTCTTCGTGGATAGCTCCAAAAGCGTGGCCCACCTCGTGGGCTAAGGTGATGAGTACAGAACCCCTTGTCCTAATTTGGACGGCAGGATTGAGCATATAATTGACGTATGCTATATTCCAATTCGCTTTTCTAGGACTTGCAGTCTTGCCATCCATGAATATTCCAGCTACCGCTGACCCTAAGAAAGCTTGCCCGGTAACTCCTCCCAAGTTTTGACACGTAAAACTAACGCATAAACATCTATCATCCCCTAAACCGGTCGTTGATAATAGTTCCATGTATTTATCGGCTAATGGGAAACTGTTCTGGGAAGCGTAATTATTGCTCTTCATGATCACCGTTATTTTAGCTATCTGAAATCCGAAGTGATTAGGTTCCCCGGCACCGGAAAAATCCAGGATTCGGTAGAGAAAATCTAGGGATCCGAAGAGAATTATGACTTCATGTATGGCTTGCTTAATATTGTATTTAAACACCTTTTCCATCGCTAACGAGTCCAACAATACATTAATGCTGCACACCTTTTTATCGTTATAATACGATTGGTAAAGGGACTCCGGTTTCTTCGGCGCCTCTGCTGGTATATCCATTTTTTGCCTCCAAAGTTTAACCAAACCTCGTTTACCGTGAGCATATGGCAATTCTACCGTATCATTGATATTTGAGAGTGGTTCTATATCGTCTTCGGTGTAATAGATGTATTTCCTCTCATCTACCCATTTCCCCATCCCCCATTTATCGGCTAACGCACTTTTCCCCGCCAATCCTGCGGTCGCAGATCTCCACGCTTGAATCTGTTCCACGAAATTCAATTTGCCGTTCACGAATATTATTCCTTCGAAGAAAGTGGCCATGTTTGTCAAATCTATTCTGCCAAAGGCGAATGATGTATCCTGTCCCTTGACACTCGCGACATAGTAATCGTGTTTAACGTATCGCTCTACATACGAATTCGGAGATTGATAAGAGGCAGACACTATATCCACTGGCGTATTCGCTTCCACCACGTCGGCTAAAGTAATCGATACAAGTGTGAAGGGTATATTACTAGGAGTTACTTCAGTTACCCTTCCATTAAATGGCGGAGGTTTCGGGCATGAGGCTACGGATGATGGAATGTATTTAATTAGTAGCAATAAACAGCACAAGATTAATCTTATCATTCGCCGTTTGATATCTATCTTTGGTTAATTATACTAAATAAGGAAATATTTTATTTATATCATACAAAGCGTGTTGTTCTATTATATAGTTCCAAAAAAAATCAAATTGTTCCAATTTTTTTTGGTATAATTATCTATACCAAAATAATGTTAAGAAAAAAACTAATTTCTCACAATAATGTGAAATGTATAAAAAAGAATATATCTTATAGATATAAAATTGGCTTTAAATATGAAAATACTTACTACACTATTATGTATTAAATTATAGAAATATTTTCTAATTTTCCTTAAAAAACGTATGCAGGAAAAATATCTTAAATAGTAAATTCAGAATCCAGACTTTTGCAAAGATAATATATAATATAAGAAGGGAAGAAAAAGACAATAAATTACAATATTAGATTTCTAAATTTATTGAGACTTACACATATAATATTCATATTTATTTTAATATTTTATGTAATTTTTTCTAAATAAATCGATATGGATTTGATGTTTGACATGAGACAACTGTCTGTTCTTAAAAATTTCCTAACTTTTCTTTCAGAAATTTTTATAATTGATTGATCATGTTAACATAAATTGCGAAGTATTTCATTTGGAAAAGAAAATCTGATTATGAGGTCCTGTATGTCGATGTAGGATTATGACAAATATTAAAGTGCCAATCAGTCTTTATAAGGTATTTCTTCTGAAACAGTTCTCTTTTAATGTCTGTTTTTTCTTTACATTATTATCCCCACCCACCTTTAAAAAAAAATTTTTTGTTTAAAGTTGATTTATACTGGGAACTTTCCTTCCGGTAGGAGCTAGAAAGAAAAAATCATCCAACTTACTGGCGATTCTAAGGAATACTTTTACCTTCCACCAGAACATAGATATTAGAAGTTCAAATTTTTTTTATCGATATTCAAAGGATCAAATATTCTTGTATTTATTGACCTTTTTTTTTAGTAGTCATAATAATTTTTTTTTACCTTATTTTATAAATTTTTGTTAATATATGATTTAAATTATAAAAATATCAAATATTAAAAATTTAACTGTAAGAAAAAAATATATAATTTTGGTTAAAATTGCACAATTTTCTCTTGTGTTTAACATAATTTCATATCATTATACATGTCGTATGGGGATTCGGAATCCACCGGAATTCGGAATCCGCCGTAATTCGGAATCCGCCGGAATTCGGAATCCGCCGGAATTCGGAATCCGCCGGAATTCGGAATCCGCCGGATTTGAATCCTTTACCGAGGGCGATTTAAATAATTTTAAAAATAGCATGTGTAGTTAGAGTATTTACACACAATAAATTTCCGCCAATTTTGCCTAAAACTTTAGAAACACTTCTAATTCATATTAATTTTTATAATACAAATTAAAAAAAAATACTAAAATGTCTATGGCTGAAATTGGCTGAAATTTATAGGGTAAATACTCTACACGTGATAGAATTCATTTACGGTTAGATCGGATTTTAAGATGTTTTGATTTGCCTCGGTAAAGGGTTTAAAATCAAGAGATATCCTATCCCTGCGGATTCCGTCTTCTCTTCTCTTCTCTTCTCTTCTCTTCTCTTCTCTTCTCTTCTCTTCTCTTCTCTTCTCTATATAGCGAAATTTTTTTGTTATTCTTCTTTTTGCAGATTTTCATTTTTTTTAAAAGTTTTAATTAAAAAAATCAAAATTTTCTTCCTCTCATAATTTCCTTTTCTCATTCCATCTAATTAACAGCTGATCGAATTTTAAAAATCTGATCAATTTGTGTAAAATCAATTTTTCCTTATTTAAAAAAGTTATTTATTCCTTAGATTATTATCGTGAATCGAATTTTAGAAAAACAAAAATAAATATTAACAAAATCGATCAGCTGTTAAAATCGTGTCCAATCGGATCTCACCATGAATGCGGCCTAAAATCGAAATAATGACTATAAAATTGCTTTATTATGATTGACAGGACGATTTAAACAATTATATTCTAGAATTCGTATACGCAACTTATAATAATATTAATCGAGTATATATATACATAAAATTAAAAAGTATTTTTTAAAAAAAATGGCGACCACTACCCAGTATCATATACATCGCACTTCGTGATCCTGTCACTTGTCAGGGGCTAGAATAAAAAAACCGTTATCTAAAATTTAGGATAAACGAGGTTATCGTAATATACGCTCAAATTGTGAGGGCAATTCGCGAATTTGCCCATTCGCGTGTCGATGATCTTTTTCATCAAGTCAACATTGCAATGGCTAAATTTGAAGCTGTCAAATCCGTCGAATTCTCGCATATCTTCCGCCATCAATAAATATTTCCGCCGATAACACGAAGTGCTTTCCTCGTGCACTGCTCCAAACGTGTGACCTATTTCGTGAGCCAGGGTATTGAGAATGGACCCTCTTATCCGGATTTTGTGCGTGTACGGGTGCATATAATTAACGAACGCCATATTTCTATTCGCCAAGGGTTCGACCATATTGTCCATAAATATTCCAGAATCCTCCGACCCCAGGAAAGCCTGCCCAGCGGTTCCTTCCAAGTTTTGAAACGTGAAGCTTGTTCCCGAACATTTGCCGTCGCCTAAACTCATCGATGATATGAACTTCGTGTATTTGTCAGCCAATGGTATCTCATTTAACGGGAAGAACCCACGTTGGAGAGGTAGGAGATCGTTGTTACCCTCCATGAGTACCGTTATTTTGGCTATTCGAAATCCAAAATGGTTAGACTTCCCGATATTGGCAAAATCGATGATTCGATACAGGAAATCTAGGCATCCGTACAGAATTATCGTTTCGTGTATGGCCTCCTTTATATTGTACCGAAAAACGTTTTCCATGCAATACGAATCCAGTAACACATTAACGCTGCACACCTTTTTGGTGTTAGTTCTCTGAGCGTACCATTCTTTAGAGTAATCCACTTTATATAATAAATTAATATGTTGTCTCCATTCCTTTATAAAACTGGGTTTACCTCGCCCATACGGCGTGTTTATATAATCTTTGATATGCGACACTGGTTCTATATCGTCTTCCGTGTAATATAGGTATTTTTTCTCCTCTACCCATTTCCTAGTGCCCCATTTATCGGATAACGCGCTCTTCCCCGCCAAATCTAGCTTTGCATTAAATGATTCCAAAGTTTGAACTCCTTCTATAAAATGCAACTTGTCATTAACATATATTATTCCGTCAAAAAGATTGGCCTCGCCTTCAAAATCAAGACTGCCAAAGGCAAAGGATTTTTCCTGTCCCCTGATTCTCGCGACAAAGTATTTATATTTGAGATATCGTTTCAAATGTGAAATTTGGTAATTATGAGAGTCCGACCTTATCTCTACGGGGGTATTCTCTTCGACTATATCAGTTAAGGTAATCAATTCCAATGTAAAAGGAATATTTTCAGGAGTTAATTTATAATACGATGGGTTAAATATGTCGCGTTTTGGGCATGGGTCTTCTGATGATCGAACGAATTTATCTAATTGTAACATGCAGCATAATAATAATTTTATCATTGAATCGTTTAAATTTTATTGATTAGTATTGTAAATAGAGTTATTCTATTATATAATGTTCCAAAAATGAATTATTTTAAATGTTTTTCGTTTTATTTTATTTTCTTTATCAAAATTAATGTTAATCGTATTATTAATAAAAGTTAAAATATAGGAACACTGAATAAAACAATATTAATGCAATTTTTGCGATTAATATAAGTTGGTAAAGAATTTTGTAAAAAAATTTGCGTTAAGTAATTATATTTTCCAGGGAACACTTTCAGCATTTTATAGAAAAGAGATGCAAATGATTTTGTCTTTATTAACAGAAAGGGTTAAGAATTAGATTCCAACGAAACAAATTTAACATCAATGTATAGCCAAATCTTTGAATTTTTATAAAAATTTCATTTTGATTAAAGCTTTAATTTATAATAGTTTATGAATCAGATGAGTTAGAGTAAAATGTATTTTCGGGTCAATTCTGGTATGCTTTGACTAGCCATATATTCGGTATTAACTGGCTATAGTATTTTGTTAAAAAATTTGGAATATCTTAGTATATTTGCATAAGGAGAACTTTAATATTTCTTGTTAAGGAATATTACTATTTTATTTCTTTGAAAATGATAACTTAATAGTTATCAAAAACTTTGGATATAATATTATTGCTTTCTGTGATATTGCCATATTAATTATTTAATTTTTTTTTTGAAAATTGGATATTTTGATGATAATTTTGTATGGCCACTCAAAACCTGGCCAGATTACACTTATCTATGTATTATTATTAAATATATGTATTAAATAAGACTTTTACGTTATGATATTTTATGTGAATAATGTTAAAAGCAGTGGCGTAGCTAGAAATTTTCCTTATAAGGGGTCCATACATTAAAAGCATGGGCCTGGTTTAACCACCGCCGCCTTTACTCCACTGGTTAAAAGCCTAAATATAGTATGAATAAAAAAAATATCAATAGAATTTGAAAACAAAAATATGAAAAATTATTATATAAAATATTTTAAAAATTAAAGTAAAAGTAAAGAAATTTTTTTGCTTCACTTGAGAGAGACATCATCCTAGAATGATATAAAAATTACGTGAGACATTATAAAAGTATTTTACACTAACAGATTAAAAAACAAAGAGATATTGTGAAAACTGCAAAAAAAACATTAACTCAAAAAATACCTTAGAGTTTACAAGTATTAACATTCAAAAAATAATCAAACTATATCACAGAAAATATTTAATAATCTATTAACTTATTGAGAATGCTTTCATTATATCATATTGATTTTGAGTATTTCAAATGTTAAGAAAAAGTATTTTGTATTTTGTATCTTGATTACTTCTTTAAAAATAAGATGCAAGTATATTGTATTTTGTATCTTATATAAAAATTTTGGTTAGTACTAATCTAGTATTATTTATCCTAATTGCAAAATATTTTCAAAAGCATCTGTATCTGCAACCGAAAATTTTCTGAAAATTTGCCAAATCTACATGATACATATTTCGAAACCAATATTGAAAGTAATTATTCCTAAAATGTTTTAAGGGAGAGGAGGTTGTCAGTCTACGCTCATGGTCGTTTAAACCATTTTCCTATATATGATAATTTCAAGATTTTTCGAAATTTTAATTAATGTCAAAAACTTTATGAACTGATTATTATATTTTAGGTTCATTTTAATGATCTCCAAGAAAAAATATCTACTCAATCCTGGATATTTTACTCATAAAAGGCAAAAATGTTTAGAAACATTTAAAGAAATCTCGAGGTTGCGTTATATTATCTTGGATAAAGTCTTGATTTCAAATTGACTATATCTAGCCATTTAACAACACTAATTTAAGTTACACTTTGAAATCATTAGCCCATTAATTGTCAAGATTTTTCTAGTGGATAAAAATGCTCAATTTTTTTCAAATTATATTGATTAATGCTCTAAAAAATCAGCTGATAAAAATAAATAATCCTAAAGAGAAAATTTAGCCTGGCACATATTTGCATCGTTAACCATTAAGAGGTTAAACATCTTAAAAAAACTATTCTCAATTGTTTTTATTCAACTATCCACACTTCCATATTCACAATGTACCCACTAAAAATGTAACTTAATTCAAACATATAAAATAATCCGTATCTTCAGAGAATATTTAATAATAGATATCCCAGAATGTGACGAAGATAACAATATTTCTAACAGATAATCATTCAATTCAAAGGTCAAACTAATCACTGAAAAAAAAAATTCACAATATCTAAATATATCCCGTTACTCTTCAAAATAATTAGTCCAAATGAAGGACTTACACTGGTTTAAAAAAATCTCTCAGGTTCTAAACATGCCAAATTAGTTCTCTCCCATCATTTTCCTAACCCGTATATTTCATTAGAATATCCTTGGCATGAATTCCTTCAAAAAGAGATACAGGGACTTTATAGTATACCATCAAACACTCTCCAGCCAAAAAAACACTCTTAACAAACTCGACAACTAAATCCCTTTAATATACCGTCCATAAAATGGCGCGGTTTGACCGGAAGTTATGGATTCTATTTTTCGCAAAATAACAGCCAAAGATGACAAAAGTGGAATAAAATTATCTAGACTTAGAACATCGGTTCAACCCTAACTAACTAGGTTTAGCTCCACCCGCTTTCAAGTGTTTTTATTTATTTTTTTTACCCGTTCTATTTAAAAAGTATAATGATTTGACTAGAATCATTTAATTTTCCACGAAATAATACTAATGATGATTAATAACAATCTCGTCATACGCTTCGCGACAAAAAAATTATTTGTAAATTTTATGATTTTATTAGACAATATATATATTATATATATAATAAACGCGATGTAAAAAAAAATAATTTATGTAACAGACTCATGAGTATATTATATGAGATTGTTGAATCTTAAAATATAAAATGCGCAAAAATGTTTTATAAAATATATAAACATGCAACATACATTTGTATAGTTTTTGATTTAATTGATTCCAATTGGCTCTTTCTTTCTTCGTTTACTTTTCCCCTAATAATTCGAATTGACAAATAAATTATTATCCTATAAGAATGAAAGAATTTAATGATAATAGAAAAATTGAAATCATATGTCTTAAAATAAAAATTTTTTTTTTTTCAAATGAAATATAATCTATTTTGGAAAAATGCACAACTTAAATATAACTTGTTAAGAAAATACCTGAAAAAAATAGAATGGTTTCCTAATAGTAATGCGTGATTGATATTACGGTAAATCTCTTAGTAGCTAGATTTGATGGCTGTTTACACTACTTATTTTTTTTCTTCTACAGTTGCAGCTTAATCTTTATATCATGAGGAATGTATTCTAAGTTTCCCTAATTCTAGGGGTACATTATGATATACAAGATCCATAGAGGCCCTCAGGCCCTTGGGTTTGTGGGAAATTGAGATAATTTTAATATATAATAGTGGCTAGATTTGATGAGTGTTTAGATTTTCTGCAATTATAGTCTTATTAGAATATTATGGGGGGATATAAAAAAATTATAATATTCTAGAGGTCGATATGCAAGACCCATAGAGATACACAGAGCTAATGGAAAATTGAGATATTTTAATTTTTGAATAGCTCTTATAATTAAGTTTTATCTTTTTTTTACTTTTTAGGTTATAATATCACTAGTGGGAAACCGGGGTGTGTTGATAGGGGTACATCGGTGCTAGAGGCATGTTAGGACAATGTCAATTTATATTAAAAATAATGAAATCTAAAATTCTTCAAAAAATAAAATCTTATATTGATAATGGTTGATTTAGGACATCTATCGACGAATTTTTTTATACTTTAAAAATAACTATATTTACTTTACTATTTTTTCGTCTAAGATTTTAAATTATTATTCCTAAGTACCATAAAATAATATAAAATAATGGCATACCCCTATTCTATAATATTTGTCATTGTTAGCGCTATATTATAAGAATAACTATTATTATTTTTTTAGTTTTATTATTGGTCACAATAGTAGATGGGACACGTTGGATAGGGACCCTATGGGCCATTAAAAAGAATTGAAATCCAGAATCGACTTTCCAAGGAGTGCTTGATGGCAAGGGCATTATATAGTCAATTATGTTTTTTCCGTCAATGGGTGAGCGCCATTTTAAAATTTCAAAATCTAATTTTTACCGGAAACGCATGCCGACATGTTTAGAATACCTACCTTACGGATTTCAGATAATTTATGCGTGAACTCATAAACTTTATAATTTATATTAAATTTTCCCATATATATTTTTTTATATATAAATTATAAATGACTCAAAGATTAACGACAAAAATTGTCTACAATTCATAAGATAGTTATTCCATAAACATGATGGAATATATTACTCGGTAAAATCAGATTTTTAAATTTTAAAAAAATGCGCTCTTAGATAATGATTTAAAGTTGTAAAATAAGACATTGTCGCAACTTAATATATTTATCCAAATAATTAATATATGGATTATTTTCATTATATGGAATGAGACTCTATATACCTGTAATTTGGCGGGACTCGAAAAGAATTTAATCCGTTATCTAAATCCTCGAATAATCAATGCTATCATAATAAACACTCAGTAAATGTTTACAGTGCATAAAATTGTCCATTCGCGTTTCGATCAACTTTTTCATTAACTCAACATTGCATGGGCTGAATTTGTATTTGCTGAATCCACTAATTTTTCCCACACTTTCTAGCATCAATAAATTTGGGCTCGGCGGAGTACAATTGAGTTTATCTTCATGAATGGCTCCAAAGGTATGGCCTACCTCGTGGGCTAAGTTATGGAGTACGAAACCTCTTGCCATTATGGCCTCCGTTACGGGGTGCCTATAATTGATGAATACCATATTTAGATTCTTAGGCTTTTTAGCACTATCGTACATGAATATTCCAGAATCCTCTGCACCTTGGACAGCCTTCCCCATAATTGTGTCAAAATTTCTATATGTGGAGCTGACGCCTAAGCATGCATTATCTCCTAACCTTATCGAAGATATGTATTTCATGTATATTTTGAAATCTGAGATTGGCTCAGGTTTCCTGAAGCGATCATTGTTTATCATGGCTATCGTTATCTTGGCTATTTGAAAACCAAAATGGTTAGGTTTCCCAATACCGGCAAAATCAATGATTCGGTAAAGAAAATCCAGGGATCCGTATAGAATTATAACTTCATGTATGGCTTTCTTGATATTGTACTGGTAAACCTTTTCCATAGAATCCATATCCAAGAATACATTAATTCTGCAAACCTTCTTAATGTTGGTTCTCTTATTGTACCATTCTTTAGAAAATTTCAATTGATTTGCCACCTCCGCTTGATGTTTCCATTCCTCGACAAAGCTCGATTTAGCATATGGTACCTTTACATAATCGTTAGCATGCGACAAGGGTATTACATCGTCTTCCGTGTAATACAAGTATTTTCTGTTCTCCACCCATTTCCTCATCCCCCATTTCTGAGAGAGCGCACTTTTAACCAAGTGACCTGCCGAATTAAACGATTCCCAAGTGTACCCTCCTTCTACGAAATTTAACTTGCCATCTACGTATATTATTCCGTCAAAAAGAGTATTCTTAGGTTTAATATCTATACTGCCAAAAGCATAGGATTTTTCCTTATCCTTGACTTTCGCAACGTAGTAGTGTTCAAAGGTGAGATATCGTTCTAAATATGAATTTTCGTATTGTAAAAAGTCAGACTTTATTTCTACAGAAGCATTCATTTCCACCACGTCAGTGAGAGAAATCAATTTAAGTTTAAAGGGTATATTATCAGGAGATACATAATTATCCTCTTGTACATACAGTCCACGATTTGGGCATCCCTCTCCGACATATTGCATGAATTCGCGTAGTTGTAATAAACAGCACAGGATTAATTTTATCATAAGCCTTTTTGTTTCAATTTTTTTAAATTAAATATTCTAAATATTACAAACAAGTTGTTCACATTATTATATAGTTCCAAAATATTTAATTTACACAAAAAAAATATACACATATATATATTATGACTATTATTCTCTTTACCAAAAATAATGTTAGTTATTATATTATAAAAGAATGATAATAAATGTTAATACAGTTTAATATAATATATTATTAAAATTGTATTATATTGATATAAAGAAAACATGAAGGAGTAAAAAGTGATATTTTTTAGTGAATTACTTAACAGTGTAAAAGTACAGTATATTTTAAGTTACGAAAGATAGATATATCTTATTATATATGCTAAATTGAATATTTAAATTTATCGATACAAATTTTAATTGTACCTCAAAAATGTATATGTATAATTTTCTCTTTATTTAACATAAATAGTATCATAACTTTTCCAAATAATCGTTCATTTTTTTTTAAAATAGAAAGCACTTTAGACTAGGGATATCTTAATCTTGAATTATCACGTGTCTTTAATTACTGGAGGAACTGGCAATTATTTATATCAATTTTATAAAATTATTTACTCTTTAAGGCTCAATATAAAAAAATATTTATTATAATACCTACTTAAACTATATTATTCTCTGTTACAAAGATGACAGTACCCCCCCCCCCCACCCCAAATAGTTATATAAATATCTGCTATACAAGTTGCCCAAGAAAAATATAAGTTTCTCTATTGCTAGATTCCAGGTTAAGATTTTTCCGATCCTTGCCACCTCCCGCTCCGCCTCTTTTCTTCTCGAGCTAACTTTTCAATTTTTCTTATATTTTTTTACCCAGGCCCTATATTTTATAAAACCTAACATATTTAATATCGCTAATTATTAGCTATAAAAAGCAAAAATGAATATAATATATATTTTTTTTTAAATTCGGGCCTGCCCTGAAATCATTTTTTTTTTAAATAAACCGGGCCGGGCCGCGTTGTTAAAATATAAAACCCGGCCGGGCCGGAAAAAATTACCTCTGCAACAATAAAACCGGGCTGGGTCGTACAAATGGTATCTCTGCAGTTCTCTAATTTTTATCCTTCTTATAAAATTATCATTTTTTCATAGTTTATCAACCTTTGGATTTATTCCATAACTCGCTTTTTTAAAAACAAATATGCCATAGATGTTAGGAGCGGACAGTGCCATATTTTAACTTTTTTAAAATTAACCCGGGCCGGACCTAAATAAATACCCGTGCCTTATATTTTAAATACCCGGGACTGTAAATTGTGTACAAAACGAATATTTAAAATCGCAATGTATTAGGACTATAAAATATTAAAATGTCGAATAAATGTAAATATTAGTCAAGATAATTTCATATGTGTTGCCGATCTTCAAAATTCAATGCGGATATAGACGTGTGTAGATCCGCTACACATAAGTTTCTCTTCAAAACAACCTGATAGCAATTTAGTCTCAAAGAACGAAAGAAAGAACGAAAGAAAGAATGAAAGATCGCTCTACAGCATGATTGTCCTAAAGCCTGATACAAATTAATCTCGAAAGAATGAAAGAAAGAAAGAACGAAAGAAAGAAAGAAAGTCCGAACGACAGCATGTTTGCCTTAACGCCTGATACAATTTAAGATCGTCAGAAAGAACGAAAGAAAGAACGAAAGAAAGAATGAATGCACGCTAGCACGAATGATTGTCATTAATCCTGATAGCAATTTTGTCTCAAAGAACGAAAGAAAGAACGAAAGAAAGAATGAAAGTCCGCTAGCACGAATGAATGTTCGAATGTAATCCTGAAAGATAGCAATTTTGTCTCAAAGAACGAAAGAAAGAACGAAAGAAAGAATGATCCGCTACGTATGATTGCCTTAACGCCTGATAGCAAGTTTTGTCTCGGAAAGGAACGGAAAGGAAAGGAACGAAAGAAAGATGTCCAATCCGCATAACACAATGAATAAAATTCAATCTAAAAATAACGCCTGATACAGTAAAGTATTGTACGAAAATAAATATCATTAAGCGTGAAAGACGGGTGATCCGCTACACATATTATCCTAAACTGATACAAATTAATCTCAAAGTGGAAAGACGGCAGGATCCGCTACACATGTTTCCTTAACCCTGATACAATTTAATCTCAAAGTCGGAAAGACGGGTAGAATCCGCTACACGTGTTTCATTAATCCTGATACAATTTTGTCTCAAAGCGGAAAGACGGGTGATCCGCTACACATGTTTCCTTAACCCTGATACAATTTTGTCTCATTCAGGTCTTGAAACCCATATAAAATTAAGATATTTCCGTACAACTTTCTTTTAATGTAGAAATAAAATTTCCTTATTTTGTAACAAATAATTATTTATTCGCAAAATAAAAAATAAGTAAATTTTAAAATTTTTAATATTAATAATAACAAAACGCCATCTAGCGGACTAGTATTTATGAAACTAGGTTTTAAATATATTTTTTCCATTAAAGTTTTATTTATTTTAACAAGACAAATAACATTATGAGGTAAATTTTTTTAAATATTTTTTTTTAATAATAATAGATAATATATGTTGCATCTTTATTTCCCTTTCTTTTCCTATTCCATAAATAAATTATAAACCCATAATATTAATGTTGTAAATGTTGAATTAAAGAGAAAAATAAAAATGTTTATTTATTTTCAAATATAATTTAATTTATATTTTTGTTTAAATTAACATGTGTTATGAGTTCTTATATAAAAAAAATTTTTTTTTAAATGATAATTAATAGTTCGTGATTTTATGGTATAGAAAGGAAAAATGAAAAACAAGAATTATTATCATTATACCGAAAGCAGAAATTATCAAAATACTAGTAAAGATTTTATGTGTTAATAAAGAGAAAGATTATCAAAAATGATAATTAATAGTTAGTGATTTTCTTGTATGGAAAGAAAAGTTCAAAAACAAAATATTTTGTTTTTGAAATAAAAACATGAGTGGTGTTTTCATGGAAAGTTTCTTTATTTATATAATTTACATAAGGAAAATATGTAAATAATGTATGTTATAGAAAATGGAGAAATTATAGTTATATATGGATTACATAGGAGTAATTTGCAAATTATGATATACTAATAAAAATAAAAAAAATAATAATTAATAAGTAGTAATTATTTTAAAAGAGAAAATTCATTAATTATAATTTAAAAATTGAATTTAAAAAAAAAAAAAAATTTATATTAAAATGAGTTATAAAATTGAAACTACTGAACAAATCATTTATGTGAAAATAGTTTAAAAAAGAAAAATGGGAATAAGAAAACCTAAATCTGATATATTTAAAAGATGCTTTCGCTGCCAAAGTTTTGGACATCAAATAAAAGATTGCAATATTCCGACCCATGTGTTACAAAATCGGGAACGTGAAGATCATCTTAGTGAAACAGATGAAGTTACGGGAACCAGTTATTTTTGTGGAAAAAATAATAGGATACAGCCGGAGGTAGCGTATCAAAATTATAATAAAATAAATGAGATAGAATCCAGATTTAAACCATATGGAAATAGGCAGTGGCCGCCTTGTAGTTATGATGGAATGATAAAAAGAAAATAATATTTGATATCTTCAGAAATGTCTGGAGATTTTACCATAACTTTAGGAATTAAATTTTCGATATTTGTATTTTTTATATCATTTTCTCTATTTTCAAGAGATGTCAATCAGATCATTATTCTTTTGGAAATAATATGTTTTTATTGTAAAGGTAATGTTTTAGGAGTATGTGATTTTTTAATATGAAATGAGTCGGAGATTTTATTAAATGAATTGTATCTTATAAGTGGAATTTGAATTATTTGATATCGACTTTTATGATTATACTGTTGGAATTTATTAGATGAATAATAAAGTGAAAAATATTTTAATGGTACCGACCGACCAGGATTCGTGAATAGGGAAAAATAAGAAAATTTAAAAAATAGTGAATATTTTGTGAATAGAATTTTAGATATTATAAAAGAAAAACAATTTATAGGACCGGGTTCCTCAATATAATAGTGGATTTTGGATATATAAAGGTAAGAAATTTTTTTTTTGTATTATAAATTACACAACGCAATAGTAAGATTTTTTGGATTAAAATTAGAAATATATAAGATAAAATTTTAAATTTTGGGTGATTAATGAAAAAATGGCTTTTTATTTTAATGATAATTATAATAAGCATAATATTAATAAAATGTCAAATTTTAAGAGTAATTTTAATAAAATATTTAATTCAAACTTTAATAAAGTGGATATGACCAATAATGTCATTACTGCAGTAATTTTTTTTGTGTTTTATGTAATCTTAATTATAATGAAACAAGTAATATGGAAAATAAAAAGAAGACCTCTTAAAAATAGAGAAAATGATATAAAAAATACAAATATCGAAAATTTAATTTCCTAAAGTTTTGGTGAAATCTTCAGACATTTCTGAAGATATCAAAAAGAGTTTACATTTAATTTTGTTAGAATTAAAAAATTAAAATGGTAAAAAAAATGTTGAAGAAAAATATGAGAAAATATTAGATACGGGTGAAGTATTTAATTTAATCAAAATATTGACATATCGGAGGATATAAATAAAAAATTAAATTCAATAGTTATAGAATTTAAAAAGCAAATTTCTGAGGTTTTAATCGAGAAACCAGTAGAAATTTTGAAAATAAAACAGATAATACTTTGAGACAAAGTACCGAGGAATCTCTAATTTTAAGTGAAATTAGAGAAATGAGAGAAAATATGAAAAATTTGTCCAGAGAAGTTTCCAACTTAAAAATCAAAAGTAATAATGTGTTTGAAAGTTGTGAACTTTGTGGAAGAAAGGGACATATAGGTAAAAATTGTTATTCAAGAGACCGAAAAACTAATAAGAATGTGACTGCAAAACCAAGTGAAAAAAATGACATAGTATGTCATAGATGTGGTTTTGTAGGACATATAAAAAGAAATTGCATGGTAAAAGAAGCCAATTTCAAAAGTGGATTTCCGCAACGAACATCGGTAGTGAATCCAGTGGCTCGAAGTATACAAAATCCTCAGATTATAAATGTGGATGAGATTAAAAATTATAATACAGATCATGATAGAATGTGTTTCAAATGTGAAGAAATGGGACACATTGCCATACATTGTATCCAAAGTGTGAGTGTGCCACAGTGACTATATGATTTGAAAAAGAATCATATAAAAATAGAAAAATTATATTTAGAGAATAATAAATATTTTTAATATATAGTTTTATTAAAAAAATTTTAGATACATATAATAAAATAGATAATCATGCGGCGCCATTTTTATATTTCATAATACTTTACTACAAATATAATTTTATTTTTGATAAATTTCTCTTTATTTTTCAAATTCATTAAAAAAATCCCAAAGTCAAATTTTTCGTTAGTGTGTGATTTTTTATATGAATTTGAAAAATAAAGAGAAATTTATCAAAAATAAAATTATATTTGTAGTAAAGTATTATGAAATATAAAAATTAAGATTATAGGCTATTCCAAATATAGATACTTAATTGAAGAAGCATTTTTAATTTCTACGTAATTGTACGTCCTAATACTCATTTTGTTGAACATTTTTAAAAAATTTTAAAAACTCCAAATTAAAACTTATAAAAGATTTAATCAATAATTTTATTAAAAATATTTTCACAGTTTTAAATGTTTTAAAGTGAGCTAATTGCAATTATCACTAGTGTTTAAACGGTTCGTTTTGAGCGGATTTTTTAAGGTTAATGATGCCTACTACCAAGTGAATGAATGAAAATATTCTAAATACCGACCAAAATTTATTAAAATGTAATAAGACCCTATAACGGAATCACGTGGTCAAGTCCGGCCTTCTATATAAAATCCCCCCCCAAGGATGGAACCACCAAGTTAGATTAAGAAAAAAAACATGACCATTCCCGGGATTCGAACCCGCGACCATGGGATCAGTAAGTGAAGCTCTTGCCTACTAGGCCATAGCGGCTTTCCAAAAATCACGATTTTTCAAATATATATTATAAATATATTTGGTAGTGCCTATCCAAACGAAATAAAAACAAAATTCAAATTTGATAGGTAGTACCTTAAGGTAGTATAGTAAGCATCATTAACTATTTTTCAACGACTAACTCAATATTTCATCCCAGAATAATATTAAGCAGGCCCTGAAGATTTTGTAGATGGAACAAAAGGTTTGGACATCTATCAGCGGAATATCGAAGCTTAGGCAAAATCTTTCTGGCTAAAATATCGAATTAGCCCTTTTTAAAAATCTACTCAAAATGAGCGGCTTAACAACACTAATTTGTTACCAAAAATCACTATTAAAATAAATTACAAAAAATTTTTCAACAAAACAAAATTTTACCTCCCCTTTTTTATATTTTCTAATGGTCCATGATAGTATATTTTTTTATAATTTCACTGCGGCAAGTTTTTCCCAAATACCTTAGTAAGTTCTTCATAACAATTTAGAAGGTCTCTTGTAGTGTTGCAAAATGGATTAATTTGAGCCGATAAACGGCTAACTCAATATTTTATCCAGAAAAAATGCAAGCCTAAAGATTGTGCTCATGAATGGCACAAAAGATTGAACATCTATTGGCCAAATCTCGACGCTTAAGCAATATTTTCCTGGCAATAGAGCCGCTTATCAACACTGGTCTCTTGGTAATTGGTTTAATATATGAAATTTAGGATTATGATTGAATAGATTACATTTTGGATATTATTCCGTCCAAATCAATAACAACGATTTTGCGCGATTAACTACGATGATCGCGGATTAATGATATCGAGCTTAAACTAGAATGATCATGACTGACCAATGATGCGATGAATAAATCAAGCTACGCACACCGTTAAATGATAATAATGACAACTATTACGTATGGTTAAGAAAAAAATACGCAACTTCCTGGAACGAAAAAAATTAAGAAAATTCAATAAAAATAAATAATAATAAGATTATATATATCATATGGGGATCCGGAAACTCTTGATTTTAAATTCTTTACCGAGGAAGATTAAATAAAATTTTAAAATCTGATTTAACCGGAAATACATTCCTAGCATATCTAGAGTATCTACCCTATAAATTTCAGCCAATTTCAGCCAAATTCATTTTAGTATATTTTTTTACATGAAAAATCCATATAAAAATTGATATAAATTAGAAGTAGTTTCTAAAGTTCATGGCAAAATTGTTTGAAATTTTACAGTTTGGACATTCTACACATGCTAGATCCATTTCCGGTTAAATCGGATTTTGAAATTTTTTAGATCGCCCTCGGTAAAGGATTTAAGATCAAGAGATTCCGAATCTCCAAGAGCGGTAGGGTGGGGGGGGGGGGGTTGTATCTGTCTATTTGTTATTAACATATGTTGACGTTTTTCAATATTTTTTTCGGGGAGAAAAGATTATTGATTTTGGAATTATGTGAATCTTTTTGTTTATGAAAAAAAAGATATTTAATGTCATGAAATTTTATACGGTGTAATCTTGAGAATAATTATTATGATTGCGTTTGTTTTGTGTCAATCAATGACATGTATAATACCTAGACTGACGACTCATTCATTAAAATGCATTTTTAAGCATCGTTAAAAGCAAGTCAGCTGGACCCACCATTTTGGTAACACGTATAAAAATTATTCTCATGTTGAAAACTACTATTAAAATAATAACTTGCTTCCTTATTATCTCGATGATCCAATAAATTCTTCGATAAAGTTTGCATCAGTTATAGGAATAAATTAGACTTCTCGTTTAAAATTTTAATAATGATTAGTGTAACCAAGATGGCGTCTCCAGCTGATTCGCATTGATGTACACTTTTAATGAATGAATCGTCAGTCTAAAAAAAAACCCCCGGAAAAAACCCTTGGAAAAAACCCCCGGAAAAAAACCTCCAGGAAATAAAACCCCCAGGAAAAAAACCCCTTGGGATTATTTTTATACACTCTCATATTTAAGTATATTCTAGCAATAATTTATATTGAATTGGTATTTAGACAATTGCAAGTTAATAATTTGTTAAATGATAGATCATTCATGCTTCCTCCACCCCCACCTCCTCCTACTGTCATGGGCCTTGTTGGAGTTGGTGTGCCTCCTATGAATAATGCACCATCCAAATTTACCCCCCCAATATGATGGGTTATTTATATTTACTATTGATACTTAAATCGTTATGTATATATTCTAAATTATTAGAAGTAACTGCTTGCATATATAGGCCAATCCAAACAGAGTTTTTTAAAATACAAATATATTTAAGCAGATAATCAATTTTTAGAAATACGTCTGTATAAAACTTGATTGGTTGTTAGCAGCCAGTATATAAAGAAATAGAAACTTAATTCATTGCATATTTAAAAGATGAATATTGAAATAAATTCGCGATTTATTTTCCTGGGGTTTTTTTTCCTGGGGTTTTTTTTCCGGGATTCGTATTATATATGTCTTTGGTGACAATAAAGAAAATTATAGAAAATATACAATTTTGAATTTATGATGATTATTTAATGTTTCGATTATACACAAATATTCTAATTTCAAATCAGTTACTAAAGGGCGATTTTTGGAATTTTAAATATCTGATTTTACAGGAATTGTATTCTAGCATGTGTAGAGTATTTACACTATAAATTTCACAAACAATTTTGCCATAAACTTTAGAACTACATCTAATTTATACTAATTTTTTTTATGGACTTTTCATATAAATTAAAAAAAAATACTAAAATTTTGTTGGCTGAAATTGTCTGAAATTTAAGGTCTACACATGCAGGAATACAATTCTTGTAAAATCAGATTTTCAAAATCCAAAAATCGCCCTTATTAAATGATTTATAACTGAGAGAATCCGAATACTCATAAGACATATATATTAACAGTATAAATTTATAAAATAATGAAAAATTCGATTTGTTTTAATGACGCGCCATAACATTTGGAATTAATTGAATTAATACAAATAATCTCTTGATAAGATGTGTTCCCTTTATGCATAATTTCGTTAACAATTTTTCTTGACTACGTTTTGACACTATCAATTCGATCAGTCGCTCTTACAGAATATACAAAAGTTGTTTTATCTCTGTTATCAAAAATTTTATAATTTAAATGATCATTTAATGTTGATTTAGGTTTGAATTCATTTCAAAAATTTTAGTAATTTATGACTTTATTCTAAAATTACCACTCCAAAGGCAGTATCATATCATATTCACTGCACTGGAGACGCCTCTGTGAGGTGGTGGAGTGCCCACTTAATTGTGGGATGTCTCCCAGTAATTAACCCTATGTCAGGGTCCAAAGGCAGTATTTAAGGAATCAATATTTCAAAATCACTCGATAAACACATATTATCGTTGCGATTAGCTTTTGCGACTCAAGTCACGTGAATGCGATATGATATTTACTGTATTTTGTACTTATCGAGATAATCGTTACACTATGAATTCAAGGTTAACCTTGATACAATTTTGGCTCATTCAGTTCTTAAAACTCATATAAAATTAAAATATTTCCGCAAAACTTCCTTCTCTGATTTAGAGAGAGATATCCCTATTATAACAAATAATTAATTTAAATATATATTAAAAAATTTTAATAATAATAAAACGCCAGCTTACGGATTAATCTTCATGAAAATTAGATTTTAATTTTATTTGTTTGAAATTTTATTTATTTTAACCAAATATTATTTTTATACGAAACAAAATTTTGAAATATTTATTTTCTCATTAATAAATTAATTTATAATTGATAATATAATAAACAATAGTAAATTCCATTTGTTTAAATGACACACCATAATTCAGTAATCAATTGAATTTTATAAATAATTTCGTTGATATCGCAGATTTTAAGTTAGTTCAAACAAAATGTCATAAATTGAAATTTTATATGGTATGTTTGTAATTTTAAACGTATACATTAAATTTTTTTTTACCTTTATGTAAGTTGGAATTTATTTTGAGTATCTGTAAACTTCCCATTACAAACAAAATGCAAGTCTCAAAAAAAAAGATTAACCGGAAGTGTCTTTTTTGCCGGGAACCGAAGCACCGTGACGAAACGCGGTATATTAGTATCTTTGTACAATTTGAATACTTCACAAAAATAAGATGAGTTATTAATACAAAAATAAGGAACGAATTAATACTAATGTTTTAAAGGTATAATCGCCATTTTTTTTTATATGTCTCATGGAAAATTGATTACGTAATTGTTTCTAAGTTGGATAAGGGTAACAAAGTTTCCCCTCCATTAAAAACAAACATTATTTTTAGCCTCCATTTTCTAGAAAAAAAACTTAAAGTTCCGCGTGATTGACATATCTCAAAGGGAAGAGAGTACGATTTGTTTAACACAATGGGTCATTTTAGAAGATTTTTTTTTCATTTTGTTTTAGGCAATATCAACTGGATTCGAATGAAACATACCAGCTGACATCGGGTCATTTATCTGATTGGCAGGTAGTTTCGGTATTCTAGTCCCCTTTAGATCACGGTTTAATTAAAATATTTTTTTTAGACTTATAAGTTATAACGCGTTGTAATTCAAGAATTTATTATTTCTTGGAACAAGAAAAAAAATAATATGGTATAGTATAAAAATGTTGGAGGCTGAACTTTTTTTTGTTATTTAATAATTTGAATTTTCCTAATTTTGTTAGGTAGGGGTAAGAGAGAGTAGGAAGGAATATCGTTATTGGCTTAGGATAGTGTAGAGGTGATTTGTTCCATGAATGTACCAAATAGAATGTTTTCTCGTGATACATATAATGTCGTTTTGACTCAATTTTATTTCTTAAGATGAAATATCATGAATGAATGGTATATAGTTTATATATCGATGATGAATTTAGTGGACGAAACATGTGTATTTTTTTTATACCTCGCTTGGGTTTTTATAAAAAAAAAATATCCGGGTTGTATATTAAAACCGAATATTTTAAAATTGCCTTTATTAGCTATAAAAATTAAAAATTAATGTAATATAAGTCAAATAATAGGTCCTACCGCAAAACTCTTCAAAAATTAAGCGGATAGATGGAATGATCCACTACTCATTTTCCTTAACACTGATACAATTATGGGCTCATTCAGTTCTTGCAGACCTATATAAAATTAAAATATTTCCGTACAACTTCTTTCGATATGGAAAAAAAAATTTCCTATTACAAATAATTATTATTTGTAAATAAAAATCCATATAAAAAAATTTTTTTTTTAGTAATAATAATAATAAAATGCCAGCTTGCGGATTAATATTCATGTAATTTTAGTCTCAAATATATTGTTTTTATTGAAATTTTATTTATTCTAATTTCAAAATTTGTGATTTCAATTAATTAATTAATTAATTTTTTTTACTTGACATTGGGTTTCCCTTTTTTCTTCTTTTTTTTCCTTTAATTTTTACTAGACCTTAAAAAAAATTTTATATTTAAAATTGAAATTTTTTTTTTTAAAACTTAAAATTTAACAATCACCTCTTTAACTTAAACGTCCGACACACACGGGTAAACTAATATCTCTATTAATTGGATTTAATTAATAATTTTTTATTTGACACAATGACATATATAATAACTAGACTGACGATTCATTTATTAAAAGTGTAAAATTAATGCAAATCAGCTGGATACGCCATCATGGTTACCCTGACCTGGCATGATTTTATTTTAATATAGAAATTAATTTTGTATAAGTTACTCAAAAATAAAAGCGATATGTTATATGGCGTCTATTTCTTTCTATAAATAAAATCAAATATTTTTATTTTATCATAAAAAATATCAATATATTATTGATATGTCTAAATATATTTTGAAAAAATTTCCAAGGCCCGACCCGGCCCAAATTTTTTTTAGAAATATTAGGCTGAACCCGAACCCGATGGGCCTACTTTGGCAGATCTCTACTATAAATGTAACAATAAAATGTTTTCTCATGCTGCATAATTCATCGTTATGGCCGATTGTATAATGTCGTTTTTACTCTATTTTATTTGTTAGATGTGAAATATCATGATTGAGTAATGGAATATAGTTTTTACACCTAGGCGAAATTTAGTGAACGAAACATGTGTATTTTTTTTTATACCTCGCTAGTGTTTTTTCAAAATAATATAAGAATAGTATACGAATATTTTAAATCGCTCTTATTAGCTATAAAAATTATAAATAAAAGTAATATTAGTCAAATGAAAGGTCTTACCGCAAAAATAATTAATGGGATAGATGGATTGATCCACTACTCATGTTCCTTAAACACTGATACAATTTTGGCTCATTCAGTTCTTGCAGACTCATATAAAATTAAAATATTTCCTTACAACTCTTCTATTCATATAGAAAGAAGTTTCCTATTTTCCAACAAATAATTAATTTAAAATATTATTATTTGTAAATAAGATCAAATATAAATTTTTTTTTCGGTAATAATAAAACGCCAGCTTGAGTATTAATATTTATAAAATTAGGTTTTAAATAATAATTTGATTGAAATTCTATTTATTCTAATTGTTGTATGATACAACTTACCTTATGTATTTGAAGTGGTGTTATCAATTACATTTACGTTTAATATGTTATGCTAGTTTGACTCCTCCCCACTCCCCTCCCAATTTATTTGATTTGTTTGTATATTAATAATTGTTATTTAACTATTTCTTCCAAATATCTTCTTCTAAATTTTTGATAATATATGTATCATACATACCTCGTTATACAAATGTTTAATACTTGTTATTATATTTTTGTCAATACTTTCCCCAATTTCTTTTTTGATTTTCTCTCAAAGTTATTTTATTACCATTTGTATTGTCAATTCTTATTTTTTTATATATTTATTTTTTTTTTGTAAGTGGTGCATTTGTTGTATGATAACAACTTACATTATGTATTTAAAGTGGTGTTTTCAATTACATTTACGTTTAATATTACTTTTTGACAAATGTTTCACTTAAAGCGAAAAGAAGATATATTTAGATTGTAATAATATATTAAAGGTTGTTAATTGTATAACGTCATTAAAAACAATTGAATTACGGATATAAAAAGAGTTGATTTTTTTATGTCAAATATACAGATAAATTTATCCGTTTTGAATCATTCTTGATATATTCGTTAAATAAAGATGTTATTTTCTCCTATTATTATCACAACCTTCTTATACTTCGTTGTTAAAATCAAGCCATCCTGTTATTCCCTATGTTAAGATCAAGACATCACGCCCGTTTGTTCAATACTAATCAAATATTATTTTATTCGAACATTTTAAAAAATTTATAAAAGTAAATAAATTAATAATACTTGATAATATATATTAATAAAATAAACAAAAATTTCGATTTGTTTAAATGACACACCATAATTTTAGGAATCAATAGATCACCATAAATAATTTCTAGATATACCAATATATTTACATAATGTAACATTTTTTCCCAATAAGGTTGTTTTAATTACCTTCATTTGTGATCGTATGTTAAAACAATCTGGGAAAAAATAATATATAAACAAATTAATTTAGACAAACCAACTGCAGTGTTGTGATGATTTAATTAAACATGTTGAAAAAATTAAATTAAAACACATCCTTATAAAAAAAATTTTGTTTGCAGTTATAATTAAAATAACGGTATAAAAGAATTTTCAATAATGCTTTTGTCTATATTTTAATTATTTTTGCTAATAAAATATTTTTATATGGATTGTTTTTAATTTAATCGTTGTTATGGTGACCAGAGGATTGTGTATAAATAGAAATTTAATTTTATTAAAAAATATCACAAAATTACGATCTTTCTTATGGTCTAATAAAATTATCTATATATATTATATTTTTAAATTAGGAGTTAATTATTTAATACATAAAATTATTTAGGCTGCATTCAAAATGAAGACGGATCAGTTTTTAAGACGGAAATCGGAACGGAAGCACTTTGAACATATATATCATTTTTAATGAGATTGACTTTTGACGGAACGGATGTAAAAAACGAAATGCAGCCTTAATAAAATACAGTGAATGAATGAAATAATTTACAATTTATGCTATAAAACACTTTAGTAATATATATAAATATTTAGTGAACGAAACATGCTTTATTTTATACCTCGCTCGGGTTTTTTAAAAAAATACCCAGATATTTTGAATAGCCATTATTAGTTATAAAAATTAAAAATAAATATAATAATAGTCAAATAATAGGTCTCACCGCCCAAACTCTTCAAAAATGAGGGGAAAGGTGGATGATTGATCCACTACTCATCTTCCTTAACACTGATACAATTATGGCTCATTCAGTTCTTGCAAACTCACATAAAATTATAATATTTCAGTAAAACTTTTTTCGATATAGAGAGAAGTTTACTATTTTGTAACGAATAATTAATTTAAAATATTTATTATTTTTGTAAATATGTAATAAATATAAATTTTTGTTTTAATAATAATTTCTTGAATTGCAACGCGTTGTAAGGTACTAAAATCTCAAACTCATACGCTTAAATGTATTTTAACAAGTTTGTATATTAACCAATTATTATTTCCTTGATCGTCAGCTCTAGTTCTAATACATTAGTTTATATAAATGATCATGATGGATATCTTTCAGACAGAGAGCACTGTAAAACACGTGGTGGTGGTTCTAGGAATATGTAGATGCGTCTTTAAATTTCATTAAACAGCTAATGATGGCAATCTTAGTCGACCTATATAGTCAGAATCTGTATATAATTGAATCATTTTCTATTTAAGTCATCAAACGATATCAGAATCAATGGCATAGTGGAGGAGTGTTTTATAAGTTAAAACTGTGGAAAAATATGCATTCATATGTAAATGAAAAAAATATATAATATAAAACTACCTGCTATATAATCAGATAAATGACCCGAGGACAGATGATATGTTTTATTCGAATCCAGTTGTCATTGCCGGACAAATAAAAATAAATCCTCTAAATTAACACAGTATATTATGCTAATTCCCTTAAGAAATATGTCAAGCGGAACTGTAAGTTTTTTTTTATTAGAAAATGGGGGTTTTAAAAATAATTCTTGTTTTTTGGGTTATATCCCACTTCTATTTTTAACGTACAGAAAAATATATATTATAAAAGAAACAATTACGTAACTAGTGTTCTTAAAATGTTCCTTTTGAGCCGATTTTTATAAACGGTTAACTCAATACTTCATCCCAAAAAATTACGCAATCCTGAAGATTTTGCTCATAGAAGGAACAAAGGTCTTTACATATATTATCGAAATCTCGAGACTTTGGCAAATATTTTTCTGGCCAAAATATTGAGTTAGCCGTTTTAGACGGCTCAAAATGAGCCTTGTACGTAGCCAATATTCACTGAAACATTTAACAAAATGGAGATTGTTGTAGCAGTTAGTAAAAAGAAGAAATAAAATTTAATATAATATAATATGCAAAATGTCAGCCATTTTTATGACATGAACAATTAATTTTCCTCGGGGAAAGAAGGAAGAAGGGGGGATCAGAAGACGCCAGCTGTGAAACAAAGAATATTGGGAGTTGAATTAATTTTTATGAATATGAAACATTTATAAATTATTTTGATGTGAAGATAAAGTAAATATGGTATAACATGAAATTTAACAATGTGGTTGTCCTTAGCTGGTAACGTTTATTGTTGGTATTTATTTAATTATTAGAAAAAGGATTGTTTGGAATTGATAAGTTATATTTTTTTAAAGGGAAGGGTTGAGAGAGTAAAGGGTCATTCTTCTATAGAGATTATATCTTTAAACTATTAGTTGTTTGCAGAGTTGTTAGAGGATCTAGATATAAAAATGTGGTATCTGTATCTAGATAGATTTTTGATTAAATAATCTGTATCTAGATATTATTTTAGACTTTGTATCTGTATCTAGATCCATTTTAAAAGTATCTTCAAACAACTCTGGTTGTTTGTCTAAATTAATTTATTTACATTTTTTTCCCCAGATTGTTTTAATATACGCTCAACTTTGTTTTTACAACAAATGAACGTAATTATAACAACCCTATTGGGAAAATAATACTTTACATTATTTAATTATACTTGTATATCGAGAAATTAGTTATGGTAATCTATTGATTCCTAAATTATGGTGTATCATTTAAACAATTCTAAATTTTTGGTTATCATAATATGATATCAACTATTATAAATTAATTTTTTTTTTATAAAAATTTTAAAATTTTGTTCGTATAAAAACAATATTCGATTAGAATAAATAAAATTCAAATCAAAAAAATATTTGAAATTTAATTTCCTAAATATTAATCCGCAAGCTGGCGTTTTATTATCATTTTTTAAATAAAAAATTTTTATATTTATTATATATTTACAAATAATAATAGTATTTTAATTAATTATTTATTACGAAATAGGAAACTTCTTTCTATATCAATAGAAGTTGTAAGGAAATATTTTAATTTAGTATGGGTTCCAAGAACTGAATGAGCCAAAATTGTATCAGTGTTTAAGGAACATGAGTAGTGGATCAATCCATCTATCCGCTTAATTTTGATACGAACCGGATGAGTTATAAAAAAATACACATGTTTCCTTCACTAAATTTTGCTTCGGTTTAAAAATTATATTCCATTCCCTTACTCAATCATGATATTTCATCTACTAACGACATTATACAAGCGGCCATAATGATGAATTATACAACATGAGAAAACTTTTTATTGTTACATTCATAGTAGAGATCTGCCAAAGGTAGTATTGTTAATCGGCTTAGCTGAGTCGGCTCGAACAGAGCTGACCCAAGTTGTGGGTCGTTTGTTTCGACCTCGACCCGAGTTCAAGCCGAAAAAAACGACGTCGACTCAAAATATGGGTCATTTTTTTCGACTGAGATTTGAAGTATGGTAGTTTTTTTCGACTCAGACTTGAAGTTTATTTTTTAAGGCAAATGTGTAAAAATATATTTTGCAAACATGTTAAATTAAAGTTTCAGTGAAAATGTATCAAAGGAAAGTGACAATAGTCATAATCGTCATTTTGGACTTTTTTCTATTTTTTTTTAGACTAATAATGGGTAGTAAACATGTTAAAAGTGAAGATGTACCCTAGGAAAGTGACAATTGTCATAATCGTCATTTTTGAACTTTTTTGAAAAATGGGTAGTAAACATGTTAAATTCAAATTTCAGTGAAGATGTACCATAGGAAAGTGACAATTGTCATAATCGTTATTTTTGAATTTTTTTTAAGGCAAATGGGTAAAAATATATTTGTCATAATCGTCATTTTTGAACTTTTTTAAAAAATGGGTAGTAAACATGTTATATTCAAATTTCAGTGATGATGTACCATAGGAAAGTGACAATTGTCATAATCGTTATTTTTGAACTTTTTTCAATTTTTTTAAGGCAAATGGGTAAAAATATATTTGACATAATAGTCATTTTTTAACTTTTTTGAAAAATGGGTAGTAAACATGTTAAATTTAAATTTCAGTGAAGATGTACTATAGGAAAGTGACAATTGTCATAATCGTTATTTTTGAACTTTTTTCGAATTTTTTTAAGGCAAATGGGTAAAAATATATTTTGCAAACATGTAAATTAAAATTTCAGTGAAGATGTACTATAGAAAAGTGACAATTGTCATAATCATCATTTTATAAACTTTTTTGAATTTTTTTAAGGCAAATGGGTAAAAATATATTTTGCAAACATGTAAATTAAAATTTCAGTGAAGATGTACTATAAAAAACTTACAATTGTCATAATCATCATTTTAGAACTTTTTTGAATTTTTTTAAGGCAAATGGGTAAAAATATATTTTGTAAAAATGTTAAATTACAATTTCAGTGAAGATGTACTATAGAAAAGTGACAATTATCATAATCGTCATTTTTGAATTTTTTTAAGGCAAATATGTAAAAATACATTTTGTAAACATGTTAAATTCAAACAGTGAAGATGTACTATAGAAAAGTGACAATTGTCATAATCGTCATTTTTAAACTTCTTTTATTTTTTTTACACAAATGGGTAAAAAATATATTTTGCAAACATGTTAAATTAATATTTCAGTGAAGATATACCATGAAAGTGACAATTGTCATAATCGTCATTTTTGATTTTTTTTAAGGCAAATGGGTAAAAATATGTTTTGTAAACATGTTAAATTAATATCAGTGAAAGTTTACTATATAAAAGTGACAATTGTTATAATCTTCATTTTTTAACTTTTTTGAATTTTTTTAAGTCAAATGGGTAAAAATACATTTTGTAAACATGTTAAATTAAAATTTCAGTGAAGATGTACTATAGAAAAGTGACAATTGTCATAATCGTCATTTTTAAACTTTTTTTTATTTTTTTACACAAATGGGTAAAAAATATATTTTGCAAACATGTTTTTGATATTTCAGTGAAGATATACCATAGGAAAGTGACAATTGTCATAATCGTAATTTTTGAATTTTTTTAAGGCAAATGGGAAAAAATATGTTTTGCAAACACGTTAAATTAAAATTTCAGTGAAAATGTACCATATGAATGTGACAATTTCATAAGCGTCATTTTTGAACTTTTTTGAATTTTTTTAAGGCAAATGGGTAAAAATATATTTTGTAAAAATGTTAAATTACAATTTCAGTGAAAATGTACTATAGAAAAGTGACAATTGTCATAATCGTCATTTTTGAATTTTTTTAAGGCAAATATGTAAAAATACATTTTGGTAAACATGTTAAATTCAAACAGTGAAGATGTACTATAGAAAAGTGACAATTGTCATAATCGTCATTCTTAAACTTTTTTTATTTTTTTTACACAAATGGGTAAAAAATATATTTTGCAAACATGTTAAATTAATATTTCAGTGAAGATATACCATAGAAGTGACAATTGTCATAATCGTCATTTTTGAATTTTTTTAAGGCAAATGTGTAAAAATGTTTTGTAAACATGTTAAATTAATATTTCAGTGAAAGTTTACTATATAAAAGTGACAATTGTTATAATCTTCATTTTTTAACTTTTTTGAATTTTTTTAAGGCAAATGGGTAAAAATATATTTTGTAAAAATGTTAAATTACAATTTCAGTGAAAATGTACTATAGAAAAGTGACAATTGTCATAATCGTCATTTTTGAATTTTTTTAAGGCAAATATGTAAAAATACATTTTGTAAACATGTTAAATTCAAACAGTGAAGATGTACTATAGAAAAGTGACAATTGTCATAATCGTCATTTTTAAACTTTTTTTATTTTTTTACACAAATGGGTAAAAAATATATTTTGCAAACATGTTTTTGATATTTCAGTGAAGATATACCATAGGAAAGTGACAATTGTCATAATCGTCATTTTTGAATTTTTTTAAGGCAAATGGGAAAAAATATGTTTTGCAAACACGTTAAATTAAAATTTCAGTGAAAATGTACCATATGAATGTGACAATTTCATAAGCGTCATTTTTGAACTTTTTTGAATTTTTTTAAGGCAAATGGGTAAAAATATATTTTGTAAAAATGTTAAATTACAATTTCAGTGAAAATGTACTAGTGACAATTGTCATAATCATCATTTTTGAATTTTTTTAAGGCAAATGGGTAAAATACATTTTGTATGTTAAATTCAAATTTCAGTGAAGATGTACTATAGAAAAGTGACAATTGTCTTAATCGTCATTTTTAAACTTTTTTTATTTTTTTAACACAAATGGGTAAAAAATATATTTTGCAAACATGTTAAATTAATATTTCAGTGAAGATATACCATGAAAGTGACAATTGTCATAATCGTCATTTTTAAATTTTTTTAAGGCAAATGGGTAAAAATATGTTTTGTAAACATGTTAAATTAATATTTCAGTGAAGATATACCAATAGGAAAGTGACAATTGTCATAATTATCATTTTAGAACTTTTTTGAATATTTTTAAGGCAAATGGGTAAAAATATATTTTGCAAACACGTTAAATTAAAATTAGAGTGAGGATGTACTATAGAAAAGTGACAATTGTCATAATTATCATTTTAGAACTTTTTTGAATTTTTTTAAGGCAAATGGGTAAAAATATGATTTGCAAACATGTTAAATTAAAATTTCAGTGAAGATGTACTATAGGAAAGTGACAATTGTCATAATCGTCATTTTTGAACTTTTTTAATTTTTTTAGGCAGGGTAAAAATATATTTTGCAAACATGTTAAATTAAAATTTCATTGAAGATGTACCATAGGAAAGTGACAATTATCATAATCGTCATTTTTGAACTTTTTTGAATTTTTAAGGCAAATGGGTAAATAAATATATTTTTTGTAAAAATGTTAAATTAAAATTTCAGTGAAGATGTACCATAGGAAAGTGACAATTGTCATAATCGTCATTTTTGAACCTTTTCCAATTTTTTTAAGGTAAATGGGTTTTCGGCTTGAACTCGGGTCGAGGTCGAAAAAAACGACCCGAACTTTGGGTCGAGGTCGCGACTCGCGGCGTTTTAACAACACTAGCCAAAGTAGGAGGGTCGGGTTCCGGCCGGGCCTGATATTTTTTAAAAAGCCGAGGGCCATGTAAATTTTTTAAAATATATTTCGATTTAACAATTTTATATTGAATTTTTTATGTAAAATAAAATTATTTTATTTTATTTACAGAACTAGACGCCATATAACACATGTCTTTTATTTTGACTAATTATAAAAATAATAATTCTAAAATTTTTAAAGTTACACTTGACGTACGTCCTAGGGAAGAGATAATGATTGGTATAAAAATATAATTTGTTTAATTTTGAATATTTAATTTTTTTTTTCTCTGCTATATCAACCGGATTAGAATTTAAATTTTTTGGAAAAGAAGATACGCATGTAAAGTCCGAAATCAAGGATTTCCCTAAAGACCAAGGCATGGAAGTTAAGCCATCTGGTCCTAGGCCATCATCTAATGATAAATTAGTAGTCTCCAAGATGTTTGGTATTTGGGCCCTGGTAAGAGAACGGTTATTAGCTAAATTAATTGCTGCATGCCTTGCAAGTCTGCCTTGACTATATATACAATTTAGACCATGTCTCCCTTTGGAGTCAACTATTATTTCACATTTAATGCATGTATATGGTTGAACTATGTTACATCCAAGTCGTACGGTTGATATAGCAGAGAGATAAAAATCGATTAAATATTCAAAATTAACAAATTATATTTTTATACCAATCGTTATCTCTTCCCTAAAACATATGTCAAGCGGAACTTTAAAATTTTTGAAAAATATAGGCGACAAGATAAGAGCTTTTACATCAGAACCTAAATAATATTATTTTTTATAATTTTTTTTAAATATAATTATTCTTGTTTTTTGGGAACTTGTAGTCCCACCTCCGTTTTTATAGAATAAGGTTTTATTTTATTTTTATTTGATATGTTAATTTTCATATAATTTTATTTGATAGATTATAACATTATTGTTATACATATAAAATTAAAAAAAATTATAATTAATTTCTATATTTAAAATCGAGCAGTATTTTGTAAGAAACTTATTTTATAGCTTATTCATGGTAACTTATTTTCTTTAACTTATTTATTCAAATTTTTTAATAATAAAAATAATATAATTCAACATCCTAGAACAACCTTTTGAATCCCGGAAAAAAACCCCTGGAAAAAAAACCCCGGAAAATAAACCCCCAGGAAAAAAAACCCTCGAAAAATAAACCCCCAGGAAAATAAAAAGCCATGAAAAAAATCCCCAAGAATTTTTTTTCATTTTATAGAATTTACTTAAGACCTAATAATATAGGTATATTTTTATTTGGCCTACTCTCCATAAAAAAATGCTTAAATAAGAAAAACTGATTGTTTAAATTGGTACTGGGAAAAAATGCCTCAGTAAAATAACTATGTATTGTAAAAAAAAATTTGCTATAGTAAAAATACAATACCATCTTTAAATATGATATTAAATAGACTAAATTTGATAAAACTTAGAAATAAGAAATGTTTATTTAATTGGTAAATCATGATTATGTATATACAAATTTTATAATTTATAATAATAATTATATGGGTTGACATCGAATATTGAAGGAAATCGCTCTTATAAAATCTGGACGGCTTCGCACCCCATCACGGTATTCTTGGCAAAGTTTCTTTAGCCAAATCTGGTTGTTAGAACTCTGCAATTTTGTTTTCGATGTCCAACCACCTACGCGCCATCTTTCAAGTTTGGTTTCATCAACAGCCACCTCGCATTTCATTTTTTTAATGAGTACCCAGATTGCCAGAAACGATGATTCCAACCGTCGCATTGATTATTTGTTCGTTCTTCATCTGAGAGAGTGCTCTGATTCACGTTCCAGGTTTCTGGTGGAAATCGAGGCTCAATTCGACGTGTTTGGGATTGAGAATTGCTTCTTATGACCTCCCTTGATACTCCATTGACATAATTTTTATCGAAATAATCAGAATATCCTTACCATTGCTCGGAGTAACCGATCTCAGGAATGTCATTGCATTGCCAAATATCACATAACGGAACGAATGCTTAGCCGTCCATCATGCACAAAAAAACTTAGTGTTTCATCGGTTCTGTATTCGCTTTTCAGACCCACCTTCTGAATTTTTCTATGGGTACTTTGACACAAATGGTAAAAACATCCTCTAATTACGATGTGATCCCATAATTGAAAAAATAAATATAAATTATTAAACATATTAATAATCATAACCAATGATACTCTTAACCGCGGTCATAGCAGACTTTTCGAAATCCATGTATATATATAATGGATCAGGAAATAAATCCCTTTCCTGACATTTAGACATTATTGTTTGAAATATTATTTCATAAGTACTTTGAGTTTTTTTCTGGAGTACACAATAAACCGCTGTGATAAAAATATTGTTTATTGCTACTCTAATCACATATAATTGTAGAAAATTTTTTGGGGACATGGCAAAATTACCATCTATATACCACTCTGTCCTATTAGTTATTAGATTCAAGGAATCATCTGTTGCGAACATTATTATGAGTTCTTCAGCTTGTGGGCCATTATCAAATAATAAAAATCGTTTTGAGTTCTGGGAGCCACAATTTGCCCAATCACCTATAATATTTAAATTTTTATGAAAATATAATTATATTTAAAGTAATACCTTCAATAACTAGGTCTTCCAAATTCTCAAGATTTGAAGGGTGTTGCATTGCTTTGTGATTCCTTAGAGTTCTTTTTATAGAATCTTCCAATAACATATGCGACTGAACTCTTTGGTCTAATTTTACAATTTCCTCTGCATAAATTTGAAGAGGTTTTGCCAGAGTCTGCACATCGCTTCTTCATGTTAGCAATGGATTTCATTGCTACTAGTCCATCAATATTTGATGGATGATTATGAGCTGTATCAAGAACCGGGTCTTGATTATCGAGTGTTAAAAAAATTATTGCTCGGCATTTAAAAGAAGAATACTTTGAGCAGCGCCATCTAATCTTGTTTGAGAATTTTTTATGTATGGTATAAGAATAACCTTCAAATATGAGCTTTCCAGGATGAATAAGATCCATTAAATTTTTTTTATAAAATATAAATTTTATGAATAAAATATTTTTGTAAATTTAATTTTTATTTTTGTCTTTATATACGGCATAAAGATCCAAATTATTATTGTTATTTTATAAATAAATACCAATTATAGCGTTTTTAATTGATAAACAATTTTTATTCTTTTGATTAAAAATACATTTTAAAACATTATGATCATAATACATTTTAACATCTGTTCATTTAACTAGTTGCTGAACAATATTATTTTTAACAAATTATTAACTTGCAATTGTCTAAATACCAATTCAATATAAATTATTGCTAGATTATACTTAAATATGAGAGTGTATAAAAATAATCCCAAGGGGTTTTTTCCCAGGGGTTTTATTTCCTATTACCCCTTTTTTTATAACAAATATTATTCATTTATTTATATTAAAAACTATATAATGATATTTGGTAAATAAAATTTCAATCAAATAATATTTTAAACTTAATGAATATTAATCCGCAAGCAGGCGTTTTATTCTTATTATAGTAAAAAAAAATTTATATTTATTATTTATTTACAAATAATAATTATTTAAATTAACAAAAAAAATAGGATATCTCTTTCTAAATCCAAAGGAATTAGCACAAAATATTTTACATTTAGTAATAAATTAAAATCTTTAATTACTCAATTTTTGAAATTAATTCAATGACTACTTTTTTTGAAGATATAAAAACAAGATAAAATAAATATTTTTTGAGAAAAAAGATAAAACAGCATTTATATATTCTGTGAGACAACTGATAACGTTGATAGTGTCAAAACGTTAGATAATAGTGATAATACATTTGAAGATCTAATTATATTCAATAGTCCTGCATAAATTAAACTTGGTAAATGGTAATTTTTAATATCTAACAAAGTAAATTATTTATATGGAAGAATATATATCCTCTCTTGAATCTCATAAGTTCTTATAAATGCTCTAAGAGAAAAGGGAATGTCATTTGTAATTTAGATTTATTATTAGATTTATGAAAATATTTAAAAAATATGTTTAAAAATCTACTAAAATTAGGAGAAAGAAAAAATTAAAATAGTCAGATTTAAAAATCATTTAATATGATAAATATTTAACTAATCTAATTTTTAATGTTATTTTACAATTATACTCGTTAATTATATATAAATTAAATTATTTTCTATATATTTTTATGATTTCTAATAAAATTCTTAAATTTGTATACAATATTTGCTATATTTTTATATAATTTTTTTTAGTGACATATTCCTACATATATATTTTATAATGAGTTTAGACTTATATTAAAGGTAGATTTAATTTTATTAAAATATTTCTACATTATTATAAAATCCAAATAAGGTAAAATTTATTATAATAAAAATATATATTTAAAATAATATAAAAAACCTTTATAATTGGTTGGCAGCATATTATTATTTTGAAATATTTAAATTAAAAAATATAATTTATAAATAAAACAATCTTTTAAAAATATATATAAAATACATAATATGGTAAAATTTCATTTATAGAAAATATAATATTTATATAATAAAGAATTATTCTATAAATAAAGGGCAACTCACAGAGATTCCACTTTTCAAAATTCTTTGCTATCCTATCAAAGTCAGTGAGAGTAAGAGGTGGCATATGGATACTTACTTTTTGGATTGTTGAAATCACCATTTTGGAGGAATAGGCCAAACTAGAATAGTTACAGCCAGTTGCTTAAACACCTAGATAAAAAAAATTTATTCAACTAAATAAAGAATAAGACATGAGTTTTTCTTTAATGTTTATAGGATATTTGATAAAACTTGTTGCTGTTGTGTAAAAAACTGATTTTACATGTTTAACTATGTAATGAAAAGTTTCCGGTGTAACTAAACTGAGAATTAACAGGTAAACTGAGAATTGACAGGTAAACTGAGAATTGACAGGTGTAAAATTTAATTTTGTTTTATTGCCTATCAATTATTTTTAAATATATAAATAAAATGTTTTTAAAGTAAAAATCAAATCTATCCAAAATTAAAATTATTTAAATATATAAATTAGAATATAGAAGATATTGCAGTCCATAAATTTATAATATGTATAGAATAGATCTATTATATAGAAAATATAACACAAATAATATATTTTGTATATCATAAAAAATATTCCGCTAGATGGCGTAATTTATTAAAATTTTTGTTTTTAATTAAAAATAATATGAATTATAGGAGCATAATTCTACGCTCTGGATTAATTGATTTTGTACCGACTTATATAAACATAAAATGAAAAAAATTTTAAGTTTCCATCATTATTTTTGGAGTTATGATGTGGATTCTCAGTTTAGTCAATTTTTTAATTTTTTTTTTAGATTTTTGGGATTTTAAAAATATTTTATTTTTTTAACTCATTTGGTGTAAACTAACTTATATTAACATAAAATGAAAAAAAATTTTTAAGTTTCCATCATTATTTTTGGAGTTATGATGTGGATTCTCAGTTTAGTCAATTTTTTAATTTTTTTTTAGATTTTTGGGATTTTAAAAATATTTTATTTTTTTTGACTCATTTGGTGTAAACTAACTTATATTAACATAAAATGAAAAAAATTTTAAGTTTCCATCATTATTTTTGGAGTTATGATGTGGATTCTCAGTTTAGTCAATTTTTTAATTTTTTTTTAGATTTTTAAGATTTTAAAAATATTTTATTTTTTTGACTCATTTGGTGTAAACTAACTTATATTAATATATAATGAAAAAATTTTTAGTTTCCATCATTATATTTGGAGTTATGATGTGGATTCTCAGTTTAGTCAATTTTTTAATTTTTTTTTAGATTTTTGGGATTTTAAAAATATTTTATTTTTTTAACTCATTTGGTGTAAACTAACTTATATTAACATAAAATGAAAAAATTTTTAAGTTTCCATCATTATTTTTGGAGTTATGATTGTGGATTCTCAGTTTAGTCAATTTTTTAATTTTTTTTAGATTTTTGGGATTTTAAAAATATTTTATTTTTTTTTGACTCATTTGGTGTAAACTAACTTATATTAACATAAAATGAAAAAAATTTTAAGTTTCCATCATTATTTTTGGAGTTCTGATGTGGATTCTCAGTTTAGTCAATTTTTTAATTTTTTTTTAGATTTTTGGGATTTTAAAAATATTTTATTTTTTTTGACTCATTTGGTGTAAACTAACTTATATTAACATAAAATGAAAAAATTTTTAAGTTTCCATTATTATTTTTGGAGTTATGATGTGGATTCTCAGTTTAGTCAATTTTTTAATTTTTTTTATAGATTTTTGGGATTTTAAAAATATTTTATTTTTTTAACTCATTTGGTGTAAACTAACTTATATTAACATAAAATGAAAAAATTTTTAAGTTTCCATCATTATTTTTGGAGTTATGATGTGGATTCTCAGTTTAGTCAATTTTTTAATTTTTTTTTTAGATTTTTGGGATTTTAAAAATATTTTATTTTTTTTGACTCATTTGGTGTAAACTAACTTATATTAACATAAAATGAAAAAATTTTTAAGTTTCCATCATTATTTTTGGAGTTATGATGTGGATTCTCAGTTTAGTCAATTTTTTAATTTTTTTTATAGATTTTTGGGATTTTAAAAATATTTTATTTTTTTGACTCATTTGATGTAAACTAACTTATATTAACATAAAATGAAAAAATTTTTAAGTTTCCATCATTATTTTTGGAGTTATGACATATATTGTAAAACTAGTTTACTTCAATTAAAATTTATAGGCCCTTAAAAGGGCCGTTGGGTATTGGTCTTAAAAAAGACTGTTGGGTGTTGATCTTAAAAAAGACTGTTGGGTATTGGTCTTAAAAAAACTGTTAGGTGTTGGTCTTAAAAAAGACTGTTGGGCATTGGTCTTAAAAAAACTGTTGGGTGTTGGTCTTAAAAAACACTGTTGGGCATTGGTCTTGGTCTTAAAAAAGATAGCTGGGTATTGGTCTTAAAAAAGACCGTTGGGTATTTATGTCATAAATAATCTAACAATCGTTTTAATAAAAGACTAAGGCAACGAATTTTTTTCTTATTCACTCATTTTTTTCTTATTTATTCATTTTTTTATTATTTTGTATCTCTATAAATTTATATACAAAGTGTCGAACAATTCATTTTTTCTTCATACCTTCAAATGTTTTTGTATGAATCTTCCGGTCAAATTTAATTATTAATTTAGTTTAGATTAAACGACTTACATAATTATGTTGCACACCTGTGGTTATTAAATAAATTTAGTTGATAAATTAAACGTAAGTAGGACTTCAAGTTCAAATTTCAAAGTTTTAAAAAGATAATTATTTTTATAAAATTAGTAAATATGTAATGTATATTACATAAAACGGTACTCGAAATATATTACATAATATTTTATTCACCATTGTAAAAATGTTGTTTACAGTTATGGAAAGGTTAATATATTATATTATTATAATTATTTATGTCAATAGAATATATATAAAGGTAAAAAAAACTATTATTTATTCATATATAAATTCTCAAATACAAAGTAAAAAATTTTTTTAATATTACAATTTATATAAGAGACCTGCAGGCCAGGCCCTAAGCCCGGCCCAGGTACCAGGGCCGGACAGTATTTTAAATTTTTAAAATATACCATAGACGAGCTGGCCTGAGCAGGGCCTTATATTCTTAAACCCAGGCCGGGCCGTAAAATTTTTGGAAAAAAAATTCTAACCGGGTACTAAAATTTTTTAATCTGGATTGTGTGGGCCGTACAAATGGTCCCTCTGCAGGTCTCTGATTTATATTAAATTTTGTAAAATATTATTCATAGCTTATAGATCTATTTTTTATTTTGAATTATTTATTAATTTCTTTATAGAAAGATTTGAGACCGGCCAGCAAACAATTTTAAAAAAATTAGGGAATATTTTTAATTTTTTAATTTATATTAAATTTTGTAAATAAAATATTATTCATAGCTTATAGATCTATTTTTTATTTTGAATTATTTATTAATTTCTTTATAGAAAGATTTGAGACCGGCCAGCAAACAATTTTAAAAAAATTAGGGAATATTTTTAATTTTTTAATTTATATTAAATTTTGTAAAATATTATTCATAGCTTATAGATCTATTTTTTATTTTGAATTATTTATTAATTTCTTTATAGAAAGATTTGAGACCGGCCAGCAAACAATTTTAAAAAAATTAGGGAATATTTTTAATTTTTTAATTTATATTAAATTTTGTAAAATATTATTCATAGCTTATAGATCTATTTTTTATTTTGAATTATTTATTAATTTCTTTATAGAAAGATTTGAGACCTGCCAGCAAACAATTTTAAAAAAATTAGGGAATATTTTTAATTTTTTAATTTATATTAAATTTTGTAAAATATTATTCATAGCTTATAGATCTATTTTTTATTTTGAATTATTTATTAATTTCTATATAGAAAGATTGTTGAGACCGGCCAGCAAACAATTTTAAAAAAATTAGATTTTTAATTTTTTAATTTATATTAAATTTTGTAAAATATTATTCATAGCAAGTTAGTTTACACCAAATGAGTCAAAAAATAAAATATTTTTAAAATCCCAAAAATCTAAAAAAAAATTAAAAAATTGACTAAACTGAGAATCCACATCATAACTCCAAAAATAATGATGGAAACTTAAAAATTTTTTCATTATATATTAATATAAGTTAGTTTACACCAAATGAGTCAAAAAATAAAATATTTTTAAAATCCCAAAAGTCTAAAAAAAAATTAAAAAATTGACTAAACTGAGAATCCACATCATAACTCCAAAAATAATGATGGAAACTTAAAATTTTTTTCATTTTATGTTAATATAAGTTAGTTTACACCAAATGAGTCAAAAAAATAAAATATTTTTAAAATCCCAAAAATCTAAAAAAAAATTAAAAAATTGACTAAACTGAGAATCCACATCATAACTCCAAAAAAATAATGATGGGATCTTAAAAATTTTTTCATTTTATGTTTATATAAGTCGGTACCAAATCAATTAATCCAGAGCGAAGAATTATGCTCCTATAATTCATATTATTTTTAATTAAAAACTAAAATTTTAATAATTTAGCCATCTAGCGGAATTTATTTTATGATATATAAAATATTATGGGTGTTTTATTTTCTATATAATAGATCTGTTATACATATTATAATTTTCTAAACTACAATATCTTTTCTATTCTAATTTATTTATTTAAATAATTTTAATTTTGGATAAATTAAATTTTTATAATAAAAACCTTTATTTTTTAAGTTTTTAAAATATAATTGATAGGCCATAAATAAATTTTACTTGTTAGTTCTCAGTTTACCTGTTAATTCTCAGTTTACCTGTTAATTCTCAGTTTAGTTACACCCAAAGTTTCCTTTGAAAAATGGGATTGATGATAAAATAGAATAAATAAATACTTTGTTTGGTCATTCTCATATAATTAAAAAATTTAGCCTTATTTTTTAAGAGCTTAGGAGAGTTGGTGTAAAATTCATCCTTTTTTTCTTTTATGATTCATTTTGTATTAAAAATGATAATTTGATGGATTACCATTTTATGAATTGATAAAATCGCTTTGCATTATGATATGTAGGTAGCTGCGATATCGCGGCTAAATCACGATATCGCCTCACTATGAATTCAAGTTAAGGAACAGCGGATCCATCCACCTTTCCGCTTACTTTTCTATTACATTTATTTTTTAATTTTCATAGCCATAATAATGGCAATTTAATAAAATATTCGGTTTTACAAAGTATATGGGTCGGATTAAAATCCGACCAAGGTATTTTTTTAAAAAATTTTTATCTGGGATCTAGCAAAAAAAACAAATTAATGCCTTTTTCGAAACAACTCGTATAAAATTATTATACGAGCCAAAAAGCTTGTTTAAAATAAAAATATTACCCAATTATTTCTCAACTTTAAGCCACTTACCGACGTCCCTTTCAAAGTTTACCCTCCTGCCGATTAACATCTTGCCCCCACCCCTAAAGCAAGGAACTTTTTCATATTTTTAACATTACTAGTACTAGTGTTGTTAAACGACTCGTTTTGAGCCGAATTTTAAAAACTCCAGAATAATATTACGCAAGCCTGAAGATTTTGCTGTAGAAGGAACAAAGGTTTGGACATCTATTAGCGCAATCCAGAGGCTTAGTCGAAATTAATCTGGATAAAATATTGAGTTAGCCGTTTTTAAAAAATCGGCTCAAAACGAGCCGTTTAACAACACTAACTACTATCAATTGTTCATGCTTAGTGTTGTAAAACGGCTAACTCGATATTTGATCCATAAAAATATTTATTCAAGCCTAAAGATTTTGCCCATAAATGGCACGAAGGATTGAACATCTATTGGCGAATATCTAGAAAATTGGGCAATATTTCCCTGGCTATAAGGTTGAGTTAGCCGTTTAACAACAATAGTTGAACGTATTTTTTTTATAAAAAAAAAAATAACAACGGGAAAATTTCACAAAAAATTAATCATAATTAATGATAAACAGGCCATCGAGGCAGAGAAAATTATAATTTGATGACGAGGTTTCATAAAAAAAAATTTTGTTTTATAAAAATATATTTAATTTTAAAAAAATACAATGGTATACCTCTCCAGGTCCCTGCTATATAAAATCGAAAATCAGCTTAAATTCGAGAAACCTTTAAGATATAATTTTATCGATGAGAGTTGTACAAGATTTGCTAAAAAAAATTTATCTTATCGTAAAGCAAATACAAATAAAGATTTAATTTTTATTTTTTTTTATGATTAAAAATTATAAAGGTTTAGATGTAGAGATCTATGTTAGCCTTTTATTTAGACTTAACAAAATAGTGCAGACAAAAAATTGTCGACGAAATAATGTATTAAAGGAAAAACATCTATTTAAGAGATTATTTATAGGAATCAATTGATTCCTAAGTTATGGTAGCGTCATTTAAACAAATTTGATTATTTTATAAATTTATATTGTAGATTATTATGTAATTTTTATTCGTATAAAAAACGACTTCTTTGTTAAAAATTAAAACTTCAAATCAAAAAGTATTTAAAACTTAATTTCATGAATATTAATCCGCTAGCTGGCGTTTTAGTGTCAATTAATCTGGTGTTAGGCTACATGTTTTCTAGTATATTCTGTATATCGGTGAAAAGAATGCCATTGGTGTGCCTCTGGTTTCATTTCGTATTAAACTGTTTATTTGTTATCTACGACTTAATATTGTGTTGCAAATAGGTATAATAACCCCCTTATTTTATTTTCCTCCAGTCCTAGTTTTTAAAGCTTTTTTTTTACATATGATATTTAAGTTTATAATAGTAAAATTCTGCCCACATTTATGTTTGAATCCCATGCAGTTGAGCCTTCGTTAAGATTTTTACCCTAAGAATTACTATAACCATAAAAAATAAATAACGATTTCAGTTGTGCATATATCGCACGGTGAATTGGGTTTGACAGTGTTTGATACAAGAGGGAGGGAATGGTAGGCGGGGGTGGGGGGGGGGGGGAGAGGTTATAATTATTTTTAGAGACATTATGATATAAGGTATACTGGAAAATCTTAAAAAATAGCTACCACGTTAGTAATGATCACCATTCTAAAAGATACATATCTTTATAGTAGCAATCGCTATATATTACTTCTTTATAATATATAATAAAAAAATATTATTAAATGGTTCTAGGAATACGCAATTTCCGTCATAAAAATTTCAAGAGGTAGGACAATCTTAGTCGACATACATAGTGAGAATCGATTTTATAATCGAAAACGTTTCCCATTTAAGTCATTAAAGGGATATCAGAGTCACAGGCATAGTGTAGGAGGGTCTTGTAAGTTCTGATTTTAGCCTATGTGTTGGGATATAAGGTATACAGGAAGATCTTAAAAAATAGCTAACTCGTTGGAAATGATCACCAGTCTTATAGATACATATCTTTATAGTAGCAATCGCTATATATTACTTTTTTATTATGTATAATATAAAAAAATATTATTAGTGGTTCTAGGAATACGCAATTTCCGTCATTAAAATTTCAAGAGGTAGGTAGGACAATCTTAGTCGACATACATAGTCAGAATCGATTTTATAATCCAAATCATTTCCCATTTAAGTCATTAAAGGGATATCAGAGTCACAGGCATAGTGTAGGAGGGTCTTGTAAGTTCTGATTTTATACTAAGTGTTGGGAGTAGCAATTTCAAAACATTTTACATTGAAGAATAAACGAAATTATAAATATTTCTTTATATTATAAATTTAATTCCTCATCTTTGCAGCTATTTATATAACTATTGGAGGGGGGGGGGGGGGGGGGTTTCTGTAATCGTCTAACTGAAAGTAATAAAGTTGAAGTGAGCAATTATAATAAATATTTTTTATTAAGCCTTAAGAGTAAATAATTTTACAAAATTGAAATAAATTGTCAATTTTATATTGTAATTGAAGGCACGTGATAATTCAAAATGGGTGAGAGATCCTAACTCTAAAGTGCTTTCTATTTAAAAAAAATGCGTAATTATTTGGAATAAATAAAAATTATACATATACATTTTAATTAAAAATTGTGAAAATCTCCATGGATTCTTTCTATCAATATAATACAATTTTAATAATATACTATTTTTACTATATTTTGCTATTATAATTCTTTATAACATAACTAACATCGATTTGGTAAAGAGAATCAGACAATATATATATATATATATATATATAATATTTTGAATAAATAATAATCGAACAACTTGTTTGTAATGCGAATTTCCCATTTAGAATATTAATTAAAAAAAAAGAAACAAAAGGCTTATGATAAAATTAATCTTATGCTGTTTATTACAACTACGTGAATTCTTGCAATATGTAGGAGAGGGATGCCCAAGCCGTGGGCTATATGTACAAGAGGATAATTATGTATCTCCTGATAATATACCCTTTAAACTTAAATTGATTTCTCTCACTGACGTGGTGGAAATGAATGCTTCGGTAGAAATAAAGTCTGACCTTTTACAATACGAAAATTCATATTTAGAACGATATCTCACCTTTGAACACTACTACGTTGCGAAAGTCAAGGATAAGGAAAAATCCTATGCTTTTGGCAGTATAGATATCAAACCTAAGAATACTCTTTTTGACGGAATAATATACGTTGATGGCAAGTTAAATTTTATAGAAGGAGGGCACACTTGGGAATCGTTCAATTCGAGAGGTCAATTGGTTAAAAGTGCGCTCTCTCAGAAATGGGGGATGAGGAAATGGGTGGAGAACAGAAAATACTTGTATTACACGGAAGACGATGTAATACCCTTGTCGCATGTTAACGATTATATAAAGGTACCATATGCTAAATCGAGCTTTGTTGAGGAATGGAAACATCAAGTGGAGATGGCAAATCAATTGAAATATACTAAAGAATGGTACAATAATAGAACTAACATTAAAAAGGTGTGCAGAATTAATGTATTCTTGGATTCGTCATGCATGGAAAAGGTTTTCCAGTATAATATCAAGAAAGCTATACACGAAGTTATAATTCTATACGGATCCCTGGATTTTCTTTACCGAATCATTGATTTTGCCGGTATTGGGAAACCTAACCATTTTGGTTTTCAAATAGCTAAGATAACGATAGCCATGATACAGGATGATAGCGTACCTAGGAAACGATATATGAAATACATATCTTCAATCAGGTTAGGGGATAATGCATGTTTAGGCATCAGCTCCACATTTAGAGATTTTGGCAAAGTTCTGGGGAAGGCTTACCTAGGTTCAGAAGATTCTGGAATATTCATGGACGATAGTGCTAAAAAGCCTAAAAATTTAAATATGGCATTCGTAAATTATAGGCACCCCTTTATGGAGGGAATTATGGCAAGAGGTTTCGTGCTCCATAACTTAGCGCATGAGGTGGGCCACTCTTTTGGAGCCATTCACGAAGAAGAACTCAATTGTACTCCGAGCTCAAATTTATTGATGCAAGAAACTGTAGACAGAATCAATGAATTCAACAAATACAAATTTAGCCCATGTAATGTTGAGTTAATGAAAAAGTTGATAGAAACCCGAATGAATAATTTTATGCACTGTAAACATTTATTGAGTGTTTATTATGATAGCATTGATTATTCGACAATCTAAATAACGAATTGATTCTTTTCAAGTCCCGCCAAATTACAGTTAAATAAAGTTTGTGATATTTCGTTCAATATTATTTCCAAAAATAAAATATCTTATTTGAAATCTCTAAATAATATCATTTAAAATTGAGTATAAGAAATTTTATATATATATATCCATATGATCCCTTATTGACCAATTATTAGACATAGTTTTTATTAAAGTTATATTTCAATCATAGCAAACAGTAATCTAATATTATAAAATAATGTAATTGATAATAAATATAATTATTTTACATTAATTTTTGTATACTTTCAGCGGCTAATTCGGGCTAACTGTGGATGCAGGGTTAATCACTCCCATAACCAGGAATTTTATATGGTGGGTTTAAATATTTGAATATTTCGTTTTTTGGGGAGGAACTAATAATCATATAAAATTTATTATTAGCAAAATCATATTTTCTTTTAAAGAAATATATTTAATCGCGAATAATGATTATTGTTTAAAAAAAAATATATTACGGGCCTTATAAGGTGGTAAGTAAATCACAATAAATTCAGGATTATAGATTAATATGATTCAGTGCTTAAGGATCAAGATCACAGGATCGACGTTCCTCTTTTGGCATCCTAATTTTTGCTTATCAAAATTAACGATTTTTTAAATAGCCTTGTATTATATATAAAAGCCGTAGTCACAGTGTCACTGTCAGTCACTGTCACAATTTATATTATATTTTAAAAATTCACCATTTTTTAAAAGCGTCTGTGACCTAATCGGCAAGAGCTTCGCTTACGAAGCTGATGGCTTTGGGTTCGAATCCCAGCAATGCATTTTTTTTGTTGATCTAACTTGTATACTCTTTTTTTAATTATATATATTTCCTTATTTTTTTTTTAATTTTTATTATTTATGTACTCAATAAAAAAATTTAATTTTGCCAGATGAGGGTTATGTATATTGTTATCACGGAAACAGATTTAGGATTTGGACTTATTAAGACTGAGTCTTTTAAAATGTGCTTCAAGAAATTGAAAACCAAATATTTTAGGAAGTGCATCAGAGATTGTTCCATCATTGAGATGCCAAATAATTATATCTAAATCAAATTTAGATTTAAGATAATGGATGTGATAATACCAAGGTAAAATAAACGAGGACGTTTTCCCCTGCTGGATCTTCTTGTCAGAATTTATGACATGTGGGCTGAATAAAGAAGTTTTAATGTTACAGTATGTCTCTAGGAATTTTGAATAAACAGGAAATTTGGGATAAAAAAAATTTATGAAATGTTCACAAAATTTGCTATTGAATAAGCATTTTTAAAGTCTACTTTAATAATAGCCATGTTAGGAGGAGGATTTTGGAATACAAATGGCATGTGAAGCTATGCTTTCTCCCTTAACAACAAATCCTAATTGATAAGTATACTTAATAAGTTAAGACCCTGGGTTTTGGCCCATGGCAATTATTTTTGCTAATAAATCTTCTAAATAGCCTATTGCAATGGGGTGGATACCACCACAGTTTTGTGAGATAATCAGGTTTGCCCCCATGATTGATTCTAATATAATTATAGCAGATCCTTTTTTAAAAGAGTATTTAGGAAGGTTTTAAAAGCATTTAAATGATTCTTTGAGGAGAATGGAGATTTTATACGAAGTGAGAGAGCAAATTTAAAGAATTGAAAATTATCATAACTCACAAATCATATTTTTTTTATTCCATATTTTTCATAATATATTTGGCCTTTTCTCTAAAAATTCATAGAAATCTTTGAAGGTTGAATGCGGATAATCTATTCCTCTTATTTGACTATTATTCTGATTCATCCATCGTCAAATGAAGGTAAAATTTTTTATTTATCCATACTAGAAAATTCTGATTACCCTTCATTCTTGACGGGCTATCAGCTAGTATATCATAAATTGTGAAAGTGTGACTGTCACAGTGTGACAAGGCTTTTATATTATATATTATAGAAGATAAACAACACAAAATTCTTTCGCTGTAAATAAAAACTAGTACCTTATGATAACGTAACTTTAGTCTTTCGTTCATTCCTAATTTTATATATATAATTATTTTATTTATAAAAAAATGATAATCATTATTATATGACTTTATTAATCACAAAAATATCACACTTTGGTGGAATAAATTGCATTTTAATTTTAAAAACAATTTGTATAGTACATGTAGGTACGTAATTATATGACATGTTAAAATTATAAGATATAAAATATATAATAACTTTAACCCTAAATTAACAATTATGGTTGGTCGCTATTAAAAAATTTATTAGGTGGTTCTAGGAATACGCAACTTCCGTCACTAGAATTTCGAGAGATAGGGAGGTGAATCTTAGTCGGAAAACATAGTCAGAATCCATTTTATAATCGAAATCATTTCCTATTTAAGTCATCGAGGGATATCAGAGTCAGACATAGTATAGGAGGGTTTTTCCGATTTTAGACTAAATGTAACAGAACCAACATCGATTTGGTAAAGAGAATTAGACAAAATATATATATATATAATATTTTGGAACTATATAATAATGGAACAACTTGTTTGTAATACGAATTTCTCATTTAGAATATCAATAAAAAAAAAGAAACAAAAGGCTTATGATAAAGTTAGTCTTATGCTGTTTATTACAACTACGTGAATTCTTGCAATATGTGGGAGAGGGATGCCCAAGCCGTGGGCTATATGTACAAGAGGATAATTATGTATCTCCTGATAATATACCCTTTAAACTTAAATTGATTTCTCTCACTGACGTGGTGGAAATGAATGCTTTGGTAGAAATAAAGTCTGAACTTTTACAATACGAAAATTCATATTTAGAACGGTATCTCACCTTTGAACACTATTACATTGCGAAAGTCAAGGATAAGGAAAAATCCTATGCTTTTGGCAGTATTGATATTAAACCTAAGAATACTCTTTTTGACGGAATAATATACGTTGATGGCAAGTTAAATTTTATAGAAGGAGGGCACACTTGGGAATCGTTCAATTCGAGAGGTCAATTGGTTAAAAGTGCGCTCTCTCAAAAATGGGGGATGAGGAAATGGGTAGAGAACAGGAAATACTTGTATTACACGGAAGACGATGTAATACCCTTGTCGCATGTTAACGATTATATAAAGGTACCATTTACTAAGCCGAGTTTTATTGAAGAATGGAAACATCAAGTGGAGGTGGCAAATCAATTGAAATATACTAAAGAATGGTACAATAATAGAACTAACATTAAAAAGGTGTGCAGAATTAATGTATTCTTGGATTCGCCATGCATGGAAAAGGTTTTCCAGTATAATATCAAGAAAGCCATACACGAAGTTATAATTCTATACGGATCCCTGGATTTTCTTTACCGAATCATTGATTTTGCCGGTATTGGGAAACCTAACCATTTTGGTTTTCAAATAGCCAAGATAACGGTAGTCATGATAAAGGATGATCGTAAACTTAGGAAACGTCAGACAATCTCGGAAGACTATATATATATAAAATACATATCTTCAATAAGTTTAGGAGATAATGCGTGTTTAGGCATCAGCTCCACATTTAGAAATTTTGGCACAGTTATGGGGAAGGCCTACCAGGGTACAGAAGATTATGGAATATTCATGGACGATAGTGCTAAAAAGCCTAAAAATTTAAATATGGTATTCGTAAATTATAGACACCCCGTTACGGAGGGAATATTGGCAAGAGGTTTCGTCCTCCATAACTTAGCCCACGAGGTAGGCCACTCTTTTGGAGCCCTTCACGAAGGAGAACTCAATTGTACTCCGAGCTCAAATTTATTGATGCAAGAAACTGTAGGCAGAATCACTGAATTCAACAAATACAAATTTAGCCCATGCAATGTTGATTTAATGAAAAAGTTGATCGAAACGCGAATGAACAATTTTATGCACTGTAAACATTTATTGAGTGTTTATTATGATAGCATTGATTATTCGAGAATTTAAATAACGGATTGATTCTTTTCAAGTCCCGCCAAATTCAGTTAAATAAAGTTAGTGATATTTCGTTCAATGTTCTTTCCAAATAAAAATATTTTATTTTAAATCTCTAAATAATATCATTAAAAATTGGATATAAGAAATTTAATATATATATATATATCCATATGATCCCTGACCAATTATTAGTAGTGTTGTAAACGAACGCGTTCATGTTCGTTTTTTTGAAAAAAGGTGATGAACGGCGTTCCTTTTTTTGACGAACTTTGAACGTGAACGCGTTCCTTTTCTTTGATGAACGCGTTCAATTTTAAAAACACTTTTTATTTTTATTTATTTGAAAAATTAATATTAATCCGCATTTTTTAACAAAAAAGTCTTATATTTTTATTTATTTGAAAAATTAATATTTAATCCAATTTTTTAACAAAAAAGTCTTATATTTTTTAATCAGCTGTTTTTACTTTTTCCTCTTTCATATTGCAATTAACGTACCATAACGTGCTACTGCTAGAGAAGATAAGATTAAAGTTTATTAATTTGAATATTTTATATTTTAATTTAATAGATTAGCATTTGCATGCATATAAATATTTCATCATCAGATTCTGAAAATCAAAATTCAATATTAGATGAATTAGAATTATCATGGCCCAAATATCAAAAATATTTCATTGTTTTAAAATCAATTCCGAGATATCCTTTTTTTTTGACGAGGAAGAAGAGGGCAGATTGGAGGATGATAACATAGCTCAATTTTTTGAAACAATGGATAAAACATTAAATGTTTTTAATAAATTCCCCCTTTTAAAAGAATTGTTTATCAAGTATAACACCGCAATCCCTTCATCTGCCCCTGTTAAGCGAGTTTTTAATATAGCTAACGCTGTATTAACTGCCAAGCGTTCATGCCTATCAGATGAAAATTTTGAATGGCAATTATTATTAAAAAATTAATAAGAAAAATTTTTATAAATTTATTTTTTTATCGCTCTATTATATTGTATTTATAATTATATTATCAAAATAAAACTATTATTTTTTATCATGGCTAATATATTGTGTTGAAAAATATAAGGCATTTATTTATATTAAATTAAATTTAAAAAAAAATTTATCATAATATTTTGAACGCATGAACGCGTTCATGAACTTGAACGCATGAACGCGTTCATGAACTTGAACGCATGAACGCGTTCATGAACTTGAACGCATGAACGCGTTCATGAACTTGAACGCGTTCCTTTTTTGAATTTGAACGTTAACGTGAACGCGTTCGATTTTTGTCAATGAACGCTGAACGCTGCACGCGAACGCGTTCGATTTTTTTAAAAATCTTTACAGCACTAATTATTAGACATAGTTTTTATTAAAGTTATATTTCAATCACAGCAAACAGAAATCTAATTTTTATAAAATAATGTAATTGCTAATAAATATAATTATTTTTCATTAATTTTTTGTATACTTTCGCCGGCTTATTCGTGATGACCGTGGATGCAGGGTAAATCAGGTGCCAAGCCAAGAATTTTATATGGGGGTTTAATGATTGGAATAGTTCGTTTTTTGGGGAGGAACTAATAATTATTAGCAAATGATATTTTCTTTTTAAAAAATATATTTAATCACGAATAATGATTATTGTTAAAAAAATAAGTATTACGGGCCTATATAAGGTTGTAAGTAAATCACAATAAATTCAGGATTGCATATTATTATGATTCGGAGTTGATAAATTAAGATCAAGGGATCAAGATCAAAGGATCGATGATCCTTTTATTTGCCATCATAATTTTTGGCAATTTACGCGGATTCATAATTTTCTCTTAAAATTAAGGATAGGGATACAAATCGATGTTTCGATCCTTTTTAAAAATGTATTTTTTTTTAATTACGAAGTATGTAAATAAAATAATCTCATTAAAAAATAAATAAATCTATATTATCCACCATATTTTAGCATCCTCCGCCATATTTTATCTCTTTTTTTGCTCATAAATTATAAATCAAGACAAAACATTTACGATAATTCGATTTACACCATACAATTTAGGTATTAGCTGATGTCTATTATGGATCTAGAAGAAAAATACGGATACAGTAATTGAAGTGACAGGTATCAAATGTGAACCTCTTATCTTTTCCTCAGTTTTGATAATATAGATTTACTTCACTGTGTGAGGACAGTGGCATATTATCAGCAACAATTCCCCCAAAATTCGAACTTGATTTACCTTGTATCAATTTGTGGCAAAATATGTTGGTAGAAAACCTATAGGATAAAACATATGCAGATGCTTATTCAAAAATGATTGTACAGATAAAACTAAATACTCTCTCTTTTAGGAATAAATCTTCGCAAAATGTGCTTTAATAAATTTTTTTTTATTCGTGATTCAATTAATATTCCTTTGCCATCAAGCACTCCTAGAAAAGTCTATTCTGGATTTTGATCCCTTTAAATGGCCCTAAGGATCCCTATTCAACGTTCCCCATATCTACTACTATGACAAATAATGAACCTAAAAATAACAATATTTATTCTTATAATTTCGCACTAACAACTACCCAATATTATAGAATAGGGATATACCATTATCTTATATTATTTTATGGTAGTTAGGAATAATAATTTATTATCTTAGACGAAAAATGTTAAAAGTAAATCTAGTTTTTTTGGGAATAAAAACATTCGTCTATAGATGTCCCTTTATCATTATCAATATGATTTTGTTTTTTTGAGCAATTTTAGATTTCATTTTTTTAAATATAAATTGTCATTGTCCTAACGTGCCGCTGGCACCGACATACTCCTTATCAACATGCCCCGGTCTCCCACTAACGATATTATAACTGACCTAAAAATTGAAAAAAAAGATAAACTTAATTATAATAATTTATATATATTCCCCATGGTATTTCTAAAGATAAAACTGCAACTAGAAAAAAATAAGTCTAAACAGCCATCAAATCTAGCGTCTAAGATGTATTAAAATTAACTGGAATCTCACACATTACATTAGGAAATCATTCAATTTTTTAGGTATTTTCTTAACAAGTATATTTAAGTTGTGCATTTTTTCAAAATAGATTATAATTAACTTTAAAATTATTTTTATTTAGACATATGAATTTATTTTTTCTTTATCATTAAATTCTTTTATTCTTACAGGATAATAATTTATTTGCCAATTCGAATTATTCGGGGAAAGAAAATTAAAGAAAGAAAGAGCTATTTGGAATCAATTAAATCAAAAACTATACAAAATGATTGTGGTATAGTTATATTTAATAAAACTTATTTGTGCATTTTTATTGTAAGATTCAATTATGTTTTAACAATCATACATAATACATAAATTATTTTTTACATCGCGTTTATTATATATATATATATTTATATTGTTGTATAATAAAATCATAAATTTACAAATAATTATTTTTGTCGCGAAGCAAATGCCGAGATTGTTATTAATCATTTTTATTGTAAATACCACGGGTAGAAAAAATAAAAGCACGAGAAAGAGGGTGTAGCTAAAACCTAGTTAGTTAGGTTAAACCGGTGTTATAAGGCTAGTTGATTTTATTCTATTTTTGTCATCTTTGGCTGTTGTTTTGCGAAAAATAGAATCCATATTTACTGGGAAAACTCGACCATACCTTTATGAACGATGATGAGTTTTGTTCTAAATAATATAATATTGAAGGGATTTATCTCTGAATATTTTCTTTAAGATGGTTGTTGAGTTTGTTAAAAGTGTTTTGGCTGGGTAGTATTTGATGGTATACTATAAAGTCCCCTAATCACATTTGAAGGAATATATGCTAAGGACAATCCAATGGAATACAAAGGTTGAGAAAATGATGGGAGAGGCTAATGTTAAGAACCTGCGGGATTTTTGTAATTGAATTTAACGTGTTAATATGTACTAGTGTAAGTCCTTCATTTGGACTGATTATTTTGAAGAGCAACTAGATATATTTAGATTGTTAATTTTTTTCATGTGATTAGTTTGACCTTTGAATTGAATTATTCTCCTCTAGAAATATTGTTATATTTGTTACATTCTAGGATGCCATTATTAATATTACCTGAAGATACAGATCATTTTATTTGTTTGGTTTAACCTTTAGAACTTTACTACATACTTCAGATACAATATAAATAATATTCCTTCAGTTGAACATTTCCTAAATTGAGTTATTAACTATATAACTGTACATTTATACGAGAGATCTAAATCGTGAGTGGCCAGCTGTTTTGTACTTGCACGTGAAGGAGTATCTGTCTAGGTTAGTAAAAAGTTTCTAATGTTTGATAAACAGCTCGTTTTGAGACTATTTTTAAAAATAACTGACTCAATATTTTAGCTAGAAAAATATTCCCAGGACCTCGAGGTTTTGTTAATAGATATCAATACCTTTGCGACTGCGTCATCTATGAGTAAAATCATCAGGCTTCCTTCATATCTTTCTAAATAAAATATTGAGTTATCCCTTATTGAAAAGTCAGCTCAAATTTGGGAAACAACACAATGCCTGTCATTGACAAACATATCAAATTATTTTCAAAAAATTTATCTCTTTAATAACCAAATTACGAAATGTATTTTGAATTAGAATTTTGTATTTTTTTTTATAAATTTTAAAGCCAACGTCCTAAAATGTTTTTTTTTTGAACTTTCACTTTGTTAGCTCTATTTGACTATTACCTACGATTATTCGTTTAGAGATGTTACATGTTGGTAACACGTAATATATAATAATGTTTTATTTCAATTTAAAGTTTAATGTTTTAAAGGCGTTAACGTCATATTATAATATATTTCTTTATTTATTTTTGTCTAAAGCTTTAATATACATGTACATTTAAATGTTTGCTGTTTAAGGCAATAATTACAGATCGTGATACGTAAATTGGACATTTAGTTATATTAAATTATGTTTAATTTGATATATATGTATACATATATATTTATTATATGTGTATTTTAAATGAATAGAGATATAAAGACTCTTTCTTAAAGATAATAAAACTTTTTTTAAAATAAATACATTATCATCGATTCTGTATCTCAAGACTATCAACTACAGATTCCAAGACTTTTATTTACCAATTCTCAGCGCAAGAACACCCACTTGCATTAATAGTAAACGCGATTAAGCTAAGAAACGCTATTAGTGTTTATTACAGCGCTAACATTTTTTCTTTTCAATAATAAGAATTTTATTTCACCAATATCAATACACAAAAAAATCTCCAAATAACAATTATATAAAAATACACACAAAAAAAATAATATCCAAATTGATTGACATTTCATATGGCAACATAGTTTTTTTTTTCTCAAAGGCCATTATTATTTACACGATTTTATATTTTTACGCACTGTGATGGAAGGCGGCATGGCATTATAGTTGCGGTTACTATACGCGTGGCCTTAATTGTCTAAAAAGAATTAGAAAAATGGCGATTACCATAAATAAAATGTAATGTCGCGATCATGCCTCAGATCGGCGGAGATTTGAATAAATTAACCTTATCATCTATATTTATGGATAAACAATGTATTTGTAATATTCGCTCAAAATGTGAGGACACTTTACGAACTTGTCGATTCGCATCTCGATAATCTTTTTCATTAACTTAATATTGCATTTGCTAAACTGGAAGTTGTCGAATCTGTTGGCTTCTGTCATGCGTATCGTCATCAACAAATTATTATGCCTATAACAACTAGTCTCTTGCTCGTGAACGGCTCCAAAAATGTGGCCCACCTCGTGGGCTAAAATATTCAGGATGCCACCTCTTTTCCTGATTGTTCGCGTGTCGGGTATCATGTAATTGACGTATGCCACGTTCCAATTGTATCTTATAAATATTTCGTCCTTATTGTCTATGAATATACCACTATCTTCTGTCCCGTGGAAACCCTTCCCGATAAATCCCTCCAACTTTTGATACGTGAAGCTGACACCCAAGCACCTATCATTTCCTAAATTTAGCGATGATATGAACCTCACGTATTTCTCACTTAAGACCTCATCACTTTTCTTATTCTTGTCAACCGTTATTTTAGCTATTTGAAATCCGAAATGATTAGCCTTCCCAACTCCGTAAAAATCAATAATTCGGTAAAGAAAATCTAGGGATCCGTACAGAATAATTAGTTCATGGATGGCCTTCTTGATATTGTAATTATAAACTTTCTCCATGAGGTAAGCATCTAAATATACATTAATTGTACACACCTTTTTAATTTTAGTGTACCATTCGTTAGTGTATTGCCGTTTACTAGTCACCCCTTCTAGAACGTTCATTTGTTGCCTCCATACTTCAATAAAACTGGGTTTATCATGCTTATTTATATTTATGGAATCGTTATGGTAAGACCGTGGTTCTATATCGTCCTCTGTATAATATAAATATTTCTCTTCCAGTTCCCATTTACTCATCCCCCATTTATCGGCTAAAGAACTCGTTTTCAACATGTCCCATTTGTTTGCTCTCTTAGGTCCCCAGATTATACCCCCATCTACAAAATGCATCTTGCCAGTCATGTATATGATTCCGTCAAAAAGGATGTCCTTTTTACCTCTATCCAAACTGCCAAACACAAATGATTTTAAATTATCCTTGACTCTCGCGACATAATAATTATAGTGGACATATCGTTTTACATATGTATTTTCGTATTGAAACATTTCCGATACTATTCTTATGGGAGTATCCAAATCGATGACATCAGTGATAGTCATAATATGAAGTGTAAAAGGTATATTATCAGGTTTTATTTCAGACTCATTTAGGTTAGATAAATAACGTTTTAGGCACACGTCTTCTGATGGTTGGATAAATTCGCCTAGTTGTAACATACAGAATAAGAATAATTTTATCATTCGCCCGTTTATATCTTTTTTTCTCTTCTCTATATAGTAGGTATCTAAATAAGGAGATATCGATATATCACAATTTACAAAAGAGTCGTTCTATTAAAAAAAAAGAGTTCCAAAAATAAATAATTTATTAATTTTGTTTCTCATCTGAGTATACGCCAGAATAATATTAAAATATTATGAGTAGATTAATTTTTTTTAGCAATGATTCAAAGTGGAAAAAATGGTTGAAACAATAAAGGAAATTGAATCTGTAAACAGGGGTTTTTTTTCCTACACTATTAGATTTTTATTTGGGTTAGGGTTAGTTATTATAAACTATTAAAATGCCTATAATTAATAGTATTTTACATATATATATATATAATTATAAATAAAATAAAAAAAAAGGTTTAAAATAATTCCGGGTGGGTGGTACGCGATATTTTAACTTAATATTAAATCCCTTTAGTAATACTGACATTTATGATTGACGTTATAATATAATTTAATATTAAATTTACAAGAATTAGTAATAAAAAAAACTGCAAGATCATATCCCTATATCCAGCGTCTACATGACAGTCAGTGGCGTAGCTACGGGGGTGGTTTTCGGGTTTGGACCCCTCCCAGAGCAAATTTTTTTTTAGATTATACGTTCAAAAGACTTAAAAGTGATTTTATATCAATTATATTACTATTGAAATTATTCTGGATGGTATTATTATAAAGTCATTGAGAATAATCTACTAAATTATAATAACATATTATTGATGCCTTTAAAAAATATATTTATTATATATTATCGAAGATATGGTTATGATTAAAGGGGGTCTGGGGGCGAAGCCCCCAGCTTTTATATGTATGGACCCCCTCTAAGGAAAATTCCTAGCTACGCCACTGATGACAGTATATTCACTGGATGCAAACCCCCCTCAAAAATATATATCTACCTCCCTAAAAATACCAAAATGTTATCCATAGATAATTTAAAAATGTAATGGAAAATTTTCTAGATTATTAGAGCCTACCCCCCAAAATGCCTACCCCCTACTACCTACCCTCCTACCCCTTCATAGATATTAGGATGCAAACTGTTCCTACCCCCCTCCCCCCCACCCGCTCATGTTGACACTGCCTATATCAATTTTTTTATTAATCTTCCCCCTTAACACTATTTGACAAAGTGGGGGGGGGGGGGGGGTTAATGTATCATAGTGATATCTTAACTCAGTATGTGATGTGATGTAATGTGATGTGATGTGGGGAGTTAATGTATCATGCTACACCGGGCCGTCAAATAATTTTTATTTTGTGTCGGGTTTTTTCTCTATTTTATAAAAAATATATGTCAATACTATTTATTTCTTCATGGATAGTTTAGCTAAGCATTTGCCCCAGTATAAAACTCTACTTTTACACCAATTAAGAAAGTTAAGGGCACTGCCCTAATTTAAATATGAGAAAGATTTTGGCCAATGCAAACAAAAATACAAACTTGGTCTCGTTAAATAACTACCATATCAGAATAACTTCTGATCCTCGCCAAGTCTTTAAGCAATATACCTACGAAGCGGCGGTTCATGGTGACGGATGCTAACAAGAGTATAATAAAAAGCTGCTCCACAATCTCTTAGAGGCTCATCTGGTTAAATATACGATGACAGTTGGATTTGAATATTGAAACTATTATACGATAGGTAATGGCATTATTTGTCTTAAAATCATAATTGAATTTGAATTGATAAAGGATTATTGTTGTATATCACATATCAATTATAATTATCATCTGTTGATAATAAATTTTGGTATTAAGGGATATGTAGAGCTTGACATAATGTTTTAGGTATACGTCAATGACACTTGAAAAGAATCATTCTTAAAAGAATTGATATGGGGCTCAGAGGGTAGATCACGTTCGAGAGTCTTGCGGAGTGTGGATTGGAAAGCTTTAAACTTAAAATATCTTCATTATAGATGCCAATGTTCCACTGAAGTTCTATTGGTAGATGACCAAACCATATATTTTGTAGAGACCAAAAGAAAAATTGAAATATTGTAGGAATTTTTTTTTTAAAAAAAGAAGAAAACTTTGAATTAATACAAAACTCCTTCCCGCTTAGCATTCGGCTACCCGGAGTCAAATGGGCTAGTGGAAGGGGGTTGAGAGGATACTACGGTAACGTAGTTTTAAATAGACCAAACAAATTTATGCGCAATGGGTTCGATAATTTTTAAAGTCATATACATATTCCCAAGAACAAAAAAAATGGCATGAAGGAAAAAATAACGTCCGATGTCCTATCGAAATAGCAATATATAGTCATATGCGATGTGTAATCTATTCAACACTCCTCCCCGCTTAAATATCAGCTATCCTTAGAACAAAGAGCTTAAGACAATCTTCGGTTAAGACTTAATCTTTAAGATTTGAGAGTTTTGAGGTGAGGACAGGAAAGCTTGGTTTTAGGTTTATGGTCATAAGTGGTTTATCCATGAGAGCGGTAGTCTGTTCGGAATTAATTTGGTAGTGGAAAAATCCACTTTGGGGGTTCTATGTTCTAGCTGCTATGATTGTTTCCACTTCTGCAGAAATATTTCTAAGTATTTTGGAAATTATTTCTCGGTTGATTTTAGGTATTTTCGTCATTATATCTTTTCCAAAAATAGAAGAGCGTTTATCGGTGATTACTATTAAATTTTAGATATAGGTTTCTCATTGATATGTTAATGTTTTGAATCATCCCCAAGGATACCGTGTATGTAGAAGGATTTTAGTATGATATTGGTTTTTTGAAGAGGTATTTGTTTGAAGTTAGATTTGTAAGTTATTTTTACTATTGATATATATTGATGACCCTGTGTCAATTTCCATCATATTAATAAATTTTAGGGTTGCCATAAACAGCTAATCTTCCTTTTTTCTTATGTTTATTTTCAGATTGTTTATGGGATTCATATGTCTTTTCGGGATATCTCTTTTTAATTTGGATATGATAAAGCCGGGAATATAAAGCTTGGTAATATTGGTGGAGTTGGGTAATAACCCTCAGAATTCCTGGACCATAGACTGTAGTCGACCACCACCCCTCCCCCTCAACTTCCTGCAGCCTGTGTACTAGGCTAAATCGACAACACATTGACCAATTACCCACCCTGATAATTGTTTTAAAAATGATAATATCCATATCATTTAGATTATATCATATCAACGTTCTTTCAAGTGATTTCGTTTTTAAAAGATAATAGGTTTATAAAAAAATAACTACTAATTTACAGGAGACCCAAAAAAACTTATTCCTAGTTCTACAGAAAGCATCCCTAGAAATTTGCAGATCATTAGAATTACCATTCATATCATTCATATGATATATGCCTTTTAACACAATAATAAGTTTTAATATAATTAAATAATTAATTTGTATTTATGCGTTATCAAATATTTATATATTTTTTATAAAAAAAAATAAAAAAATTATTAGCAGAGAGTAGTTTCGATCTACCGACCTCTGGGTTATGGGCCCAGCACGCTTCCACTGCGCCACTCTGCTTTTTTGTAAATTCAATAATAAGTTTTAATGTAATTAAATAAAAAAAATATTCCTGTCATAGGTTACTTTATTTCAATAGTAAAAAATGTAATAGCATATAATTAATTTTTTATTTAAATATAAAATTTATAATGGTGAAAAATATTGAAAGGATAAGGGATAAAAAAAAGGAAACTAGAAATGAGAAGGGAAGAGCGAAGGCATAGAGACATGGAAAGTTATTCAATTGAAGAGATAAAACTTAGATAGTTAGAGTGAATACTGGCGGTAGCAAGTCTTTGTCGTAGGAAAAGGCATTCCTTAGGCTGATCGGTTTTTCACGAATCCGTTTGCCTAATTCTTTAAAACAAGGTATACACATTATCAGGTAAATGGGATGTGCAGTTGGTTCCATTAATCTTACAATATCTCAATTTGTACAAGTAATTTCTGGTCAAAATCCTCACAATTTAAAAATTACCTCCAAAGGGGAGTAGTTAACACATCTATGTTCCCCAGTAGACGGATTCAAGGCCTTGATATCCTTCTTAAGCTTGGTACCTCCTTAACTTGCTATCCTCGCATAAATCGTTCTTCTTTCCTTAAAACTTATTTACAATTCCACGTATATTTTATGCTTGCGTTCAACGCCTATTTTTTTAATATCCTGATCCTCTAAATATTTATGAAACAGGAATAAAAGATCTAACCAAAAATATTTTGAATCTAAAATTCAATGAAACAGCATGGGCTCAAGCTTCATTATCCACTAAAAGTGGTGGTTTAGGGGTTCGATCACCCACCGATCTTGCTCTCACTGCCTACATTCAGTTTACTTTCGAAACCCACAATAACATCTCACACCTCACAAAATGACTTTTCCATAGAAAATGGGCAGGCCAGTTTTCTCATTTATCTAGCATGCTAAACCATTCTCTCTTCACTTTATTATTTAATGCATACAAGCATGAATTTTTGGATGTCATTCCTTCCAAAAATCTTCTACTCCAACTAATCAATAATGAGCTAACCCACGAAATAGGAATCCGCCACAATTGTACAATAACACACTTCTGCTCTGGCTACAGAATCCCTAATAGACTGCAAAGGAAAACACAGCTTACATTACAGATCGTGCAAAGGATAAATCATCAGGCACATTCAATGCAATTCCTTGTTCTAGCAAGCATTGCAATCCGCCCAAACACCCTGATCCCATGGAAACAAGGCCAATTTTTGATTTGGGACTATTCTAGTTTAGACCCATTAGCTCTATCAAACCAAACCCCTAACCAAATATTAGGAAATGTCATGGAGGATCACATTTTTATCCCAATAATATCCATTAACTTAACCTCCTTTGGTAAGCTTGCATTATCCTTCTACAAGGATTTAGGATCTCACATCAGCAAGCATACTGGTGATCCGCGAGAAGGCTTCTTCCTCAGACAGAGGCTTGCTATATCTAATCCTTAGGCACTTCTCTCAGACTAGTGTAAATGGCCCGATGACGATTTTAGACAAAAAAAATATTATGTATGCCTCGAGATTTGGCATATAGAGGGTCCACACCTTTCTGCTATCTATGAAAGAGATCTCCAGGCTTACATGATATTATTTTGGCTAAGATCTTAATCGGAACGTTTAAAAAAATCGACCCACCCACAGACCTTCGTTATTCACCCTTTCCTTCCTTATTTTTACACTATATCGCACCTTTATAATAAATTATAATATGAAATTTATATTTATCTGTTACTAAATATAATATTTATCTGTTACTAAATATAATATTTATCTGTTACTAAATATAATATTTATCTGTTACTAAATATAATATTTATCTGTTACTAAATATAATATTTTTTTTTAAAAAAAAATCAAAAAAATATTAGCAGAGAGTAGTTTCGATCTACCGACCTCTGGGTTATGGGCCCAGCACGCTTCCACTGCGCCACTCTGCTAGATGATGATATCGTCGTAAATTTTTACTTATAAAGAGTTCATATTGTAATTTATATCAAAAAAATGTATAATATTTTTAGTCATTTTATGATTTGGTATGCCTTTTTGGAATATTTTCGTGGTCAATTTTTTAGCAATTTCCCAATCAAACTTAAATGGAAAATAATCCAATTCCTAAAAATAAAACATAAACGTACAAATAATTGTACCGAAGATAATTTGATTTTACATGAAAATACGGATTACATAATAGTGAACAAGCCTTGCAATATAGCGTTAACCAACTATGATGACAATTCAAAATCCTTAGCTAAAGACTTGGCAAAAATGAGGCCTGACTTGATGGATACTGATTTGAGATTTAAAATAAGATTCCCACATAGAATTGATTATGGTACTAGTGGTTTATTATGTGCTGCCATAAATAACAAAACAAGTGTAAAATGTAAGTTAAATTATTACATGACTTATAAATGCAAGTTACTTATATAAAATCTTATATGTTGTGTCGGTTATATTAGTATCAGAACTCTTTCGCAATCGTTTAGTCTCAAAATTTTATTTGGCATTGGTTTATGGGCATTTAGACACCTCAAAATTAAAATCAGTAAATAGTATGGTTAATCAAGATCTCATCATAAAACCTCATTGTAAAATGCTCAGCAAAAATTTTAAAATTCAAGATATTGACCAACTTAATGATTGTCAAAGACTCAATAATCTTATAATTAACCATATCACAACTGTAGGTTGCATACATAAAAATCAACTTAAATCGAAATTCAAAACAAAATTTAGATCTAATAACCCTAAATTTGCATTAACATTGATTAATCCACTTCAATGGGGTTATTACAATAACTTCCCTTGTACAAAAGTTATATGCTCACCCATGACAGGTAGGAGGCACCAAATAAGGTTGCATTGTAAGGATTTGGGACATTCCATTGTTGGAGATTATACGTATTACCATTATAATAATCATGACAATCTTGAGACATCAAATAACTTTTATAAATTTAGGAAATATATGCTTGTTGATACTTTAATGCACAGGATAAATAATTTAAAAATTGATCGGACAATGTTACATTCATTTTATTTATCAATGCCCAATATACACTATGTTGATAGACTTTCAATCACTACAAATCATTCTGCAATATGTTCCCAAAAAATTTCAGAATTCATTGGTAAGGACCCATTTATATCTGCCAATGACCCTTTATGGATTGTCCCTCAAATAAAACAGAATATTGAAATGCCAAACATTAAGGATATCATAATAAACATGCAAAAAATTGCAGAGAATATTATACTTATATAAATATAATTCTATTCTTGTATATTTACAAAAGCAAATCATTTTACTAAAAAAAACACTTTATTATTGAACTGATTGTAAATTTTACAATAAAATTCACTATTAGCAGGTCAAAATAATATTTTAGAATTTGCAACAACATATATAAAATGGATGAGTTATAAAATAAATACATTAAATTTTTTTGATATAAAATACTATTTCATTGATATAAAAAAAAAATACAAAATACTGATTAGAAAATTTATGTCTTTTTGTGTACAATGGCAGTGGAAGACAGTATAAATATAATATAAATTTTTTTTTGGTAAAGTTGTCATTAAAAAAATAAAACTATAAAAATTGTTAAATAATAAAGCTTCTTTTTTTTGAATTAGAAATGCAAAAATCATTGTTGTTGAATCGTATCTTTTGCTGCTTCTTACTGCTTAATAGGAGGATAGTAGATTTCTATTATTGTGCCTTTTTATCCAATCATTTTTTTAAACAAGACAATGTTTCACTGATAAAAGGTGAGTAATCCCAACCACCAAAGGTTTTTTCCAATTCTTGAGAGAGGGCCAATGTTAATCGGTCATTGTAATTCCCAGCTACTAACTGCACACCTAGCGGCATATTTTTACTGCTCTTGTTCTTTCTAAGATTCGAGAGTGTTTTGTCAGTCGAGGGAAACCTTTGTGAGAATTTGCTCCAAGTACCTATTACAAAGTTAATTTTTTTAAAATATTACGAGTTAATTTAAAGAAGGCAAAGTTTTATATTATACAAAGTATATTTTTTTTTCTAAAACCTAATGGGCATTGGGTCACTGGAAAGCCAAGAACGTTGAAGATAGCTGTGTAAATAAAATTAAAGGGGGTCAGGAAAGGGGCACTGTGCTTGTAATGGTAGAGAGGGTGGGAAGGAAATATGAGGACGCCATCAGAGCCCAAGGTGGACGTGAGCTGCTGTTTCAAATCCTGCAGTTGGTCACAATATTTTTGAGAAATCTTTGGCGAAACAAAGTGCTTGAGCAAGGCTTCTTGGGCTAAAAAGGTCACACCTTTTTGGAAATTAGAGTTCGCAGAATGGCAAATTCATAATTTTAAATAATTAGAAGATGAATAAAATATGTATTTATTTTTAAAATTATATCCTTAGCATAAGTTGAGTAATCTCTCTATTTATAACCAACTAAAATATAAAAAAAAATGGATAAGTTTTTAGCTGAAAGCTAACACTCCACCCTCGTTTATTTTTTTGAAAATATAGCTCAGCCATTGAAGAAAGATTTTCGGCATACCTCTGTAAATTGAGCGGAATTAGCCAAATTTTTTAATCTAACTATAATCCTTGGAAAATGGTGAAATAACTTACCATGATTCCTATTACCAAAAATCGTACATATCAACATCTCTGCATAAAATAAATAGTTTATGATGGAAAACCTAGCCACTAAAAAATTTTTACATTTTTTATAAAAAAATATATATTTATGTCAATTTAGCTCTCACAAGGGAAAGTGTGAGAATTTTTGGTTTTCAGGAGCCATTTGCTGAGTTCGGTCATGGCACTGGCTTTCCCCTCGTATCCTGTGATAATCTCCGAGAAGGGTGGTCCCCCGCATTTTTCCAAAGCCGATATCCACAGGATGAAAGCCTTATTCAGGCCTGGGAAATCTTGGATCTTCAACGTTTCCACCCGTTTTCCAAACCGCGTCTCTATGTGTTTAACGACCTTTCGAATGTATACATATATATATATTTTTTAAAAAATCTTAATCTAAATTATGCTATAACAAATTCGGTATATTTAAAATGACAGTATCAATTATGTAAATGATTCATGGATATCCCTAGATCTTTTTGAGGGGGGGGGATTGAATCCCCAATAACACCCCTCATTCAAATGACGCAGGGGCAGCGTTCCGGAACGGAATACAAAAATGATTTTTTCCTGGATCCTTATCTTTTCTTTTCCAAATATCTAAGCTTTTTTTTTCTTTCTTTCTATTACTTGTTCTTGGGCGTGCCTGAGTTGTGGGCAAATTTTGGACACCCAGGGCCTCATCATATCATCGCAAAAGGAAAAGTATTTCAAATTTTGTAGATCGACCTTTAAATTAAAAAAAAATAAACATTAGTATGTATGGATTAAAAGTTATACTGTTTTATTCTATCTCAATGTTCTGCTTTTACGAAAGGTTGCGTCACTATTTTAATTCGGATTATAGGCAGACCAGCCTAGAGGCAGTGATCTTGGTTCATCCATATTTCCCAAACAATAGGCTGTTTAGCCGTCTCTTACAGCTCTTAAAGTTAGGTCGTAAAAAGTTCAACTAGCTTTTCCAATCTCAGGGGGGCTCAAAATGATTTTCAAAGGGCTCGAGCCACTGTGTACACCTCCTGCCCCGTTCTTGGACGACTTAAAAACATAAAGACGATTTTTGAAAAAACCGAAGCCGAGTTATGTGTAGTATATTTACTCAGATTTCAAAAAATTATACGAAAATAAACTAAGCAAATCAGCGCTAGAAGCCAACTTTTTATATTCAAACAATTTATAATTCTATTAATGATAATTTTTTTTTTACTTCCTGGTCCAGTTTGAGCAAATCTCCGTTTATTTCGGGTATATTCTTGGTCAAAATTTTCATGACGGTTAATAGATCTTCGCTATTCCTAGCTAACGGGCCGGTAACCAAATATCGGTTTAAGTCGCCCGTGGCCGGCGGGTAATGGCCTTCGTTGGAAACTATACCTATTTTATTAAAGCGCGTTAATATTTAGTGATTTTAAATGCCTCGATTCCAGAAAAATATTAAGCAAGCAGCCTGAAGATTTTTCTTATATATGGGCACAAAGGTTTGGGCTTCTGTTAGAGATATCTCGAGACTTTAGGCAATATTTTTTTCTTAAAATATCGAGTCAGCCATTTTTGAAAAATCGGCTGTGAAATCCAGCCATTTAAAACTAGTTAGAATGTGCTGTTTATAATAATTTTGTTATTTATTTTTATCCGTCATCTCTTTCAAAAAATTGTCTAGGAGCACCTCTTAATAATGAATGAATGATAACTTATAATCAAATACATTATATTATAAATTTCTGGAAGAATAAAATTATTTATACCAGCTGTTGGTTTATGGCCGAAGATCCCGTTGAAAAAGGCGGGCATTCTAATACTACCACCTACGTCTGAACCTAGGCCTAAAGGGGACGCCGCGGAAGCTATTAGGGCACCTTCTCCGCCTACCATAAATAATAATTATAAGAAAAAAATAACAAAGTATAAATTCATTATTTTAAGGTTATTCACAAAAAGGTTAAAAATATCAATGAAGAGGTCAACAATCTGCGTTGAGCCACAGCCGGTGTTAGCCTACAATGACATATAACATTGCTGACGATTTATTCATTTAAGTGCATGTATTAACACAAATCAGCAGGTGAAAAGCCATGAATCAAACGTCGCAGCTAAAATCCATTTTTTTGATATATACGTAAACAGCTGTAGCGATTTCATCGTTTCGCTCCGTATTTATAAATTATACCACTTATTATTAACATGCTTTTTCAAATTAAGCAGCGAAAAATTTCGCATCGCTTGAGCAAGTCGCGATCACTATATAAGTTATTCGCGTATTTTTACAAAATTTAAAAAAAAATAATTTAAGGAGCGTATTTATTTACATACCAGAGGAGCCACCGGTTATCATGGTGACGTCATAGGGGTTGCGAGTTCGGCCCCGTATGGTGTTGTAAGTCTCCCACCAAAGGCCGAGTTCGGGCATTGAGCTAGTAGCTATCACTATGGCGCCCGACCCTATTAAGGCGCTAACGGCTTGAGCGGTAGATTGACTCAAATGGTCTCGCCTGTTGTATACGCCGCAAGAGTTTGGGAGACCTATAGTATTTAAAATATATATATATATGTAAATAATGGAGGCAAAAAATATAATTCAAAGGATGAATAAAGCGGGAAAGGAAATAGGGCGCGAACAAATAAAAGCGTTTTAAGATTTAAAATTAAATTTATCGTCTTGTTATTTCTATCTAAAATTAGGGATGCAAAACCCTAGCATTATACGACTTTCTCAACCAACGATATAACCTAAATTTATTTTTTTTTAAAAAAAATCCGGTCAGGTCCGGGTTTTAGCGCAATATCACTATTTTTAGGTCCTCGTGTTTATGGTTTTTATTTTTTTAAAACCGTACCCTTTTACCGGGGAATTATGGGCCCTTATAAAAAAATATATAGCGCATTGATTTGTCATTTATTTTGGCTCGATTTAGTAGACTTTAGATAAAATAATAGAGACAAGCATATGTCCGAACCTTTCTGCCATCTTTAAGCAAAATCTTCAGGCTCGCGTTTTTTGGCTAAAATGTTGGGTAAGCAGTTATTAAGTAATCGAGCCATTTTAAAGATACTGTATGATTCAAATAAGAGTTACGTTTTTTTTTTAAATATTAGCCTTTAGCCGCGTTTTTGGTCGGATTATGCGAATTCCGGAATTAGAAAGATTTGATTGGTTTATTCTTATTTTTGATACAATTTGTAGACGCGCATTCTCACCATTGTAATCAAACTTAGAAATAAGGACGTTTAATATCGCCGAACGAGTCAGCTGTTTAATATTAAATTCGTTTTTGCGGGGGGGGGGGGAAATCGAACCTAAATTTTTTATTTGTCCCAAGATTGGATTCGAACTTGATACAACTGATCCGCAGTTCATGTCAATATCTCTGAGGCCGCACGATTTAACAGCTGACCGATTTTTAAAATCTGTTTATTGGATATCAATATTCATTTTATCCTTAATACTATTAACGACAACAATCTAAGAAAGATAGATTTCCCTCATAAAAACAGATTTAAAAAAATTGAACAGCTGCGAAATCGTGTGGGATCGGATGCCACCATGATGGCGCAGAGATATCACGTGTTAAATTTTTTTTTTGGTAAAAAATAAAAATTGTTTGTATCATTTATAAACAAACGGAACACCGACTTGAGTTTTCGCATAAACCTAATTTTGAGAATGTAAGATAAATGCATGGCATGAATAATTTTTGTATAAATTAAAACATTCATTCATGGCGTCGATGGTGTTCAATATAGAAATCGTGTTACGTCATACAAATCGGTGTTAGTAAATAATTAAAAAGAACTTTAAAATGATGAAAGATGCTAATAGTAGAGTTATCAGAAATATCATATATATGTACCACGGGAGATAGTTGAACACATAACAAAAGGTAAAAACTTATTTATATTTATAAATTGATCTGATTAAATATTTTTGAGCTTATTTGGGAATCACAGGCCATTGGCTAGACCTAGAAATTTAAAAAGAAGATCTGTGGCATTAGCCCTCAAAATGATAATAAGATGCCAGACATACGATGTACATCTTATATTAAAAATATGTATATAAGATTAAATACGCCCTTACCCTCAAGTGCTAGTGTCGAGAGATTATTTAATAAGGCAAAACTTATACTTTCTGATCGTCGCTCTAGACTTGGGGATGATAATATTGAAATGATTATTATAAAAATGCAACAAATTACCTAAAAATATTTATTTTTATTACATAAATTTTTTTATAATCAAAACTAACTATATTTTAAATATTTATAAATGTTGATTTTTATATAATTACTATACAATAACATTATAAGCAAAAAATAAAAAATTTGTTTGTAAATTTTTTTTATAAAAAGTAGCTTAAAAAGTAACTAAAGCTACGAGCTACTTTATTTTAACAAATAGCGATAGCGGTAGCGCGCTACTTTTAAAAGTAGCGTTTAACAACTCTGCAAATCACAATACAGTCATTCGAAAGAGTTTAAGAATACAAGTGAAAGAATCAATAAAAAAATTTTTATCGAAAATTGTTTTCCTCTAAATTAAAACATATTTTAAAACACCACGCCATTTTAAAGTATAAGTTTTTTTTTTTAAAACCTAGCCACTTTTTACGATCGAAGCTTAAAAATTTTTTTTTATATATGCACCAAAATAATTCAAGTAGAAATTTTTAGACATAATTATGGTTCCTTTTTGGGAACTCGATTATAAAATTATATTTCTCTCAAATATTGATTCATATATCAAAGCCCTTTCAAAAATTTTCTGGTTTGAACAAGAAAAGGATTAATAATCAGTGATATTTCCACAAAGCATGATTATCAAAAATGTACTAAATCTGGCATTTGTTTTAGTGTTGTTAAAAGGCTCGTTTAGAGCCGATTTTTACAAACGGCTAACTCAATATTTTAGCCAGAAAAATATTGCCTAAGCTACAAGATTTCGATAATATATGTCAAGACCCTTTGTTCCTTCTATGAGCAACAGGCTTGGGTCATATTTTTTCGGATGAAGGGTCGAGTTAGCCGTTTTTACTGCCCAAATTTGTTTAAATATAGGAAATTAATTTTCATAATTACTCAAAAATAAGTGTTATATGGCGTCTATTTTCTATACATAAAATCAAATATTTTTATTTTACATTAAAATATTCAATATAAATGTGATAAATTTATAGTACATTAAAAAAAAAAATTTTCAAGGCCCGACCCGACCCGGCCCGGCCCGAATATTTTTAAAAAATGTTAGGTCCGACCAAACCCGAACCCGATTTCTTTTTAGGTCCGGCCTGACCCGAAGCCCGTTCGGGCCTGTTGCAGATCTCTAGTTTAAATTAAGAATTTCGGCAATGAAAACGAATATAAATAAATTGTCTGAAATTCACGGGGTTTCAGAAAATGATTCAAAGCCAGGGGGGTTGTAAACCATAATCGGGGGTTCAGAAATTTAAAATTGTTGGGGGGGGGGGTGGCATTTTGAGACCGCAGACTAAGCAGGGACCGATTTTAGGGCTAACCCATCGAACTCGGGGTAATTAGGACCAAGGGCGGGTTCGGACCTCTTTTTTAGAAAATGGGGTTTCGATTTATGCCTTGCTGGGTAAAATTTAAAAAAAATTTTAAAAGAAAATTTGCCGACTTTACAAAATAATGATTCCACGAAAAAAAATGTTTTATGTTTATTTTTTTAAAAAAAAATTAATATATTTTATTTTGGCAATTTGTTTTTATATTTGATTTGAGTCAATAAAACTATTTTATTCCTAGTAAAAAAATTTATGTTAAGTAAGCAATGTTTAATAAGAATAAAATAATATAATAATAAATTTGGAAAATTTTCTCCGATGATCATTTCGGAATTCAAAAGATATCTGCTATGGGCATTTTTATTCTGTTCATTTATTGTAGTGTACTTCGAATTCCTAAATTACAAAAGTAAGAAAAATATGATGACTAGTGTTGTTAAAAACGACTCATTTTGCTAACTCAATAGCCAGAAAAATATTGCCTAAGCCTCGACATTTCGATAATATATGTCTAGGACCTTTGTTCCTTCTATGAGCAAAATCTTCATGTTTGCGTAATATTTTCTCTGGACGAAATACTGAGTTAGTCTCTTTTTTTAAAAATCGGCTCAAAACGAGCCATTTAACAACACTCAAATATGACAAATTAATTAATATTATTTATTTTTTTCTAATCAATAAATAATATCGATAAATTTGACAATTCAAACTCTATTGAAATTAATTTTAGTTCCTTCTTTATTTTTTTTATATAGATTATATAAATTCTTTGCGAAAATTGAATCCATATGATTATTCGTCAAATATTAAGAATTTCGAGGTAAATAATATATATATTTTTTAATTTAAAAAAAAAATCTATCTCATCTAAAAATAGATGCGATATTTCGAGTATCTTAAAACGAAATATAACGTATCGGGATACAACACTGATGAACACCTTAATTTGAGCGAAGAAACGTTGGGTTTCGATAGAATAGGCTGGCTCAAACACGCCTGTTCGACGATATCGCCTTTATACTCGGCGATGAATGATTACGCTCGATCCCATCAAATCGTAGACGAGGCCAGGGGGATAATGTATTGTTACGTGCCTAAGGCTTCCTCGACTTCTTGGAAGAGCTTCTTCATGGTTTCCAATAATTTATCCTACAAAACGTTACTCGAATCTTCTATGATTCCCAATGATTCTTTGGGACACTACGTAGAAGGATTTAAGTTTAAAATACTATCGAATCTCGTCATGAGTGATGATAACTATGAATCTAGAAAATACCTAAAATTTATGTTCGTGAGAAATCCCATAAGCAGACTAATATCGGCCTACAGAAGCAAGTTCGAATGGAAGAACGAGTATTTTATAGCACGTTATGGTAGTTACATAGAATTGCTAGCTTCAAGTAATTCGAGCGAAATAGGTGGCAAGAATTTTAAAGCGGGATTTAAAACGAGAGAGCAGTCTAATGATAATAATAATGGAAATGTCACTTTCTTGAAATTCGTCAAGTTCCTTTTAAATATTCGTTACTTGAGGAACGAAAGATTGAGGGAGTACCTCATGAACGAACATTGGAGACCCTATTCGGATATTTGCGCTCCGTGCAGCCGTGGATTAGACTTTATCGGAAAACAAGAATCGCTGGTCCAGGATGTGAAGAAAATACTGGAGTTAACGGGATGGGACACCCTGGATTACAATCCATTTAAACAATATTTTTCTTTTAGCGAAGGTGGCGGCGATCATAATATAAGTTCGAATAACCTGAGCGATGCTGATTCGCGTACCTTGATCGATTTACGGAAGAATAAGAAAATTCCCCGCGATTATTCCGATCGCGAAAGGGAGTTACTACAGTCACTCCCAGAGGATTTACGCCTGGGTTTGATTACCTTTTATAAATATGACTACCTACTGTTTTACCCCCTCGATCCGTTATTCCGTATACATTTACCACGGCTCATATAAGGCCTTTACAAGTAATAAACGCGTAAAATAGAAACTGGTAAAGATTGACGTTATTACTAATTATGTACATTTATATTTATTATAATTTACTTTTATGTTTTAAAAATTCGTGAATGCGTGAAAAAAATAAGTAAATTCTTATAAATGAGAAAAGTGTAAATTAAAGAAAGAAGAGAAAAATTTTTTTTGTTTACACTAATAATATAAATCTTTCGCAACTTAAATCTCGTGTTTGATTGACGGGTAAGGAAAATTGAGAGAAATGCATCTTACTTTAGGATATATAGGTTGGTAGGATGTCAATCATTTTAAATATAAAATACGAGATGTTAAATATTATTATAGGCGTCAAAATTTAATATATAATTTTTATAGACGGCATTTACCTAATGGTGAGAAAAGATGTTTAAGATTTGAAATAAGTGGTGTAAAGTAACGTCAAAAAAGTAACGTCGTTACTAAAGGCGCTAATTTTTTTTTAATAAATGGAACGCTATTCGTAATTTTTTTCTAAGAGATAACCAGTGACGGTAACGCGTTTCTTTTTTTTTGAGTAACGGTAACGCAAAAACGTTACTTCTTTACTTTAAATTTTTCCAGCTGTTTTTAATTGTTGTACACTTTTAACGAAGTATTGGTCCAGCCCGGGCTTCGTATCTCTGTACTCGAGGAATTTACTATATTAACTATGCGCATTTCCCACGAGAGACCAGACCATTTGTCCCCCATAGAAAATCGTTCATAACTGACAAAATGTCAGAATATTTGTTTTTTTGAAACATATAATCTATAATAATTTTTTTTATAAAATTATAAATCGAAATGTCAATTAAAAAATATCACGATGAAAATTATTATTCATAACTTAACTAGCAATAAATTTTCGTTACTTATTAAAAATAAATGTATAGCAATTAGAAATCTTTTTTTTTCCTCCAGGATCTGGGGAGAATGGGATTTTTTTTTTTTAAAAAAAAGAGTAATTTCGATTGGATTAGCAGGAGATTGCGCAAATAAAAATTACGAAATATTATAGCAAATACAAATAATATAAATAATATGTATAATAGATAAAACGCCTTAGCAATATATATTCTTTATATATATTTTTTCAATTCTTAGGTGACGCCATTTGCAATATTTTGTTTAGAGGACCATATTTTGCGGGGCACCCTGGCCCCTCCCCGAATGTCCTCGTAGTTGTGACCCTGATCTAATTTAAAACATATGAAAATTTTAACATTTTTTTTTTTTGGTCAAATGACACATATATATAATGAATGGACTTTGCATTTTTTTTAAAAAAATTAATAATAAAATAAGTAATAATTCAAAAATAAAATGGAAGTAATTTTTTTTTTATTCAATGACAAATAACTCGATTTTATTTGCATAAAGATAAAAAAAAATACAATAATAATAATCACGATAGGGGGAATGTTATTTATATATCGGACCTGCAGGCCCGACCCTAAGCCCGGCCCGGGTATATGGGCCGAGCCGTTTTTTTAAATATACCCGGGCCGGACCTAAAATAAATGCTTTAAAAGCTCGTCCATTAAGAACGTAAGCTGGAAAAATCTTGTTACCCAGATATAGGATTAATAAGGGGGGTGGGCACTAAAAAAAACTATTCTTAGTTTGTTTAATTCTTATATAAATTTAATTTAATATTATATCATATAAAATGTAACAAAATATTTTAAAAAAACTTTATTTTAATTGGAATATTCTAGAAATAACAAACGGAATTGCAAATGATTCCAATTATTCTTGCAAGGAATTCATATAATTTTTATCTTTTCAGAGAATATATAATTCTTTAAAATTATATATGTTTGAATCCAAGGTTAAAATGATTATAATTAGGTATTAAACGACTCAACAAAAATGTTTAAATCTGATTTCCTTTAAAATATAAAAACCTTTCAAAAAATTAATACGGAGTAAACCAGAAGATAATTTTTAATGTATGTATGGCCCAAAATTATCCGAATGTTTTGAAAATGCCATTTTTTTTGGTTTGCGATCTTTTAACATTATAAGCAAGCGAAGGTTCTAGCATGAGCGTTAATTATTCTGACCTAAATATTTCGATTATGTTTCATGATTGACTCTTTTTAAAAAAATATAAACTAAGTTAACTATTATAATTCTACTAAATTCTGGGTAAAAAAATGAGGTAAATAACACTTGCGGGTTTTTGACAGATCCGTGTCAGTCATAACATGGTTTATATTATAAAAACTGCTGCTGAACAAAAAAAATTGATAGTAAAATATTATGTTGTTGCTTTTGGTTCTTTTAGAATAATCCCCCCCCCCCTTTGTCTTTAATTTTTACAATTAAGATATTTTTTTTGGTTTTACTATTGGTCCCCATCCCTACTATTGGCAGTTTTATCTTCATGTGTTATTGATTGCAATTATTTAGATTTAAGATATATATATATATTTATTTAACCATTAATATTGATGATTTAATTCTAATTTTAATAAACAATGCTATCTAAAAAACAATAAATTATGTGCTTGTGCTTTATTTACAGCATTAGATTAATTAATCATAATAACTTTACAGGATCACAATGTCAGAATCAAATTTTTTATTTTAAATTAATTTTTAAATTAGAATTAGTGTTAAGGAGACACTTGATCCCATTTATTTTATAAAGAAAAAGCATAAAATAGCTTGGGGTTTTGATAAAGATATGGAACTAGAATTAAGTTTTTTTTTTCAAGTAGTCTGATTCTACTTATCTTAGTTTCTACAAAATATTTTTTAGTTAGGATGGATGAAATTTCTAAAAGAAATATTCATCAATAAAAGAGAGTAAACAAGCATATTTTGGAATACCAGGCTTCTTTTTTTTAAGCAAAATGGTCAAAAAACTAGTTTTCATAAGTGGGGAATCTCAATTTTATTGAGTGTTGATATTTTTTTGGATGTTTAGGTTCTAAATTGAAATCTTTTCATCTCAAATAAAAATAGGAATAAAAATAATGAAAATAATTTATATTTCCATAAATTAATAGGCTACTTATTTGTAGCAAAACATGAAAAAAAGCAATAAAAATTGAGCTATTTCTTTATTTAAATAAATTTTTCCAAAATTTTATTATTACCTAGAGTGGATTGGTAATTGTTTCTGAAAGGATTGATGGACATAGAAAGATTCATTAAATTAACCAGCCAAGCCAGATCTAAGAAATTTCACTTTTATTCCTGTTAGTGAGATTACATTTTAAATAATTTAAATTTATCTTCTTTTTTTATACTAAATAAAAATATATTCATATCATTGATATGAGTTCTATAACATTCATATAATAATTAAGAAAATCATAATAGACAGCAAATAGCATAAATTTAAAAGAATTATTAATGAAAAAATAATTTATGAGTGTTGCAAAATTTATATTTTATTTTAATAATCTAGTATTTTTGTTATTGTATAAATGGGTTACTCTAAGCCAGCTAAAAAATTATCAATGCCCAAGATTTGATTGAAAATTTTGATCAATTTTAAAGAAGGCAAAAATAAATTAATTTGATGCGAGATTTAGCCAAATCTCCTTCATTACCCAACTATACTTTCAAGTAAGAAATATTTAAATACCTTTGACTGCAAAGCATTCTTTAATTGTGATAGGAACTCCTAACAATGGTTTTTGCCTTAAAATGTCTGATGGGTGAGAAGTTTCATTTTGTAAAAAGTCATCCACTTTAATCGCTTCTTTCAAGGCATAATCAAAATTCTCTTCAGCTAGGGCATTTATAACAGGTTGAACTTCTTTGATTCTCTCAATATATTCCTCAACAAGAGCAAGACATTTAATCTTAAGTTGAATTTAAAAATGGTTTAAGAGTGTTTTTCAGCAAAAGATCAAAGATGTAAATTTTTAATTATAAAGTTTAATAAAATAGTACTTCTCTTTCAGTTATTTTTTTGGCTAATTGGGTGGCACTAAGAAGCAAATGTTTATTTTTAGGGAGTGAAATGGTAATAACGTTAACCATATGAGAGAGGATGGGTGCTTACATTTATAGAATAATAAGAATAGAATAAAAAGGTTATTATTAAACAACACCATATGACTATAATAAACGAATTATAATCACAGCTAATTTATATTATTTTAAAAAAATATAATCATATAGCAGGCAGATTTATGTTCTATTCTGAAAAGAATTTGATAATTCTCCATAGCCCGAATTCATCAATTTAATTTTAATAGAAAAGCTCATACTTTTTAATTTAAAATAAATGTATTAGAGCAAAAAAAGTCATTTTTAGAGAGTTATTTTAAAATTTTTGTTTGGTATGTTGGTTATTGAGTTAGATTCCACATTTGTATTAGAGTTAGATATAATTTTGATTAGAGAATATATTTTATAATTCATTGCATTAAACTATCTTAATTTATGGCAATAAACTAGCACAAAGGCCGGTAAATTGCAAGGTCCGTCAAATGCCCCCACCAATTGTAAAATTGTAAATATATTTATATACCTTTTCAAAATAAATTAGCACCTTTCAGCATTCTCCTATAAGAAGTTATGGCGCTCGTACCTTCATTAAATTTGTTTTAATTTTTATATGGTATTTAGCAGTAGCATCACTAGGGGTGGGCACAAACCTCGAGCCCCAAGAAACATTTGAAGAGCCCCTCTGAAGCAAAAAAATTTTTTTTAGCGTCTTTATTATCCCCCTTAACTAAAAATAAATTACTTTGAGAGACCCTTGAACGATTTTTTTATAAAACTATTATTATATATAAATTTGATTTTATAATTTTTAAGTATTTATTAAATGAATGCTTTAATTATTAGATTTCATATTTAATCACAACAAATATGTAAGATACATATTTTAAAACTATTTCTAAAGACTAATTTCAAATGGCCTACTCAGAAGCTGGTATTTTTGATAATTCCACCACAACTGCCTTTCTACGCTTACAACATGAGATAACTTCATGTTGAAGACCCGCCACTGATGTTATATTACTTTTGGGGTAAGGCTTCATCAGATAATTTGATAAAGGGAATGCATTATCCCAAACCATTATAAATGACATAGCTCTATTAAAAACTGGAAAAGGCATATGTGAGGTAAGTCAAATCTATGATTCTCCAATTATATTTTTTTTTTAGAATATATTAAAATTAATCTAATGTGACCTCTATATAAAGAGCTAATGCTCCAACATCTATAAAAATAAATTTTCTCATATCTGCTAAGGTTTACAGGTTAATTTAAAATCTAAGTTTATAGGCAAAATATTGTGAACCAGGGTGGGCTCTTTACATAGATATGTTTACTATCTATTGCCCCAATAAATTTTGGGAATCCTGATTAAAAATGAATTGCTGTGAAATCCAAAGATATAAAAAATGAATATTTATTTTATATAATAAATTTACTCTTCCCCAATCATTTTTATTAGAGCTAAGCATATGTATATATACAGTAGCATTAACATTTCTGTGCACACTGAATTTACAATAATGGCTATACAGGATTGAAAAACCTTGAACTATATGGTAATTGTACAAAGGAAGGATACACCAGTGATTAAAGACATTAATGATTATTAATATTACATTTATTTTACCTCGAAATAACAAATAATCTGTCCCTTCAGCATTAATTTAAACTTGTTACTATTAGTAATTTTTGGATTTATGTCCATACATTAACGAGATATGAAAAAATTGATGTTCCTATCCTTCTATAATTTTAAAATTTGGGAATTTGTCAAAACCCCTTTTAAATTAATATATTTAGGAAATAGATTTCTTTTAACATATATTATTAGTATGTTTTTCTATACCTCTTCTTTTCTTTGTTCCTGTTATTTAAATATTGGCCAAATATTTGTTTCGTTTTAGAATATATACGTTTCATATTGAAAGAATAATAAAAATTAACGCTCAATTTAGACATGTTTTGATACTCTGCGTTGAAACTTTCAATTTATGTACACTATAAGGATTTGTATTCACACCCGAAGATCTAAAAAAAATATTTATTTTCTAAAAAATAAATACTCAATAATTAGCCTTAATCTTACTGGGAACTATAATGCCAAACAACCTGCTAATTTATAATCAGATAATGACCCGAGGCCAGATGGCATGTTTTATTCAAATCCAGTTGACATTGCCTAGAGAAAATGAAAAAAAATCCTCTAAATTGACTTATAGTGTTATATTAATCGTAATCTCATTCCTTATACATTTGTTATGCGAAACTCTAAGTTCTATATGTAATCAACTTTCTTTGAGATATATAAAAAAAATGGCGATAATACCTTTAAAACATTAGTTGGTTTTTCTAAGTTAATTTTTCTTTATATTTTTCCCCAGATTGTTTAAATGGCCCTCAAATTTGTTTTATAAAATGAACATAATTAAAATAACCCTGTTATGAAAATAGAAGAAATATATTTAAAAATAACATAAAATATTTATAAAATAACGTATATATCAAAGCTATATAAAATATTTAAAATTATTTACAATAATTCTTTAAAAAAAATATATATATAAATTATAAAAAAAATTCATTCTATAAAAACAGAGGTGGGACTACAGGTTCCCCAAAAACATGAATAATTATATTTTAAAATACAAATTTGTATATTTTGTTTTAAAAAAATAATATTCTTTAGGTTCTGATGTAAGGGCTCTAATTTTGCCGGCTATTTTTAAAAAAATTGTAAAGTTTCTGACATATGTCCAAGAGAAGAGATAACAATTAATAAAATAAAATATAATTTGTTAATTTGGATTTAATTGTATTTTTTCTCGGCTATATCAACCCTATATCAACCGGGACAGAATTTAAATTTTTTGTAAATGAAGACATACATGTGACGTCTCAAATTAAGGATTTACCTAAAAACTGAGGCACAGAAGTTAAACTATCTGGTCTTAAGCAATCATCTAATGATAAATTAGCAGGCTTCAGGATGTTTAGTAATCTGGACCTAGTAAGGGAACGGCTAATAACTGAATTAATTGCTGCATGTCTTGCATTTCTGCCTTGACTATATATACACAATTAAGACATGTCTCCCTTTGGAATCAACTAATATTTTATCATTTGATGTATGTTGTATGTGGTTGAACTATGTTACATCTAATTCGATGGTCTATGACAACTCTTAATTGTTCATCTGATAAGAAGTTACCTAAGTTACTTGCTTGGGAATGCTTATCATAATCACTGGCACAGTCAGCATTTTGTAATAGTTAATATAGACCAAATAAGGGGGGGGGGGCTTAATGAAAGAATTAAAAATCTTTAAATAAAGATCGAAAATTGATTGAACTGTTAAAATTGTGGGAACTTCAGGTATAGCTAAAGATATCCAAGCTGTCAAGGCCGAATTTAAAAGGTACCGTCAATTCCCCCTGCTGAGTTTTTATTCAGAGATAAAACTGTTTTAACAAGTTCTTCCTTGCCAATTTCGATTGAATTAGATTTTATAGTAGTGGGAAGATCCAGCAAAAGCCTGAAAATGCAATTATCTCAATAGAGTGAAAGTATATTCATCAAACGGGGCCAATTTTTTATTAGATGAAACCAATTTGAGGGCTCCACATAAGTTTTCTTGATCTATTTTTTTGAAGATTATTTTACATTTGTGGGCAAAATCAGAAGTAGCTCTTACATCAGATACATAATTATCCACTAGGGCATAAAAATGGTCAATTCTATTTTTAATAAAATCATGTAAAGAAGTTTCTTTTTTATCTGTAGGTTTAATTAATAAAAGGAAAAGTTAAAAAAAATTTCTCATGCTTTAAGGGAATTTTAAATTTGAATTAACTTTCATAATAAGTGTTGCTAAAAAATTCGAAATTAAAGACCTTGATTTAAAAGGTAGGTGATGTTAGGTTGGTGGCTTTTCTCACTTTAAAAAATTATCATAAAAATCAGGATAAAAATTTGAGTTACAATGGGGGTGGTTTCGATTTTGTTGTTCAAAATTTCATTTGTAGGGGGTTTATCAGAGTTTATACATGGTTTTAAGTTACCCATGCTTATAAAAACAAATTGCCTGGGTCAAGGTTACATTTCTATGACAACCATTACAAATGCTTGACATCATTTTAGAAGAAGAAAAAAAAAATTTTTCTTAAAAGGGAGGGGGGGGGGGTGGAAGAAATATATGGATGAATGACCTATTTCTAAATTTCCAAATTTCCAAAATTGTTATTTTAAAAATAAAAATAAAATAATTATAAATATTATTTTGTTGCATCATGATTCATAAATATTAAGGGTTAAAAGATTTAGTAATGTTTAAAATGAAATTGATCTTTAAAAAATATATAATACAAATTAACTTAAAATCTATATGATCGAAAAATGTGTATTCAAATTGGAGAGGAGAAGGGGGGGGGGGTTAGATGGCTGAGGAATGTTTATAAATAAAATTTATTTTTTTAAAATATTAATATTAATCAATTAGGTAAATTGTCTTAAAAATTTATATGATAGAAAGAATTATTTTCATCATTATTATCTGATTGAGTCAAAGGAATGGTTGGTAAGTTTCTTTGGCAATTTGTGGACATTATTTGGTGGAATGTTTCAGGGTTGCATGTAATACATATAGGTATGGAATATTTAGCGTGGGTGTAATTTTGATGATTTTTGTATGATGGGTCGTATTGTGGAGAATCTATATGTATCTTTGGATAATTTCTGGATCAAAGTAAATTAATGACATGGATATAGGATGTAGGATACTGTTGGGTTGGCAGAGTGGCTTTTTAAATATGAAAATCCTGAGTTTGATAAAATCATCAGTTGAGTTGAGGTTATAGGCTTTGATTCATTTTAATATTTTAAAAATTTATTAACTTCTTGGCACAGGCAATATTTTTTTAAGAAAGCGTTTATTTTAAAATAGGATATATACACTAAACAATTAAAAATTAAAAAACATATGACCATATATTAAAAATGAATTTTTTAAAATAAAATATATATATATAAATCTATGAACATAAAAAAATATAAGTCACCTTAGAGAAGAGTAAATGCTTAAAAATTGGACAGGCAGATATCCAGGGAAATCTACTGACGAAAGTAAAATCCTTCATTGGAGTCCCCTGAGATCTGTCTCATCTTTTCCCCTATGATTTTAATGAAAGGGCATCACTTCCAAATATGCCTAGAGTATTGGTAACGATTGGTATTAGTACGGTGTTAGTGAGGATGGCATATTTGTTTTTTTTAAGGATTTCAGCCTTTTCGATGGCAGAAAATAAGAGGTTGCACTTTACAGCAAAATCGGCACAGGTATAGTCCCAAGTGAGCGGGAGACAATTATTCCAGGATCATCAGGGCGTATGGCGTTTCGTTTGAGCGGCCAACTGGTACGAGGGTGGATGGAATATTAACTTTTTTAAGGGCAGCTAAGAGGATGTTGTTGATAAATTTATAACGAGGTTGTCGTCCTTGGGAGAACTTCCAGTGCAAGGGATGGTGAGTCGATTCAATGAAATGACCACAATCCATACAAGTAGAGGGAACTACAGCATTACAGCCAAGGCGGAGAGCTATAGAAATGCGTAGCTGTTTACCAGTCAAGAAGAGGCCAAGATTGAAACTGGGAATATTTCCAACCATTCGTAACCTGAGTGCATATAATACAATTCGAAATTAGATATTCCGCGGAATAGGAAACAAGAGGAGCTTCCCAGTCTTTTTAAATGCAGGAGGCCGTACGACAAAGGGTGGATAGGCAATTGCTGTCCCAAGAGGTGAAGGCCTGAAATAGGTCAGTATAAAAAGAGTCGATCCAAGATCGTTGATAGATTGATCAACCTAACGTATTGAGATAGAGGCTGAGAGGAAAGTTACATCAGGATTCAGAAACCAATACCACCAGACTTGCCAGGAAGGGTGGCCCGAAGCCAGGTTGAATTGGAAAATTTTAAGTTTATTATATTTTTAAGGAGTCCCTTGATTTGGGTTTCATGGAAAACGGGCAAGATACTGCATTTAAAGATTGGAGAAGATCTCGGGGTCTAAAGGAATTTAGGTATATTGTAATAATTTTTTATTAAAAAAAAAGATTGATGGGTGGGGAGGTAATTAAATAATATGTTTAATTTGGATAAATTATTAAGGGATATGTTTAAAAAAGTTTCGATGGCCTTTTAACCCCCTATAGGTGATACAAGATGTGTCATCTCGTCTCTGCTGATGACCTGGTTGTCATGTCTAAAGGAATGGATGTAGGATTTAGGAAGCAAATCTCACATTGGAGGGGATTGAATGATAGTTAGTATGTGATACATTCTCGAAGATGAGGGGGATGGACATGATTGTGGAAAGATTGCCCAAGACAATGCCATCATCAAGATACCAAAAATTTAAGTTTAGATTAAATTCATGGATTATCTTGTGGATCCCGTTACAAAAACGGGCTGGGCCTACGAGGTCACCCTGTTGAATTCCCTCTAAAATTTGATTATGTTGTTGTATTTAAGAAAAGTGGGACTTGAATTACTATGGAGGATGTAAGAAGGGTATTTGGTAAATTTATTGCAATACAGGGGAACAAAGTGTTGTCGTTTTACAGTGTTAAAGGCATAGTTGAAATCAAGTTTTAGAGCCACATTATCGGAAATACTGTATAGTAACACGAACATGAGCTGAAATTTCAGCTCCTCTGGGAACACCGAACCCTAATTGTAGTGGCGACAGGAATGAGAAAAGAGATTGTAAAGCGATGATCTTGGAGACGGCGGAAAAAAGACTTAATGGCGTTTGGGTGATTACCTCCGTCCTTCTTTTGAGGGCTATTACTATTAGACGAATAGGATTGATAGGAGATGCAAGGGGCCTGTTGAAAAATATATTTAATAACCTGGTAAGGTTCTGTTAAAGGGCTTTACATGGAATGTTGGGTTTTATAATATCTTGGATGAAGATAGCTCGAATGCTATATCAAGGCCTCCTGAAGATTCTTTTTTAAAATATATAACTGCTTTGATTGTCTCATCAATGTTAATATCAAGAGCTATAAGATTGTTTTGGCTTGGTTAGACGAATTCTGAATCACATGTAGGGTGTTTTAGAAAAAAAGCCTCCAGAGTAGACTCATTGTTGGAGGCTAAAGAGTCTTGAAAAGTCATGGTACATCGAGCTGCGTTTATATTGAGGCTATTTATTTTATTTGAAACTATTTTGGCCATACGAGCCAATGGGAGTAGATTGAATTGGTAAATGAGGGGTGTGGAGGTTGGTGAATCAGGATTATAGAGGGAGATTGATGTTTTAATAAGTTTGGATAAAAGGATATTTTTATTATCAATTTTGAGGGTGAAATTAGTGAAGCTTAGTATATTATTCCAATTTGAAAGGTTTTCAGGATTGTTCAGAATTAAGAGGATTGATTTGTTGAAGGATTCTGCAAAAGAATTACGTGCCATCCAATATATACGGGATATGGTGGGATAGATGAATAATGATAAAAATTCATTGGCCCAAGAATGTAAGTCAGGTGTTTGTCGACTTGGTGGTGAATCAGTAGCATAGGGAGGGAGGGCTTGCTAAATTTAATAAGCTGAATGGAGGAGGATCTGTTGGAGTTATACTTGGTAGCCCTAGCATCTAGAGGATGAGGAATTTGAAACTTCCTAAATTTATTGAATAAGGGACATATTTCATATGGATTTTTATTTGCCAATCCTCTTATCAAAACATAAGGAAGATTTTTGGGTCATCAAAATGAGAGATAAAATTTGACAAATATTTAAAATTTAGAATGATGCCTTATGCTGGATATATATTGTATAAGGAGATGTGTCAAAGGTGGACAAATATATAAATTGAGTATAATATAGGCAGGGATAAATATTTTTTTAAAAAACTGCTTTAGCAATCTGTGAAATAGTAGAACTAAAGTTGGATGTTATTTGGGATGATTTAGATCTGGAATGGGCTAAATTTTCAATGAAGATTAATTCTCTGGTTAAGGTATTTATACGCATGTTGGGCATGGGATGTAATCTTTTAGAATTGGAATTAAAGGTAGTAAAGAGGTGCTTGGCATAATAGCATCTAGTTTAATTGAGATTATTATTTATTTTTTTTAGTATGTATTGACTAATAACAGTAGGAACAGTTTTTCCATTTGATAAGGGTCTTTTTGGCTGGGCACAGAGCATCTCTGAAGCTTCAGTTTTAAAATGATATTATTATTTTTAGTATGATTAGGAGCGATGTTAAATCGATGTTCTACTGTGAGAAATGAGGGAATGCCATCGTTTACATAATATGTCACTTTTTAAACTTTTTCAACTTAAAAAATTTACAAATTTTGAACATTAATTACTTATGATTTAAAAAGATTATTAAATTTTCAAAAGAATTATAATGAAAAATTACAATTTTTGTATTGTTTTTGTCCTTTCTAGAAATTAATTCTAAATTATTTGTAATGAAAGAGAACTAGCTTGATTATTTAATCTAGAACGGTTATTAGGATGGTCGCACAGTATAAAAATTAGACAGAACAAAGACACTTGATTAAATTCAATCGAAGAAAAATGATAGTCTTTATTGATAATATTATTATAGTAATTTACAATATATTTTTATATTTTAAAAAAGAAAAACAAGCGATCTTTTAAATGAAAATATATATCAATATATTTAATTGCCTTGAGATATACAAATAAATTTCACTTAACTTTAAAAATATAATCGAATTATTTAAGTATTTAAATATACTATTTAATTATTTAAGTATTTAAATATACAATGGCGCACATGCGCACATGCAACAATTTGCTTATCTTGATATCAAAAGATGAGATTTATTTATAATAATTAACTCCTTAATTATGGTGGGTCAAATAAAAGTCGAATTTTTTGATTATTTTGTAAAGATATAATCAATTATTATTAATTTATATAAAAGAAATATTTTAAAATTTTGTTCTTATAAAACAATTAACTTGGTTAAAAATAAATAAAATTTCAAATCATAATTAATATTTAAAACATAATTTCATTTAATCCGCAAGCTGGCGTTTTATTATAATTATTACAAATATAATTTTTTATATTTTAATTCTTTATTTACAAAAATAATAATAAATTTATTTATTTATTACAAAATAAGGAAGCTTATTTCTATATTAAAAGATGTTGTGAATATTTTAATTTTATATGGGTTTCAAGAACTGAATGAGCATTGTATCAGTGTTAAGGAACATGAGTAGTAGATTTATCCATCTTTCAGCTTAATTTTGAAGAGTTTTTGCAGTTAGACCATACATTTGACTAAATATTATATTTATTTTTTAATTCTTATAACTAATAATGGCGATTTAAAAATATTCGGTTTTAAAATATCCGGCCCGGGTATATTTTACATCAAAAAACTGCCCGGCTCGGCCCGGACCTATCAGCTTTGGTATAAATTTTTTTTTAAAAAAACGAGTTATACTGAATTAATGCAATATTTCCAAATGATAACTTAATCTTAATGCTTTTTTTTATTAAAGAAAAAAAAACTTTAAAAAAAAGGACATTATCTTATGAGGAAAAAAATTAATAGAAGCAAAAGTTGAAATGTTAGCTTGAGATAAATAGAGGCGGAGGGCGTAGCGGGTGAAAAAGAAAAAAAGAAGGTCACCGTTTGCGTAACGCGTGGAAGTTTTTTTTTTAAAAAAGACGTAATAAACAAAGTTTGCACAGTTTGCGGAACGTCTGATTCAACTTGAAGTAGCAGCTAAACATGATTTTATATTGATAATTTTTTTTCTTCAATAATTAGCCCATAATCTTACGAAAAATTGAATGCCAATCTTACCTGCTAATTTTATAAACAGATGATAACATTGAGGCCATATTGTATATTTTATTCGAATCCAGTTGACATTACCGAAATAAAAATAAAAAAATCCTCTAAATTAACTCATTGTGTTATTCTAAATCGTACTTTCTTCCCTTCGCCATAAACATATGTCAAAGCGGAACTTTAAAATTACTTGTTTTTTATGAGGGGGGGGATATCTCACTTCCGTTTTTAATGTAAACAAAAAAAATATAATTTATATTATTTAAAAAAAGAAAACCAAACAATTACGTAAATCAATTTTCATTGAGACATTTAAAAAATAATATGGCGATTTTAACCTTTAAAACATTTAGTAGGTTGTCTAAATTTATTTTCTATTACAATTTATTTTTTTCCCCCCAGATTGTTTTAACGACGCTTAACCTTTGTTTTACAAATGAACCTAAATAAAAACAACCCTGTTGGGAAAATATAATTAACATTACGTTAAAAATATTGGTAAATCAAGAAGATTATTTATAGTAATCAATCGATTCCCTAAATTATGGTGAGTTTTAGTGTCGTTAAATTTCATAACTTTGACTATTTAGATTGCAGATCAATCAAGATTTTAACCCTAAAAAAATTGAATTAAGCCTCTAAGTTGAGACTCCACTTGAAGATTGATTGTAATATTATTGGTTAGAAACACATGGCCACGCTGTTTTATAGATGACTAAAGTTGGGTAATTTTAACAAAGACATTAGCATCATTTTTTTTATACGTACAAAGTTTTGTGTTAATATTTTCCAGAGACCTGAAGGCTCGGCCCTAAACCCGGCCCGAGTATCCGGGTCGGATCGTATATTTTAAAACCAAATATTTGAAATCATTTTAAAAAAATCCGGGCCCGGGCCGGAAAAAATATTTGAAAAAAAAAAAATTCGGGCCGGGCCGTATAAATGGTACCTCTGCTGGTCTGATATTTTTCTTTTTTGTCTGTATAAAATTATTTAATTTTAAATTAAGTTCTTTTCTTTTAATTTGGGTATAATAACCTGTTTGGATCTAATGCATTGGTGAGGAAAATTAATTGACACTGTATTACCCTTTTAATGATATAAAGGAGAAATCGATACTATTATTAATATGGTAATAAAAATATAGGTTAAAAACTAGCCTTAACTATATATTTCAATCAGAAAAAATATTACGTAAGCCTGAAGATTTTGTTCATAGAAGGAACAAAGGTCTAGACATATATTATCTGAATCTTGATGCTTAGGGCTGGGCTAAGATATTGAGTTAACCATGTGATCTGCATCGGGCCTAATTTTTCAAACCCGGCCCGGCCCGAAATTTTTTAAAAAAGTTTTGCCGGCCCGGCCCGAACCCCAAATTTTTTTTAAAAAAATCTATCTGCCCGACCAGCTCCGAATTTATTTAAATATAGAAAAATAATTTTTTAATAATTATTGAAAATAAGAGACATACGTTATAATGATAAAATATCTAAATTTCTATAAATAAAATCAAATATTTTTATTTTACATAAAAAATTCAATATAAAATTGATAAAGTTTAGATTATATTTTAAAAAAAAACTTCAAAGGCACCCCACCCCACCCAGTCGAAAATTTTTCAAAATATTTTAGGGCTCGACCCGGCCCGAACTTTTAAAAAAAACTAGGCCTTAGGTGATCTCTACTTTCTTTTAAGAAAGAAAGAAAGAAAGAAAGAAAGAAAGAAAGAAAGAAAGAAAGAAAGAAAGAAAGAAAGAAAGAAAGAAAGAAAGAAAGAAAGAAAGAAAGAAAGAAAGAAAGAAAGAAAGAAAGAAAGAAAGAAAGAAAGAAAGAAAGAAAGAAAGGAAAGAAAGAAATAAAGAAAGAAAGAAAGAAAGAAAGAAAGAAAGAAAGGAAAGAAAGAAAGAAAAAATATATATATTTTTAGAAACCCTTATATTTATAGACTTACAGGGTCTTTTCAACCCCCGTTACTTCTTATTAAAGTTTCTTATTGCTCGCCAAACGTTCTTTTTATTTATCTTCTATTTCTCCAATCATTACCTTAAATCATTTTTTTTAAATTTTACAGCGACTTCAATCTTGCTTTTTTTTCTTTCTAATATATAAAATAAATACTTTTTTGTTGTAGTAAGAAGTGATGTTGTTTAAACGGCTCTATTTTAGCCACCTGCCGTTTAACAACACTAGTAAGAAGAGTAATATGTTTTTTTAAATTATTTTTTTACGCCGTTAAGGTCGCATTATTTTTAATTCTTATTGTAACATTTGATGTTGTTTATGTATTTATTTTTTTAATTATTTTATATAATATTGAATATTTTATATATATATACAGTTGTTGTGATGATTTAATGAAATATATTGACGGTTAAATTAAAACTCCTCCATATAAAATGATTTTCTTTGCAAAAATGATTAAAATAACAAAAAGGACTACAGTGTTGTGATGATTTAATGAAACATATTGACGATCAATATAAAATTATAATCTTTGCAAAATTAATTTAACATAACAAAAGGAGTAATAAAACCAATTTCAATAATGCTTTGTCAATATTCTAATTATTTTTGCAAAGATTATAATTTTATATTATAAGAATTACTTTAATGTATTATTTATTTTTTTCGCGTAAAAGTTAAAAAAATTTTTTTGTGTGAAACCCCCCAAAAAAATAGAGATTCTAATATAGGTTTAAAAGAAATTATTTATTCCATAGATGGAAACGAAATAAAGATTAAGTCATAAAAATTATCTAAAAGATTAAAACTACAAAAAATAAGCACTTAGAAAAATGTTTTTTAGACCAAAATTAATAAAATTTGATTTAAAAAATATATGAATTAATTATCTGCATCGGGCCTAATTTTTCAAGCCCGGCCCGGCCATCTTTTTTTAAAAAGTTTTACCGGCCCGTACCCGAAATTTATTTTAAAAAATTTACCGGCCAGGCCAGAATTTACTTAAATATAGAAATTAATTTTTATAATTAATTAAAATAAAAGACATGTGTTATAATATAGCGTTTAGTTTCAATAAATTAAATAAAATATCTTTATTTTACATAAAAAATTCAATATAAAAATTGATAAATTTAGATATATTTAATAAAATTTCCAAGGTCCGACCCGGCCCGAAATTTTTTAAAAAATATTAGGCCCGGCCCGAACCCGATTATTTTAAATAGAATTAAACCCGGTCCGAAGCCCGTTCGGGCCGGGTACGGGTCGAGCCTAACTTTGCAGATCTTTAATATGAATATCGTTTTCATTTTTAATCTACTCCGAAGAGACATTTATATCCAAAGACACAACAAAAAGTTATATAGCTCAGAAGATATGAATTAATAGACTTCTTGAATGGGTTATGTTGTAGTATTATGTGTTGTTAAATTATTATTACAATAATCTCAAGGATATATTGTATTTTTATATAAAAAAGAAAAAGATATATGGTATTTTTATATGAAAAAGAAATGATGTTAAAGATATATGGTATTTTTATATGAAAAAGAAATGAGGTCAAAGATATATTTGTATTTTTTTATTTAAAAAAAATAATAATGTTTTTATATGTGTAATTTTTAGGTTAATGATGCTTACTACCAAGTGAATGTATGGAAATATTCTAAATACCAACCTAATTTGCTAAATACCGACCAAAATTTATTAAAATGTAATAAGATCCTTATTATTTAATATATTAATACGGAATCACGTGGTCGAGTCCGGCCTCCTATATATTATCCCCTCAAAAATGGAACCACCAAGTTAGAATAAGAAAAAAAACATGATCATTCCCGGGATTCGAACCCAGGACCATGGGATAAGTAAACCAAGCTCTTGCCGACTAGGCCATAGAGGCTTTCCAAAAATCACGATTTTTCAAATATATATTATAAATATATTTGGTAGTGCCTATCCAAATGAAAAATGAACAAAATTCAAATTTGATAGATGGTACCTTAAGGTACCAAGCATCATTAACCTAATTTTTAATTAATGTTTTTTTTCTCGCTTTAAAAATTGTTTTTAAAAAGAAAAGATTTTTGTTATGAAATATAGATTATATAAATAAAATTTTCAGTAGTATATAGTGGAATTAACCGAATCTATAATAATTAACTAGTTTAATAAGTTATAAGAAGTCTACAAAAAGTGGTGCCGTTTAATTTTTATTCAACCAACGGACAAGATATCTGGGTAAGAGTGGACGCAATGTACTAATAAAATATACAATCACGGTGGAAAATAAAAAATTCTAAAAAATAAAAGGGTAAAAAAATTTTGGAATATATAAAATGATGTGCATTTATATAATTTTGATATTACTAATTATATTAGGTTTAATATATTGTCTAACTTTTAGCAACGTTAAAATATTTATGATAAAAGTTTTAATAAATTTTTTTATAAATTTGTGAACAAAGTATAAAAAGTATAAAAACTAAGAAATATGTGGAAATGGTTCCACAGAGAAATACTTGTATTATAGCGGTAGTAGTGATATGTTTATGGATAATTGGTATTATGTTACATCGGAAAAAAATAAAAAGAGTTATAGAAAGAGATAGAATAAAAATTACGGAGGAAATTGAAATGAAAAATAATGAAATTGAAAAAGGAAAAAATGAAAGGGAAGTAAAAAAACGTTAATGAAAATGAAAGAATTACGGAAGAGATGTTAAATTTAAAGGATGAAATATGGAAAATGTTAAATGAAAATATGATAGAAGGAATGAGGAAAAGTATTAATATTATTAGATCGGGAGAGGAACGAAAAAATATTGATAATAAAAGAGAAATAGAGATTAAAGATGAAAATGGAATGAGAGATAATAAACGAAATAGTTATAGTCATGGAGAAAATTGTGAGGGAAGGTATGATGAAAGGGATTTCAAAAGAGATGATCGAAGAAATGATAAGGAATACGATCATTTTAAAGAGTATGATACGTCAATGAACTTGCAGAGAAATGAAAAGGAAAATTGGGAAAAAGAAAATTTTTTCCGAAATTGATTTAATCGTCCAAAGAATAATATGCAAAATGTAAGATGTTATTCATGGGGAGAATTTGGGCATATAAGTAGAAATTGTGTGCAGAACGGTGCGATGTTTAACAAGCAACCGATTAAATGTAATAGATGTGGAGGAGTTGGACATAGTAGTGAAAAATGTTATGTTCTGACGTATCGTATTATTGGAAATAATCAAAAAATATTTCAACGTGAAAGATGTGGAAAAATGGGACATGCTAAAGAGAATTGTTATGTAAGAGAACCGATAAATGGGGAAGCATTTCCGGCAGTGAAATACTTAGCACCGGCATCTAATATAAGAATGTTACAAAATAGTGATGTGTTGAAAGAAGGTAAAGATGAAATTATGTGTTTTAAGTGCAGGAAAGAAGGACATCATGTTATAGAATGTCGAGAGAGGTGACTAAATGATAGCGGAAATAATAAAAGGGAGGTTATTACAGTACAGAATGAAATAAAATTTCGTGTGAGTGGAGAAGTAGAAGTTAAAAGAAATTTAGTAGATAAAAGAAATGTAAATTTGGTAAATGGTGAAATTATAAAAAATTATAGAATTCTTATTTTAAAATTAGAGGACAAAAGTGAGAAGGATAAATGTCCTCGTGTAGAAGTGGTTGTAGGAAGTAGAGAGATATCTATGCTATTGGATACAGGTGCTGCGATATCGATTGTAAGTTATGAAAATTATTGTGAATATTGGCCAGAAGAGAATATAATTAAAGAGGAGATGATAATTAAACAGTTTGATGGATCGGAAATAAATGTTTTAGGAAAAATTGAAGTACCGTTTGTGATAAATGGTATAGTTAATTATTTATATTTGTGGATTGTTGATAAAAAAAGTGGAAACGATTATGGGGTGGGAATGGATTGTTAAGATTGGTCCATTAAATAATTTTTGGGGTATCTTTTCAAATGAAATTAAACGAGATGAAATGGTTGAAGTTGAGAACGTTAAAATGAAAATTATTTGATATAAAAGATGAAATCATTGGAAATGGTATGATGGGTAATCGGAAAAGTGAGTTTGTAAAAGAAAATATGTCTCAAACGCGGATAGTTCCAGTTAAAAAAAGAAAGGTAAGATATGCTGAGTTGTCACAAAGTGTTGATATTATGGAAAATGACATGCCTAGAGAGGTAAAAAAAGAAATACCTTGTAGAAAATGTATTAATGAGCGAAATAATGATGAAATAAAAATAGTCACGAAAACGGAAGAAATAGAGGAGAAAATTATTAGTCAAGAAATGTGTAAGGAACTGGATAATGAAAAGAAAGATATACCAGTGTTACAGAATTTCCCGGCGAAATTTGTAAGGAAAAAAGAGGAAAAAGAGATTAATGGAGGGGAAGGAAAGGAACAATTGTCGAGTTTGGAAAATTGGAGGCTTGCAGTGGCAGTTTTGATGAATTGTTATAGTGAAATTTTTGAGGAGAAATTAGGGTGTTTAGTGGATTATGAAGTTGATCTCCGTTTAAAGGAAGGTTTTGTACCGCAGTATTATCCGGTGTGAAGAGTTCCATTTGAATGGAGGGTGGAAATGGAAAAAAAAGTTGGACAACTGGGTGAGAGATGGAATTATTTGTCCTATTGGTTACAGTGAATGGGCAACTCCGTTGGTTCCTGTTAGAAAGGCCAATGGAAAATTGAGGTTATGTGCAGATTTTAGGGTGACCTTGACTCCTTGGGTGGTAGAGGCGAAATATCCGTTACCTCGAATAGAAGAAATTTTGGCCAGTTTGAAAGGGGGAAAATATTTTTCCAAGATTGATTTTTCGTGTGCATATTTGCAATTACCGATGGCAAAAACGACTAGGAAGTTATTGACGATTACGACATACAAGGGATTGTTTACGTTTTGTCGATTACAATTTGGGTTAAATGTATCAGCCCCTATTTTTCAGCGGACAATGGCTGCTGTTTTCCAAAGTTTAGAGGGTGTTTTTTATTATATGGATGATGTTTTGGTTGTAGGAATAACGATGAAACAACATGATGATAGGCTAGAAGAAGTATTTATTAGAATTCGAAATAAAGGATTAAAGGCGAGTCGTGAAAAGAGTGTGTGTTGGGAGTAAGTGACGTATTTGGGTCATAGGATTTATGGAATGGAGGTAAAACCGTTAGATAAGAATTTGTTGAGTATTGCGAATTTGAATAGGCAGATCAGTAAAGTAGAGGTCCAGTCGTTTATGGGAATTGTAAATTACCACCATCGGCTTATATCGAGTTTAAGGAAATAGCTGCCCCTTTATATGAATTATTATGGAAAGGGGTATATTTTTAATGGAAAGATGAACAAGAGATTGCGTTCAGAACCTTAAAGGAGAGAATTGGGAAAGAGCCCATTATAGTATGTTTTAATAGTGATCTGGAAGTAGTTTTGGCTGTAGATGCATGTAATAGAGGAGTAGGTGGGGCGATGTTCCATTTGATAGATGGAATGGAAAGACCTGTTTTATTTTTCTCGAGAGTGTTTCGAAAGGTAGAAAAGCGGTATTCAGTGATAGAACAGGAGGCTTTAGCTGTGATTTTTGGATTAACGAAATGTCGCAAATACCTTATAGGTAGGAAGTTTGTTGTTTTTACAGATCATAAGCCGTTGATCCATTTATTCAAGAAAGATAACAAAGAGTTGATGTTATCGCCTCGACTTCAGCGATGGTTATTGTTAGTAGGAAGTTTTGATTTGGATTTAAAATATCGAAGGGGAAAAGAGAACCAGTTACCTGATATTTTGTCGAGGTTAGGTGAGGGCGAAAGTTTGGATGAATGGGTGGTTTTGAAAATTGATAATAGGGAAGAATGTCTTGTACGTACGGTAATGTGAAGTATAAAGGGTAGTCCAACGACATGGGAAGATATACAAAGGTTTACAAGGAAAGATAGAGTATTAGCGGTAGTTAAATTATGTCTAATGGGAAAAAGATGAAACAGAATTAACTATAGTGGACAATTGTATCATGAGGGGACCCCGAGCTGTTATACCCAGGAAATTGAGGGAAAAAGTTTTGAATGTTATACATGCGGGTCATCAAGGAGTTACTCGTATGAAACAATGGGGAAGAGAGTACGTATGGTGGCCGAAAATGAACGAGGATATTGATTAATTGGGAAAAGAATGTGAGATTTGTAATGCATGGTCTGACATGCCCCATAAGGATAAAAATAGTACATGGCCAAAAGTTGTAGAACCAGGGGAGAGGGTTAATGTTGATTTTTTCGAATATGAAGGAAAAAAAGTATATATTAAGTGTAGATGCGTTCTCCAAATGGATAGAATTTGAAGAAATTCATGGGTTAACGGCGAATATTGTGATTAAACATTTTAAAAAAGTATTGTCGAAGTTTGGTATTCCTAAAACTGTGGTATCGGATGGTGGACCAGCTTTTATCGGGGAAGAATTCAAGAGATTCTGTGAAAGAACGGGTGTATATCATGTGTTAACGCCACCGTATCATCCCAGTTCCAATGGACAGGCAGAGCGGATGGTAGCGACGGTTAAAGGATGGTTGAAGAAAACCAAAAGTGGGAAAAAAGAAAAGTGGGTGAAGCATTTGTATTATAATAATGCGATGGGTAATGATGGTTTGTTTCCGGCAGAAAAAATGATAGGCCGGAAGGTAAGAATGTTTTTGGATATGTTAGTATCTTGTAAAACGAATGTAATTGTGGAGGATATTAATAGGAGAGAATTGGAACATACTGTAGGACAGTTAGTATGGATTAAATTATATGGGAGTACAAAAAAATGTAAGAAAGGTGTAGTAATAGAAAATTTGGGAAACAAATTAAATAGGGTAAAATTTGATGACAATAGTGAAGGTGTCAGGCACATGGATCAGTTGCGGAAGAGAGTGCATAGAAATGGTTGAAAGAGGAAATTGTAAAAAAAGAAAATAGTTAAGGATAGTTCTTGGTTAATAAAGATGTAGATTTCAATGGTTTCAATGGTGTAAATAATAGTGTAATCAAGAAGCAACCACTACCCACATACATCGTATGTCCAACGTAAAAGAGGAACGACACTATGTTAGAAGGACAACAAGTTATGACGGATACTACGAAAACCTCCTAAAAGAAAGGAGGATGGCAACGTTAGAATCGACCTTTTAAAAACAATACTGGGATGATTATCAAGATCTGATTGAGTGTACGAAGTGATAAAGAAGAAATACAGACATAAAAATATTGTTTAAACAAAAAAAATATGGGAATCATTTATTGAATGCTTATACGCTGATTAATTTTTTTTGCATAGTGATATAAAAAATATATATATTTTGCCCAGGATTTTTGTTAAGGGGGCGTGTTGTAGTATTATGTGTATTTAAATTATTATTACAATAATGTCAAGGATATATTGTATTTTTATATGAAAAAGAAAAAGATATATGGTATTTTTATATGAAAAAGAAAAAGATATATGGTATTTTTATATGAAAAAGAAAAAGATATATGGTATTTTTTAAAGAAAAAGAAATGATGTTAAAGATATATGATATTTTTATATGAAAAAGAAATGAGGTCAAAGACAGCGATCCAACCGAAACGAATATCGGTTAGGTTCAGGTTCAGCTTCGGATAAAAATAACAATTCAAGGTCAGGTTCGGTTAGCAAAAAATAAAAATATCGGTTCGGTTCGAACCTCTAAAAACCGGTTTGAACACTTTTATATTCAAACCTACATTCGAATTATTTATAGGGCAGATTTTTTTTTATTTCATTATTAAAATAAAAAACACATACATAAACCTTCATTTTTATTAATTGCACATTAAAAAATAATATTTAATTTATAAATATAACAAATAAGTATCAATGATTAATTTAAATATGAGCAATTATTTAAAATTTTTTATTAAGCCGCACAATTAATATATTTTCAAAATTCGTTTCACTCAAATTACATCTATAAGAAGATAATATAGATTTAATTGTTGAATAACATCCACACTAATTTGGGTAGCTGGCATTGCCAGTATTATATCAGATTTGAATAATTTATATATTGGATTTAATTTTTCTTGGCAATATACTAAAGTTTATAAAAATTATGACTGACACTTATCAATCAAATGTGATTGATAATAATCTTTAAAACAATTCGAATATAATAACTTTTTGCAATATACTAGTAATAACTTACATATTATTTTATAAACATAACTCGAACCGGTTCAGAAGGATTTTATCGGTTCGGTTCAGGTTCGGCTAGAATTTTGTTTAGCGATTCAGGTTCGGTTTAAGTTCGATAAAAAAATACAGGTTTTTAGCGGTTTAATGGTTCGGTTCAGGTTCGGTTTGGATCCCTGGTCAAAGATATATTTGTATTTTTTATTTAAAAAAAATAATAATGTTTTTATATGTGTAATTTTTAATTAATGTTTTTTTTCGCTTCAAAAATTGTTTTTAAGATTTTTGTTATGAAATATAGATTATATAAATAAAATTGTTAGTAGTATATTGTGGAATTAACCGAATCTATAATAATTAACCCAATCTACAAGAAGTTATAAGAAGTCTACAAAAGGTTATAGGTTAAGGAAAATAATATTGGACTTTAATTTAAAATTATGTTCATTTATGTAACAATTTTTGTCTTTGTTATAATAAATAAAATTTGAATCGTGAATATTTAAAACTTTATACTTTCGTGAATATTGATCCGCAAGCTGGCGTTTTATTATTATAAAATAAAAATAAAATTTTTTATATTGATTTTTATTTACAAAATAACAATATTTTAAATTAATTGTTTGTTACAAAAAGAGGAAATCTCTTGTTGAGTGGAATTATTCTAATTTTATGTGGGTTTCAAGTACGAATCAATTAAAAATAGGAACATGAGTAGCCGACCCATCCACCCTTCCTCTAAATATTGGGTAGTTTTGCGGTAGATACATATATTTTTAATTATTATAAGCTAATAATGGCGATATATTCGATATACATTATCCACCCTGTTAATATATAAATTTTGCATAAACTTTATATATTTTAATGACCTTTTTAAAAAAAAAGATATCGTATTTGTGTATGTAAAACGTTAAAATAACTTTTCTTAAAGTAACCTTGAAATAAATAGTAAATCGTAACTTTTCTTAAAGTAACCTTAAAACAAATTGTAAAATTGTATATATGTAAATAGTAATAAAATAATAATATATATAGTTGTAAAATTTTTAATATCTTCAGTAGTAAAAGTAATAAAATAAATTTTTTACTTTTACCTGCCTTCTATGAAAATAACACACCCCCCCCCCCTCCATTTACGAAATTCGATGATAATATAATAAATATATATTTTGAACTAGAAATATAATTCTTAATTCAATTTATCAAAAAAAATTTAAACCGAGGGCCAGACCTAGACCTAAATATTTTTTTACCCACCAGGCTTTCGGGCAGGCTTTGGTCTGGTTCGGGTTTGGAAAAAAAAATAAAATTTGGTATTGATAATATTTTTCAATTGTTAATTAATTTTAACAAAACATAACCTGTTTTTTGATGATGAAATTAGATCTAAAAGTTAATAATTCGCCAAAATACCTAAAAAAAAAAATATGGGATTATATCCCAACCTCTCATTTTCTGCTATCTAAAAGGCTGAAACTAAAAAAAAGACAAATATACTGGCTTCACCAACACCTTGTTCATACCAGTCGTTACCAATACCCTAGGCATGTGTGGTAGTGATACCGTTCAATTTCATTAAAATCATTGGAGAAAAAAAAATGAGACAGATCTCAGGGGACCCCAATGAAGGATTTAACTTTCTTCAAGCAGATTTCCCTGGTTCAATTTTTTAAGCATTTACTCTTCTCTAGAGTGATATGTATACCCTTTTTTAAAATGTTTTTTCTTTCTCTCAGTTCTTTTTTTTTTATTGTTTATAGATTTATATTATATTTTATTTAATTAAATTTATTTTTAATAATTGCTTATTTGTTATTTTAAATATATATTTTTAATTATTTAGTTTAGTGTGTATATATATATATATCCTATTTTAAAATAAATAAAATGATTTAATTAATTAATATATATTTTTTTCTTGTCTTAAATCAATAAAATCAAATCAAATCATATAAATTTAATCAGATTTCGCTAAACGTGTACAATGTGACGATAATGTGGTTAGCTGCCATGGATTCATCTCAATTTTAAACTTAAACTTGCCATAAATCAATTCATATTGTTCTAGAGATCGGCGTGATAGGCTCATGATAAATCTTAATTATCTTATACCAAACAGATGATGCATCAGTTATAACCCCCCAAAAAATGATTACTTTCCTATAAATTTTATTTTCAAATAAAGAATATACTGATCTAATATAAAATCGATGATTATACCTTTTGTTTTAAATCACAAAAACACTCATGATGAACAATTTGATTATTATTCTCATTTAAAAAAATATTATTTATTAATTTTAAATATTCCATTATCCTCAAGTGCTAGTGTTGAGGGATTATTTACTTAGGACCAAAACTTTTACTTGCTGGTAGCCGATCTAGACCTGTGGATGATAATATGGAGATGATTTTCATTATTAAAATGTCAAACAAAATAAATTTAACAACATTTTAATCTTACTAAATGAATATTCTTTTTATAATACGATAACTAATTATATTTAAATATTTATAAAAATTGTTGACTTATATATATATACAATTATATTATAACCAAATAGAAAAACAAATTTTATTTGTAAATACATATTTTTTTCTTTTATAAATTGGGCTAAAATTAGTAGCTAATATGGCCAATTTGTGATGGGTAGCGGATAGCGTGCTACTTATACGGAAGCGATAGCGGTAACACGCAACTTTTAATAATATATATATATATATACAATTATATTATAACCAAATAAAAAAACAAATTTTATTTGTCAATATTTTTTTTTCTTTTATAAATTGAGGTAAAATTAATAGCTAATATCGCCAATTTGTTTTGATGGGTAGCGGGTAGCCTCCTACTTATACGGCAATTATCGATAGCGGTAGCACGCAACTTTTAATAATCGAATATGATAAATAACTTAAAATCATACAAGTTTATTCAAATATGCCAAATATTATATTTTGTTACATTTTTTAATCTTTCAATATATATATACATATATAAATATAGGAAACAGTAATTATAAAATAATCAATAAAGCAAATTCTAAAATACTAGATAATGATGACAATATGATTATGAATTTATATTTTTTATAAATACCGATTTTATGATGTTTTTTATGTCAGGATCGAAAAAGATGTTGATGTAAACCTCTAGGAAAGTGTAGAGATACCTGAGAGTTAATATAAATAGGTGGGGGCCTCTTTCGAAAGGTTCCAGAAGTTTGACTGCTACAAAATTCTTGGTGACTAGGGTATAAATGATGAAAGGTAAAGTCGACACGATTAAACACACATTTTGAACTATGATTAATTTGTAGAATTTGTTGCTATTTTTGTACCTCTTCGGTATTTCGACTTTCATATTAGGATTTAAATAAGATTGGAGGAGAACTTTAAGGGTATTGTTTGTGTTATTGCTAATGATGCCGTTTCCCTGTTTTCTATCACATTGATCCATGCGAATACATCTGATTTGATTATTATCTTCTAAATATTTGGACGAATTTTGAGCTTGACATGGCAATGCTGTAAGCTGATTGGCATATTTACCGATCATGTTCGTCGATTCGGTTTGTGGGGAAATTTTTACGTGTTTTTTTCTACAAATCGCGCGATAAAATTCCAAATTGCCTATAAGCGTTAACGCTACGGGTGTAAGGTACATGAAGTAGAGTATGAAAGTATCGTAAGAGTACATCCAAGGCTTATCAACTCCTTTGGAATAATAAATCGTGACATTATACGAGGAGACGTTAAAACTGTTTCCTTCGGAAAACTCAAAAATTTCTCTATTTATCTTTAAAAAAGCGGACCTGAATACGTATGGTATGGAGAAGAGAAGATTAACGAGAGTAGACGTGAGCGTCATTAATAAAATATTTCTCTTCAGAGTCAGTCTCTTATACAGCAAAGGTTTTCTAATAGCCGCGTACCTATCGGCAGCGATTATCACGTTCATCCAATTAACGTTATAGCGAGTGAATTCCGCGAGCGCGATTGTTGTTTTAGACGTGAAAATGGCAATATAGTAATTGGTCATCATGTCACCTTTCAAGTATGTCGCGACAGGCCAAAATAAGTGGCATATGCATGACAACGTATCGTTGACAATGAGGTAATATATGTAGATGTAAAAATGGCTGTGCCTTTTTAGTTTAAAAGCGCAAAGAAAGTAGATAAAGTTCCCGATTAGGCCCAGTATTATTGCCGACAAGTTGATGCCTATAAAGATCTTGGAATGTAAAGATGATCGCATGTAAGATGAGAATTCTATGAATTCTTCCATTTCTTGTTTTTTTTTTTTAAAGTTTAAATAAAAAGAGAGTTCATTTGTATAAAGAGTAGATGATAATAAAATATTTTTAATAAATCTTTTATTTTTATCGTATACAAAATTGAAATTATAAATTGCTTTTTAAAATTTGATGTATCTCAGCATGGGTGAAGACTTCTAAAGAAATTCAAATCGATAAAAATAAAAAGCTTTCAAGGAAGTTCAATCATTGGTTCTCTGTTTTTTTTCACCCCATTTTGTATAATGATTACAACAGACTAAAATGAAATGAAATATAAATATTTATGATCTCTTTAATGTTTTTTTTTGGTAAGATTATAAGTAATAATAACATAATAAAAAGGAGAAGCAAAAAAGCGTTAAGAAAAAAAAAATTTTTTTTTTTTGCGATATCTATTAAATAAGTTATACTTTATTTAATATTTTTTTTTTGTATAAGGTCGATACCCGATTATAGTGTTGTTAAACGACTCGATTTGAGCCGACTTTTAAAAACCGCTAACTCAACGTTATAGCCAGGAAAATATTGTCCTAAGCGTCGAGATTTCGTCCCAATAGATGTTCAATCCTACGCGTGCCGCCATCTGAGATAAAAATCTTTTAGAAAACTTGCATGATAATATTTTTCAGGATAAAATATCGAGTCAACGCTACACTATTATTGTTATTTAAGGGTAAATAGGTTTGGTAAATGGCTTACCGTGATTCAAATTTAGATTAAATATTAAAAATTTATGTTCACGTATGGGGGTAAGAAACTGATAGTTTATGGCGGAAGGTTGGATATCGATTAGGGTTTCTATGTCAAATTTTCGCCATTTACTTCACTGTACTGTTAAAAAATGAATTCAAATCAAGCCTCTAACAGTTCTGAAATAAATTATTAACTTCACGAAGAAAAAAAATTGCTATGATCATTTCTTTATAAAAGCGTTATAATAAGAAATAGACATATTTTGGGCCTGAGTGGCTCCTGCCAAATCTTATTTAGACTTACTTTATTTAAAGTTTTAAATTTGGCAAAATCGATTATGTGTACAATATATATATATATATATATATATGAGTGAATAATTACTTTAAGCCCTGAGCCTGTAGAATTTTTATATTAATACTTTGCCCGTAAAAAAAAATGAAAATAGAGGCCCGACTCGCATTTATTTTAGCCGTGCCTAGAAGGCGGGTAAGGGGGTTTGAATTTGTGGACCGAGATATAGCTGACCTTCAGGGTTGGTAGTTATTCCATATTTTTCGTTACTCAGAAGTATAATTTGAATTTTTGAATGGCAAATTTAAAATTTGATATATATAAAATTCAGGCTTAATGGTGTTTCAATTTTTTTTTATGTATTTCACCATATCATTGTTTCCTGTTATTTTTTAAACCCTTTCGCGCCCAGCGAGATCATTTGTCATCGAAATTTTTAATCAAATTAATTTTAATATTTAAAGAAACTAATGGTTGGTACTTAGAGATATCATTTTATAAAACCAAATTTATTATTTCGTATTTTATCATTAACCTGTCAGAATCATTATTTTATTATATCAAAATGTCAAATTCGGCTAATTTTTTTTTTGATTGATAATTGATTGAAAAACTATCGAGTAAATAACTAAGCACTTACGTGAAGTCAGATATTTAGAAATTCTATATTTTCTGGTTCTGCCATTATGGGCAATTTTATTTTTTTATTATTTTACCAATAATTTTTTTTCCCACTTTCAAAACCGTCTTACCGAACTGATAACGGCAAATAAAACGAATTTTATATTTGGTCAAGGGCTATACCGATGTTGCACATCAATCGAGGTTTAACATTCGCCCACATTCCGAACCATCTATCCACAAATTTATCTCAAGTAGATGGCTCTTAAGACCTGACGATAAGACAATGTTGTTAAACTATCTAACTATAGTCAACTAAAACAGCGCAGCCATGTTTTTATACAAAAATTTTAGAATCAATCTTCTAGTTGAGGCTCAAACTTAGTGGCTTAATTTAGTTTTTTAGGCTAGAGGCTTGACTAAACCACTATAGAACAACACTAAGATGTCAACCATGGCCCTCGGAAAATCACTACTAATACGGGAATAACGTATGCCTCTCTTCATTCCCCTCAAACTTAATTACGAATCCCACTAACACAGGCAGAAACTAAAAAAAGATTAATAAATACAAAAAATTTTAACAACTTCATAATCACCTCCAATAGTGACTTCCACAAATGGCCAATTTTCGCCATTGACATTTAAGTTTTTTTTTAAAGAAAAAATAGGCAATAAAATACGGCTCTTTACAAACGAAGCCAGAGAATATCTTATATATACGCGCCAAAAAATAAAAAAATAGAAATTTTTAGACATAATTATGGTTCCTTTTTGGGAACACGGTTAATAAAATTGATAGTTTTTTTTAAAAATTTTTGTAATATTTTTCTAGTGGAAAAAAAAAACTATAATTTAAGATAAAAAAACAATAATTAGAGACGAGACGTTATATACTATATATATTTTTTTTTCGCGGAAAAAATAAGTATCAATGAGTTAATAAATAAACGAGATAGATAATGTTTATCGATTATTTTTTTTAAAAAAATATAATTGTTAACTTATTCTGGGCAATTAAATTGGGTCTCGGATAATGAATGCACAAATTAAAACTCGCTGACCCGGTTTCCGGGCCCGGTTCAAATAAATGTGAGCCGGTACTATATTTCAATTTTTCTTTACGGGCAAAATGGAATTATTATAAAAATTCCACAGGATTGGGATTTATAATAATTATTTCTTTCATGTATATTTGCCAATTTTATTCGTAAAAACTTTAAATAAGATCATACAAGTTGCTTGTTATCAGTATACTATTCAGAGTTGTTAAAAGATTAAATGGATCTAGATACAGATACATAGTCTACATATCTAGATACAGATACATAGTCTACAAATTTATCTAGATACAGATACTTTTATCAAAAATTTATCTAGATACAGATACCACATTTTTATATCTAGATAATTGTATCTAGATACTTTGACAACTCTGATACTATTATAATATGGTAGGGTATGGAGAATTTTTTTTAAAAAAAATAAGTAACTCTAGCTTATTGGCAGGAGCCACTCTGGCCCAAAATATGTCTATTTCTTACATTAACGCTTTTATGTAAGAAATAATCGTAGCAATTTTTATTTCTGAAGTTAATAATTTATTTCAGAACTGTTAGATGCTTGATTTCATTCATTTTTTAACGGTACGGTAAAGTAAATGGTTCTAGGATATTTATCCAACTCACTAGTCTTTCTTTCATTTCATCCTTAGATTCGGCAAGTATCACAATATCATAAATTGACATAGAAACTTGATTCTAATCAATTCACCATAAACTAGCAGTTAGTTACCCATATATGAATATAACTTTTAATATTTCATCTAAATAAATCACGCGAGTCCATTTACAAAATCGTTTGGCCCATAAATAACAATAATCGGAAACCGACCCGACCCTATCCGAAAAAATATTAGCAAAAACTTATTTAAAAGATATCGCACAATAATCGGTATACATTATTCACAAAACAAAATTACATTTTTCTTAATGCTTCCTTTCTCATGCTTATATATTTTTTTTAATCTACTTTATTATATTACTATTATGACTATACTATAATCTATAAGAAGAAGTAATAAATTATATATTTATATTTTCATCTAAGCTGTCGTAAGGTGTAAAACATATGCTTTTTATCGATTTGCATTTTTTTCAAACTTCGCCCATGATGCTATATATATCTAATTATAAGGCAATAAATATTCAATTTGTTGTACGATAAAATATAAAGATCTATTAATTATTTATTATCCTTTACTTTACAAGATCTCTATCACGTTAAAATATAATATATCTAGAAATTCTTCTTTTTTTTCTTCATTTACTAAATAAATAAAAAATAAACAAGGAATGGAAGAATTCGTAGAATTCTCATCTTACACGCAAAGATCTCTATATTCTAAGATCTTTATAAGCGTCAACTTGTTGGCAATAATACTGGGCCTATTCGGGAACTTTATCTACTTTCTTTGCGCTTTTGAACTAAATAGGCACTGCCATTTTTACATCTACATATATTATCTCATACTCAATGATACGTTGTCATGTATATGCCACTTATTTTGGCCTGTGGCGACGTATTTGAAAGGTGACATGATGACCAATTACTTTATCGCCCTTTTCACATCCAAAACAACACTCGCGCTCGCAGAATTCACTCGATATAATGTTAATTGGATAAACGTGATAATCGCCGCCGACAGGTACGCGATACGGATTCAGGTCCGAGTTTTTATGGATAAATAAAGAAATTTTTGCGTTTTCCGAAGGAAACAGTTTTAACGCCACCTCGTATAATACCACGATATATTATTCTATAGGGATTGAGAAGCCGTGGATATATCCTTACGATACCTTCATACTTTATTTCATGTACCTTACACCCGTAGCGTTAACGCTTATAGGCAATTCGGAATTTTACCGCGCGATTTGGAGAAAAAAACAAATAAAAATTGCCTCTCAAAACGAATCGACGAACATGAACGGTAAATACGCCAACCAGTTTACAGCATTTCCATGTCAAGCTCAAAAGTCGTCCAAATATTTAGAAGATAATAACCAAATCAGATGTACTCACATGGACCAATGTGATAGAAAACAGGGAAACGGTATCAGTAGCAATAACACAAACAAAACCCTTAAAATTCTCCTCAAATCTTATTTAAATCCTAATATTAAAGTCGATATACCGAAAAGGAACAACAACAATAACAAATTTTACAAATTAATCATAGTGCAAAATGTGTGTTTAATCGTGTCGACACTACCTTTCATCGTTTATGCCCTTGTCACCAATAATTTTGTAGCAGTTAAACTTCTGAAACCCTTTGAGAGAGGACCCCATCTATTTATATTAACTCTTAGATATCTTTACACTTTCTTAGAGGTTTACATCAACATCTTTTTCGATCCTGACATAAAAAACATTCTAAAATTGTATTTGCACTTTTGATATAAAAAAAAAAAATAACATAATAATTGTTAGTTACTATCTAGACATTTTATATTTATACATTTATTTAAAACCAATTTTATTTTTAACTTTTATTTTATATCCATAGATTCTTATGTAATAATCAACACAACACAAATGAATTTAATCTAAATTTGCTTTTTTTTTTAAAAAAAAATATTTTATTTAATACCATTAATTTTATATTTATACATTTATATAAAACCAATTTTATTTTTAACTTTTATTTTATATCCATAGATTCTTATGTAATAATCAACACAACACAAATGAATTTAATCTAAATTTGATTTTTTTTAAAAAAAAAATATTATATTTAATACCATTTTATATTAATCTATTTTATATTACATTTTACATGCAATTTCTATATTTTTATTATATATAATATAAAACAATAAAAAATAATTAAAAAATAACGAAAATGTATTTACATAAATTGAATAAATATTTTTTTTAAACAAAAATTAATAGAATTTAAAAAAATAAGTAACAAATAAAATTTATCCTCTATTTTTTTTCTAAACAAACAAGGGCTTTCTGATATATAAATCTGAGACCTGTAGAGAAACCATTTGTACGTCCCGGCCCGGATTTTTTTCAAATATTTTTTTCCGCCCGGTTCGGATATTTTTTTTAAAAAAATTTTCAGGCCCGGCTCGGCCCGGATAAATTTGAAAAAATCAAAATACTGCCAGGCCGGGCTTATGACCTGACCTGCAGGTCCCTGATATAAATACTACTTTACTTTCCTAATGCTTACCTCAAAGAAAATCGCTAAAAGCGGTAAGTTATCAGAATAAGGGTAAGAACCGATCACAGAAAGAGTTAATAAGGTTAATGAAGATAATTCAAATTTGAATGACCAGGATCGATAATTTTGGTAAGAATCTTTCCTTATCAGATTCTCTTGTTTTGACCCAGGAAATTAATCAACACAAGTTTTCCTTTAAGCTGGGCTCCTACAAAAAAAATATATTATAGATGAATTATTTATTATACACCATCTCCAAAAATGAAACAAAGAGATAAGGATAATACATATACATATTTAAATTATTATATCATTTCTATATCTGCTATGGTCATCTTTCGTCTCTCCCCCTCTTGCTGCACCCCCCCCCCCCTAATGAATTGTTTATATCTCATTTATCAAAAATGAAATAAGGGTGAAAAATGAATACGCATTAATTATTATATTATTTATATATATCACTTCCCTATCCTTTTCTCAGATGTAAATTATTAGTCGAACTTCTTTAATAAGACGATTACACCCTTCAAGCTGAGCTGGTAATATGAGAATAATATCAAAATTCTATAAAGGAATTATGAAGTAATCATAATTTTTTTTTTATTAGAAATTAAGAAATTACATTTCAGTAAATGAGGGTTTGTTTTACAAAAGCTAAAAAAAATTAATTATTACCCAAATAAAGTTTTTTTTTTGAAAACTTATCATTTACTTCTTTAAAATTGCAATTGCGATATCTGAAATAGTTTAGAAGTTCCAAAATTTGTTCAGTTTACATATTCAAAATGTTTAAATATAAAGGTCTAAAACAAAATTCCTGATCAGAACTTTGATTATGATAAGTTTTCTTATAAGTTTTGGTGAAATAGTTAATCTAAAAGCTAAATAAATATAATTTATAGGAACTTATCCAATGTGATATATAGTGTTGTTAAACGGCTCGTTTTGGGCCTACTTCGTAAAACTGCTAACTCAATGTTTTAGCCATAAAAATAATTCCTAAGCCTCTAGATTTCGCTAATAGATGTCCAAATCTTTGCCCCTTCTATTAAACAAACTCTTCAGGCTTACGTAATATTATTCTGGATGAAATATTCAGTTATCCATTTTCTAAAAATAGGCTCAAAACAAGCCCTTTAACAACACTAGCGTAGCGATTTAATATGTTCAATTTTACTTTTTTGAGTGGATAATTTTTGGTTATATACAAAAAAAACATACAATTTACTTTCATAATTAACAAGATAAACAAAATTACTTGTATATATATATATATAAAGATCAATTAATATAGATAATAGCATTTATATATTGACTTTTATTATATATTTTTATTTTAAGAAATTTATATTTTACTTTATAAAAATTGATATTTGTGTGAACGTTATTCAAAATTATAATAAAGATACTTATAATTTTTGAACAAATACATTATCTATAATCCACCAGGGCTTAATCACTATACCCAAGTTTAAATTCCCTACCAAACATATTTAATTCCTGGTCTAATTGAATCCAACTTAATCCCCTACACCATCTCCAAGTGATAAAAGTTTAAGATTCGATGAAGGATCCTAATCTATTAGACTATCATTTGGGGGTCATTTAAGGAATACTAGACAAATTTGTCATGAAGTTTTGTAATCGTGTGCAATTGGAATAAAATATGTTTCAACAAACCAATGAATTTATTAAAATTATTTGGTATACGATTTATGATTTAAAAATGCTTGCTTGAAATCTTGTTTTTCGGTTATATTATATGATGATGATTTTAAAGATCATATCGACAAATTCATTAGAGAGATATGTTTTTTTGGTTTACTCAAAATTGGGAAAAATATATAAATTAAACTCTTTTTAGAGTACATCGTATGAAACATATAAAAAAGAACAAAGGTAAGAAATCAAATTATTTCGACTTTTTGAAAGTTATGTTATAATTTATTAAAATGCTTAGTGTTGTTAAATTACCTTATAAGTTATTTGTTCCTACAGAATTATCGTATTTCCATAGTGCACCACCCAGTATAAAAACAAAGGATAAAGCATTTTATGCGAATGTCATTTATTAATGTATTAGGTATTATAGTAAATTTTGGACATTGAATATCCCCAATGCAGTCCATTTGCTAGGGTAACAAAAATAAATAAAAAATTCCCCATCACTGGTTTAGTTCATTTATAGGGTTGTTATCTGATTGAATAAGAATTAAGAGTTGCAGTAAGGTTTTGTCAGGATCCAGATACCACTGTGCCACACCAGTTTGGCTAGATGTTTTATACAAGTAGATAGTAAAAGTCAGTAGTAAGTAGTGTCATTAAACGGCGGGAGTTGAGCCGATCTTTAGAAACGGCTAACTCAATATTTTATCCAGACAAATATTAAGCAAGTGCTCATAGAAGGAGCAAAGGTCCAGACGTATATTATCGAAATATCAAGGAGGTTAGGCGATATTTTTCTTTAGCTAAAATATTTAGTTAGCCGTTTTTAAAAATGGGCTAAAAACGACCCATTTAACAACGCTAGAGTTTAATATATATTTTTTTCGGAGTTATTAAAAGATACTTTTTAAAATGGATCTAGATATACAGATACATCGTCTAAAGATACCGATATTTTAATCAAAAATCTATCTAGATACAGATACCACATTTTTATATCTAGATACAGATACCACATTTTTATATCTAGATAGAGGTACAGATAACACATTTTTATATCTAGATACAGATACCACATTTTTATATCTAGATACAGGTATAGAACACATTTTTATATCTAGATACAGATACACAGATACCACATTTTTATATCCAGATACAGATACTACATTTTTATATCTAGATAGAGGTACAGATAACACATTTTTATATCTAGATACAGATACACAGATACCATATTTTTATATCCAGATACAGATACTACATTTTTATATCTAGATAGAGGTACAGATAACACATTTTTATATCTAGATACAGATACAGATACCACTTTTTTATATCTAGATACAGGTACAGATAACACATTTTTTTATCTAGATACGGGATCTAGATACTTTATCTAGATTCTTAGACAACTCTGTATTTTTCCAATTTTGAGTAACCAAAAAACATCTCTCTATAACGAATTAGACGATCCGATTTAAAAAAAAATCATCTTCGTAAAAATATACCGAAGCATGATACGAAATCAAGCTTTTCTAAATCTTAAAATCGTACACCATATAATTTAATGATCCACCACTTGGTTTGTTTGTAACGATCTTATTTGTTTTTCAACACTCGCAATTGTAACGAATCTAAAATTTCTTAACAAATTTGTCTAATATTTATTTAACTGACACCGAAATGTTAGTATAATAAATTTCGAACCCTTCTAGATGAGTTTATCTAAATTAAATTCATTAGCCGTTAAATTAACTTTTCTCCAAGAACTTATCGAAAGTTATCATATAGTCGTATTGTATCGAAGTTCTTATCAGAATTTTCTTTTTTAATTTATATATTTAAACATTTTGAAAATGTAAAAGGAAAACAACTATTGGATTTTCTTCTATACTATGACTATCTCAAAATATTTGTTATATCGCCATTTTAAGAAAGTAAAAAGTATTTCCCAAAAATCTCTATTTGGTATATATATAATAATATAATAAATTATTTTGGCTTTTGTAATCAAAACCTCACTGCGAAAAAATAATGTAATTTCTTAATTTTTTAAATAAAAAATTTTTATGATTATTTCATAAATTTCTCTTTCTATTGATTTTAGCCGACATTATTCTCTCATATTACCAACTCTTGAAGGGTGTATTGGTCTTGTAGAAGTTTAACTATCATTCACATCTTTGGATAGAGCAAAGAATAGGAGAGACATAAAAATAATATAATATAATTAATATGTATTTATTTTAACCTTGTTTCATTTTGAGATAAGATGTAATAATTCACCAAGGGGGCCCAGCCAGAGGGGAGAGATGAAAGAGCATAGCAATGCTGAAATAATATAATGAGATGGTGTATAACAATTCATCTACATTATTTTATTTTGTTAGGAACCCAAACTAGCGAAAAAACGGTCTTGATTAATTCCTGGTCAAAACAGAGAATCAAAAAGAAAGATTCTACCACAGTCTATCGATCCGGGTCACCAAATTAAATTTCTTCGTTATCTAACTAACTCATTCATTGATTAGTCTTACCCTTCATTCTGGATATCTTACGGGCTTTAATTTTTTCATTTTTACAATTTCCTTGAGATGTATTTTTTAACATGGAAAGTAAAGTATATCATAAACCTTTGTTTTTTTAAAATATATGTATGTCGTATTGGGATATGGAATCATGTGGGATTCAAGATCTTTAATTCCCACGCTTTCTATGGGATCTTTTTTTTTTAAAAAATATTTAAAAAATATAATAATATAATTACTTTTTCTTCTCCTATTTTTTTTGCGGCTGGCACCATATAATTAAAAGGTCAAAATAAGGGATTTAAAAAAGAGAATTTTTAAAAAAAAAGAAGTATATAGTAATAAAAATTAAGGCATATAATGAATGAAAAGGGATGAGGTTAAGATTTTTTTTGCTTTTAAAAAATATTAAAAAATATATTTATAAAAAGAATGCGAATTATTAGCAACAATTATTCAATGCAATATGGCATTTCGTTGAACATTTAAACAGGGACGCCAACCGTTAGTTATAACGGTTCAGTTTTGGTTAAGGTTCAGATTATAAAGGTTAGTAAAGGTTCATTACGGTTGAAAAAAATTTTTTTATTGAAGCAACACCATCTATCTAATTAATTTTTATTTATAAGCATCTATGAATTATATATTAAAAAAAATATATATAAGATTCAAAATAACTCTAAATATATTATTTGAACTTATAAGTAATAATATTTTCGAGTATAAATGGATTCCTTTTTGTTTGTCGTGACGATAACACAAATTTTAGCCCCCAAAAAAGCCCCTTCTACAGAAACTTGTGTTGCGGGAACCGCCAGTACTATAAGAGCACGTTTATATAATTCTGGATATTCAAATTATTTCCATTTCTAACATATAAAAAACCGTTTTTTTATGAAGGTTCTTTTTACTCCTTCAAAAAATAGTTATATCGGTTACGGTTACGGTTATGGTTCAGAATATTTATAACAAAAATAAAAAATTTTTTTAAAAAAAAAATAATTTTATTTTTTAGAGATATTTAATATACGTATAACTTTTATAAATCTTTAAATACTCGAAAAAATGGTTTTAATATACTAAATTAAATGTAAAAAAAGAATAAATGTGGCAATGAAAATATTTCACGCTAAAAAATTTTCGACCCGAACAGCCCGCTCACGAAAGGCAATATTTTGTTTCACGCCCGAAAATTCACGGTGTTTTTTAAATTTCTCAAAACTTTAATGCTATAATTTTTTTTACAATTTTTTGAATTTATTCTATTTATTTCTTTAATTCCATTAATCCATAAATAACAAAAAATATATAAACATATTATAAATCCAAATTTTTACTTAGAAATAGAAGAATGTCTATTTTTTATTAATTTCAACTGTGTACGCCTTTCCTCTAATAGGCGATTGGCTACAGAAAATAACCTTTCACTAGAAGCCGAATTTGCCAGGGCTGACAAAATTTTAGGAAATAAATTTTCCTGCTTCCAAAACTTCGAAATATTGCCATTGTTTATTTGTTTTATTTTTTTTAAATTTTATTTTGATAACATTGAAATTGATATAATTTTTAAAAAAAATGACAAAACACTAAAATATTAAAACAACTATATAAAAATTTGTAAAAAATATATAAAATTATTAAATAAAAATATGTATTGGATCCTTATAGCCTTTTGTTTAAAAAAAAACATTTGTATAATCTCAACTTAAAATTTGTTCGTTGTTATAAATAATTTAGTTTTAACAATCTCTAAATGAGTCTGACCTTATTTGGCTCAACCTAAAGATACATAGTATTTTTCCTTATTGATTTTTAAAAACGGCTAAAATCAATATTACATCCAGAAATAATAAATCATTATAATTTTTTTATATACTACCGTAACGGGTCCCTGCTTAAATGTTCAACTAAATGCCATATTGCATTGAATAATTGTTGGAATAATTCCGATTTTTTTATAAATATATCTTTTAAAACAAAAAAGTCTTGACCTCATTCATCCCTTTTCATTCATTATATGCCTTAATTTTATACCATTTACTTTCTTTTAAATCCCTTATTTTGGCCTTTTAATTATATGGTACCAGCCGCAAAAAAAGTGAAGAAAAAGTAATTATATTCTATTAATTTTATTTAAAAAAATATTTATATAATATTAATATTTTTTTGTTTTTTATATTATATTATATATAAAAATAAAAAATTAAGTATAATATAAAATAGATAATATAATATAAAACGACTAATAATAATATTTAAAAAAAGATAAAATACTTATTAAAAATGATAAAACACTTAAAATATTAAAACAGTAAAACGGTATATAAAAATATATAAAAATTACTAAATAAATAGTAATTAATACATTTATTATTATAAGTATCGAAGGCTCTAAAAAGAGCTTAATTTTATAATGAACATGTACCTAAAAATGATCACATTATACTGTAATGGTTTTAAAAAGTTAAAAAAATAAAATTGGTTTTAAAATATTGTATATTTTGTAAATAACTATAAAATCTTAGGTAGCGATAATTCATCATTTTATTATATTTTTTTATTTATTTTATCAAAAGCGCAAATACAATTTTACTATGTTTTTTATATCTGGATCGAAAAAGATGTTGATATAAACCTCTAAGAAAGTGTAAAGATATCTAAGAGTTAATATGAATAGATGGGGGCCTCTCTCAAAAGGTTTCAGAAGTTTAACCGCTACAAAATTATCGGTAACAAGGGCATAAATGACGAAAGGTAGTGTCGACACGATTAAACACACATTTTGGACTATGATTAATTTGTAGAATTTGTTACTATTGTTGTACCTCTTCGGTATTTCGACTTTAATATTAGGATGTGAATAAGATTGGAGGAGAACTTTAAGGGTAACGTTTAAGTTATTGCTAGTGACGCCGTTTCCCTGTTTTCTATCACATTGATCCATGCGGGAAGCGATGATTTGGTTCTCCTGTATATCTTTAAATACGCAATTAGATTTTTGAGCGTGACATCGCCATGCCGTAAACTGGTTGGCGTATTTACCGCTCACGTTCGTCAATTCGGTTTGAGCTGCAATTTTTACGTGTTTCTTTCTCCAAATCGCGCGATAAAAAACTAAATTGCCTATAAGCGTCAACACTACGGGTGTAAGGTTCATGAAGTAGAGTATGAAGGTATCGTAAGGATATATCCACGGCTTATCGACCCCTTTAGAATAATATATCGTGATATTATACGAGGCGACTTTAGAATTATTTCCTTCGGATAGCACAAAATGTTCTCTAATTATTTTTAAAAATTCGGCCCTGAATACGTAAGGTATGGAGAAGAGAAGGTCAACGAAAGTAGACGCGAACGTCAAAACTAAAACATTTCGCTTCGAAGTCAATCTCTTATACAGCAAAGGTTTTCTAATAGCCGCGTACCTGTCGGCGGCGATTATCACGTTCATCCAATTAACGTTATAGCGAGTGAATTCCGCGAGCGCGATTGTTGTTTTAGACGTGAAAATGGCAATATAGTAATTGGTCATCATGTCACCTTTCAAGTATGTCGCGACAGGCCAGAATAAGTGACATATGCATGACAACGTGTCGTTGAAAATGAGGTAATATATGTAGATGTAAAAATGGCTGTGCCTTTTGAGTTTAAAAGCGCAAAAAAAGTAAATAAGGTTCCCGAATAGCCCCACCACAATCGCTGCCAAGTTGATTCCGATAAAGATCTTGGAATGTAAGGATGATTGCATGTAAGACGAGAATTCTATAAATTCTTCCATTTCCTTCCTTATCCTTTTTTTTTTGATTTTCAACTCATATTTTTATTTTGTTTTATTTTATTAAATAGATATATATATAGTATATATTTGACGTGATGGAGATAGAAAGAGTATATAAAGAGTTGATAATAAAATATTAATATAATAATAAACTATATTTTATTTTATCAATACAAAATTGAACACAATTTTTTTATTAATACACATATATATATATATGTCAGCATTGCCATTTGAAAGAGAAATTTTAATTTTTTCCATTTTAAAATCGTTTAAAATATTTTTTGATGAATCTCAATCATTTAAAACCTCTGTTTTGCTCCCAATTTTTTATTTTAATAAAAAAAATACGAGTTCAGACGAAATGGGAAATGAATTATTTATTACTTCCTTTATCTTTAGAAATAACATTAATAAATAAACGAAGTACGTACAAAAAACACGTCTAAAAATAATATCTATCATTTTTTTTAGGATATTTGTGAAAACGTCTAGAAAAAAGGCTTTGATTGATTCCCTCATTTTTTTTAAAATTAGTTTCATTATTTTTATTTTATTTAAAATTTTCTGGTGGGGGTCGAGTCGCAATTATTGTTCAGTCGCGTATGTCACTGTATATTTTAGCTCATTTCTATAAAATAATTAAAGTAATTGACATATAGAACCCTGAAGGATATATGATACATTATTGAATAAGGTTTGATATTGAACTACAGTTCCCCTTCGAAGGTTTAATGTAATATCCAAAAATAATTTTTCTCTTATTTATTTAAGGATTCACTACTTCCCAAAAAAAGATAGAAAGAAAGAAAGAAAGAAAGAAAGAAAGAAAGAAAGAAAGAAAGAAAGAAAGAAAGAAAGAAAGAAAGAAAAAAGAAAGAAAGAGAAGAGAAGAAGAAGAGAAGAGAAGAGAAGAGAAGAGAAGAGAAGAGAAGAGAAGAGAAGAGAAGAGAAGAGAAGAGAAGAGAAGAATAGAATAGAAAAGAAATTATTCTAAATTAAGATCATGCTGCCTCCACGAATCTAAAAATTAATTATTAAAAACAGGAAAATCGATATAAAAGGAAAAAATTATTTTTTATATTTTTCGTGGAAAAAAAAATGACATGCGGGCCCTACTCAACATTTTAATTGTCTTCTTTGCCCCGACCTGGCATATATTGTGGGGTTTCTTAGAAGGTTCTCAGTTGGACTAGAGAGATCTATGTTAACCAGCAGTTTTCGTGCCACTTTCGTGATAAATATTTTAAAATCATAAGGCTAGTATCCGTGATTTGTATCTCTCGATCCTTTCCTATTATTCCGTGTCCAGGGTAAAGTTAATATAATTTGTGATTGAAATATAACTGTCTTCAAGAAGGGCGTAAGTTGGTAACACCCACCACCCTTTCTCCTCCCCCTATTTTTCTTGGGTGCGCTCTAAAGCCAATTCTATATCCATTCAAATAATTATAATTATTATTATAATATTTAATATAAAATAATAAAGGAATTGTGATTTGGTAAAGAAACTTAGAGATCGCGATACTTTGACATTTCCGTTAAGATATAATGTTATAATCCTCTCAAATGTAACTATTTTCAGTGTTATTAAACGCTACTTTTTGAAAGTAGCGCACTACAGCTTGGACCTTAAAAAAATGGCACGCTGTCGCCACCGCTATCAGTTCAAAAATGTACCACGCTATTAACCGCTTTTTTAGAAATTAGGTTTCGCGACTTTTTACGCTACTTTTTTTAAAAAATATATATAAAATGATACATTTTTTTAAAAAATATTTAAAATGATACATTTTTTAAAAAAATATCTATAATATATATCTAATCTATATCCATTAAGTAAAAATATTGTTATAAAAATGTGAAAATTTGTAAAAAATATGTGCACTATTTATATCACTGCATCATATCAATAATAAAATCATCCCTATATTATCATTTCCAAGTGTAGAGCGCTTATCAGATAGTTCTAAGCTTTTGCCATTACTATCACCTTGAAGGCAATGTTGTATTTAACATCTAAAAAAAATATCAAGCAAGCCTGAAGATTTTATTTATAGAAGGAACAAGGGTCTAGAACATATATTATCGAAATATCTAGGCTTAGACAAAATTTTTCTGACTAAAATATTGAGTTAGCTGTTTAACAACACACTACTTATATGTAAGAAAAATTATCAAAAAATGTTCATCTGAAGCATTTCAAGACTTAAAAATGCTTCAAGATTGATTTATTAGCTAATGTCTCTCAGTCGGGTATTAGATTAATCAAAGTTACCTATAGCCTATTTCTCCGCTTTTTTATTTCCAATAAAGTTATTAAAAGGAATCCGATCAATAATACTTTATTTTTTGCCTTCATGGGTCTAAACAATCAGTTCATTGTGCAGATGCAGGAGAAAGACTCTTTCATTTCTTAAAAATTATCCAAAATCGCTGACCCCAGTGACAAATGAATGTAATCAGATTGACAAATATAAGTGATTATCGACCAAGGAAATTAGCTATGCCTGTATCAATTATAATTTTATTTTATGATTTTTAGCAAACCAATTTTTGAACACCTGGTTCAGATGTTGTATATTAACCACATCAATTTTAATCTGGATCAATTTGATTTATTAAATGTAGTAGCCTCTTCTATAGTGTTACTAAATTAACTAACTTTGAACCCTCTGAATTGTAGCTTTTAGCCTAAAAAATTGAACTAATCCTATGAGTCTCAACTTGAAGATTTGATTGGAATATTTTTGGTTAAAAACATGTCTACACTGTTTTATGGTTGACTATATTTATGTCGTTTATCAAAACTTCTCTTCTATTACACCAATTATTATTATCGAGATATCTTTCTGGACGATTCGAAATTTAAAATAGTAGATATCTTTACACAATTTTTTTTTCAAATTGAAGATTGCCTTTGATTTAATTTGAAACTGACAATTTTCCTTAGCTATTTTTAGGCATCTAAATATTAAATCTTATAATTAACTTTGATTCTTTATATATAAGTTTCAAAAATATATCGCATGTTTGAATAAATGTAAATAATAGTAGTGTTGTTAAATTAGCTAACTTTGATCATCTCTATTGTTGCTCTGTCAAGATTTTAGCCTAAATAATTGATAAGCCTCTTTCAACTCGAAGATTTGATTGGAATATTTTTGGATAAAAACACGGTTTAACCACACTTAATATTAATACCATTTTTTTAAGTCGAATTTTGTTGTTATCATTGTCTAAAATTATTCTCCCATAGTCTAACTTCTTTCGGCGGCATTTTATATTTTAAAAAATAACTTATAGATAAATATTAAATTAATTGAAAGTATTTTTCTCTTCTTCTATACTCACTTTATTCATTTATTTAAAAGCAGCATGGGGGCAGTTACTTTATCGATTAAAAAAAAATGTATTTTAAATAAAAAAAATTATTATAAAAAATATTGATTTTAATTATCTAAAATTAGTATTTCCGGTTTTAAACAATTATTTAGATACATTTAGTTGGGTCATATGTAACTCTAAACGCGTTACATTATTATTATCTAAGTGGATAATATTAAGGCTATTTTAGTTCGAATTTAGGATCACTAAATCTCTATTTGAGCCGTATTTTATCCAGAATAAAAATACGCAAAGTCTTAAGATTATTTAGATCATTGACGGCAACAAAAGTTTGAGCATCTATTAGCTAAACCTTCCGAGGCTTGAGCAATACTTTTCTGGCAAAAAAAATATCAAAGTTAGCATCGTCTCAAATAGAAACGATTATGCATCATTCTTACTAAAGATCCGAAGGAGAAATGATAATAATTAATTTAATTTATAGGAAAAAAAAACACACAAAATAAAATATATACATATATATATATTTTTTTTTTTTGAAAACCTTTGAAGTTTGGAATAGCAGTATTGTATTTGTATGTATGTAATCCTTTATTTTTTTTCTTAAATTATATAAATCAAAAGTATAACACTAACCCCAGTCTAGGGAACAAAAATGGTTAGAAAGAGAAAATATGTTATTTAGGAGCGAAAAAATCGATATAAATTCCTTTCGCTTCTTTCAACTCATGATCTTTTTTTCCCCCATAAATATATTTTTTTGTTTGTTTGTTTTTAATCTGTTAAGTGTCAAATGTTTTTTTTTAAAAAAAATAATAAAAAACAACTGTTGTTTTTTTGGGAGCGTATTAAGGTGTGAAATAAAAATGGAATTACATTTGGGAATTAGTTTCTATACGATTTAGTTTTTTTTTGTTTTTAATATAATCAACTGAAAATATATTTATACAATTATAATGGGTTAAAATATAAAAAAAAACTGATTATCGTAAAGGGCAAAAGTTGCAAGGCTAAGGGGGGCTAGAGTAGATCACTAATCGGTCTTCGGTTTAAACTGATACACGCGGATCGGACCGGACCAAGGTGTTTCTCAAATAAATGATCGGTCTAGACCGCTATATAAAATTAACTGAACCGGTTCGGAAATAGTCATTTGGCAACTTCCAAACAAGCAACGATTTACATTATACAGCTGATCTTTTTATTATTTATATATACAAATGAATCTTAATAACAAGTAATACGAAAATTACTCCTACATTGAATCCTCCTCAAATTCAAATAACTACACGTTTTCCTAAAATAGGGATAGAGGAGATTATATTAGTAATCACAGTTGCTGCTCAGTAGGATATTTGCCCTCAAGGGAGAACATACCCTAAAAAGGCTGTTATTATGAAGTCATCATCTATAAATGAAAGACATCTTGTGTATGGATCTATATCAATTGATTCCCAATCCTTACACTACCTTACTTGTTCCTATCCAAAAATGCTTTATATCAGATACCTGTAGAGGTACTATTTGTACCGCCAAACCCGGGTTATGTTTATAAAAAAATATCCGGCCGGCACGGATTTTGGTTCGGGTTTAGGATCCGGCCTGCAGGTCTCCGCTTTATATTATTACATACTTTAAAAAAAATGGAAAAATAAAATTATGCACATATATAATAAAAAACACAAAAAAACAACAATATCTTCCTGAAAAAAAGAAGATTATTCGTTACTTTTGAGGTATGATATAAATTGTTATTAATATATATGTTAGCGGCAACGTGTTATTTTTACAACTTCGAATCATTTATTTGAGCGCGTTTTTTTTTAAATTTTAAAATCGGATTTTTTTTCGAAAGTATGATCTATTCATGTTTGGAATATGACCTATCTTATGAATTTGGAAACAATTTTACCATTAACCTTTGAGTTCATTTAATAATTTATATTTTAAAAAAAATTATATGGAAAATCTAATATAAATTTTCACGGAGTAATTGTCTAAAATGGATTTCTTCCTTTCTCTTTTCCTTTAAAAATAGAAAAATCCCTTTATATTCTTCCAAGGGGGACGAATTAAGCCTGACAAATAATTAATAATTTATAAATAGGATAAAAGATAAAATAATTTATATTTTAAATAAATTACATAAATTATTAAAATTCATAATTCTTATATATTTAATGCCTTACTAAATAAATAGTATTAAATTAAAAAAAAATTTCTTATTATAAAGTAGTAGGTAGTAGTGTTAGTAAACATTAGGTGTGATTCAAATGTCTTGTTCTACTATTATAGCACGTAAATGTTCCATAGTTTTTCCGACTAATATAATAATCTATTAGAATAATTTATCAAATCAGATACAAAATTCCCCCTTCCCTATAAAATAATTTCATTTATTGAAATATTAATCTAAAAATAATTATATTTGTTCATTTTTCAATAACAAAATTAGGCTAATTTGTTTATTTAGATTTTTAAAAGCGCTACTAATTAATTTGAATTTGTTTTTTATCGCTTTGAAAAAAACGTCTTGTTTGGAAGTGGCCTTTTAATTATTTTTTTCCTATATTTTTAAATTCTTTTAATCATTCGATTATATATTTTTAAAAAAAGATATTTTAATGTTGACATACAAATGGGGAATAATATTTTATATTGCAAAATAAAGATGAACTAAGGAAAGAGAAGAAGGAATTCCTCTAGGAAAAGAAATATAAAATTCCTAGATTAACGAACTGGGGGGGGGGGTCCTTGGGAAATAGCCAATCCGTTCATAGGTCCGTCCGGATGTGAGTGTAAGACCGATCAAACTGGAGACCATTGGGTATTAACTTGAAACAAATTCGGTTTCCCTATTCGACTTTCTAGGAGTTTTTAAAATATATTCAATATTTCTATAAAAAAAGAAGACTGTAATAACTGTTGTGTTACCTTAGAAGGAATCGTATAATAATATGGTATGTTAAATTATAAAAATAGCTGTTGTAATTTCTAGTCGCAAAATATTTATGGGTAAGGATGAGCATTAACTATGACCGTTAAAGCCATGCGCACCTATTTTTTGTGTAATTCGCCTCTTCTTCGATTATAGTTTAACCTAGCTGGGTAATGAATAGGTTAAGACTGATTAGTACATTAGAACTCCTTTCAAATGTTAAGAGTCGTGGGTAAAAAAATGTATTTAGGACATATATTTATTCATCGGGCGACTCTGAGGATAGGGTAGTTATTAAAAAAATATTTAAATGTTTTGTTAATCTATAACTTTCTAAATAGTTCTAACAATAAATATTTTGTTCCATATTGGGAACTTGATTTTTTTATATAGTGTATTATCAAATGGGTTATTCAAAAATGAATACAAATGATGAATTGCTTCGTATTTAGATTCTTTTGAGTTGAATGAAATGGAAGGAAATATAATGAAATGAAATGGAAGAAAATAAGAATGAGATGAAATGGATTGAAGAATAATTTACTATTTATTAACCAATCTAATATGAATAATTCATTATTTGATTAGAAATTCTTTTTCTAAATAGGACCCTAATGCCAGTGACATGGGCATGGGTGAGGGGTGTTCAAACCCTCCTCCCCTACCCTCAACCCCCCCCCCCCCTCACCCATGAAATTTTTATAATAAATGCCCATATTTAAAATAAAACAACTTATTTTTATGTTTTTTAATTTTTTTAAAATTATTTTTTTAAAAAAAATAAAATTTTTAAATTATTTTTTTTGCATTGCATACCTAGTTTGTCATATTCCATTTTTATAAAAAAAAATGTATATTTTGTCAACATGATATAAAAAAAACAAATACAAGAAGAGGGAGCAGCTGTTTATTCGAAAACGTATCATGATACATTGACTCAAAGAATATCATGACACATGGACTCAAAGAATCAAAAAAAAAATAAAACTAAAAAAGATTTTGTCCGAGTAGATTCTTTGAAAGACCAGATTCGGTGAAAAGGATTTGCAGGCTATCATTTTATGCCACAATTTTTAATATCATTGGGCTCGGTACTATCCCCCTTCCTATGTAAGCGAGAAATTATTTGTCTATGTAGTATCTTAAACCATACATCTAATCCTTACTTATATTATAGCGGGATATATTTGACCGGAAATAGATAATAATGTTTTTGTTCTTGAAAATGGATTTTTTGATTTCAAGTTCCATGTTTTTTTTTACACTTAGGATTATGTCAGAAATTTATGGTGGCATAAAATTATATTTTGGGTTTTATTTTACTTGTGTATCTATCTGTATACTAACAAATGGTTCGTATTAGATAATAACAGATAATAAATCTTATAACGGCGGGGGGGGGTGTAATTAGTGTTCCTTTAATTTGATAAGGGGGAGGGGTTAATCAGTTTGCCTATAATTTGATGAGGTGTAAATGTTTTTGAGCAGATAATTTAAATGATATTCATAACTTACGAACTAGGTAAAAATTACTCAGAACACATTTGTTAATTAATGGTCTCGCAAAGCTAAGTCCGGCCCGTTTTGGACCGGTTTTTTTACACAAGTTGTCCCGCTGGGCTCGAAATTTTTTTTAAGCCAGGTCTTAACCGTTAGAGTTTCAGTTACCGAACAGTTAAAGTTTTTACGAAAAGAATCCATCCTGCCACGGTATATTTTGTTTGTGCAAATGTTTCCAGCCATCATATTTTTAAATAACCATATCTAATTTTTTTTTCCCCAGTGTCAAATTAGGACTCTTATAATCTCTCCATCTCTTCAACAAAGCTTCATAAATCAAATTGTATCCTTGTATCTTTTATTGCGCTCGCTTTTATAATTGTTGTCATAATCGTGACTAAATTGTTTTTTTTAATGTTTTTTTTTTGTAGATTTATTTAAGCTAGACGACTCCCTTAAAATACATAGAAAATAAGTATATCATAATTTATAATCAAAAAAATGATTAGCTTAAAATTTTGTCCGGACTGGCCTATCAACATTTTTATCGAAAAATTAAAAATTTTGCATAGCTCCGCCTTATATTTTATGTATAAAATTGCCCGACCCTGTTCGCCTGGAAAAATTTTAAGCGTGAATTGACCGGTCTGCAGGTTCCTTTTTAAAAAAAATATTATAGATTCTCGGGTCGTGCCTTTGGAATGGGCAGGGTAAGTTGCGGATATTTAACTGCACGCGTTTTTTGAAGAAGTAATTAAGTTTATTGTTTCGTGTTTATAGGTATAAAATAAATTTCTGAACATAATTTTTAAATGAATATCTATTTTGAAGATGTTAATCTTTTCATATAATATCTCTAAAAACTAATAATTTTTTTTTTGTTAAAAGGCACAATCCTAGCATCGTGAGAGAACCTGGCCTGCTTTATCTATTTAAGAGACAACTAGCTTTTAGTTCAACCATCGAAGATATTCTGACCTGCTATCCATGTTATCTGTTTCTTACCAGATCTTCCTAGCCATCATGATCTACAATTGTCAGTGTCTGCCCACTAATTTATGTAACAGCTGTTAATTTAGTTAAACAGATACTTTGACGCCACTCTTACTCAGGTCTCATCATATATTTAATTATTTTTTAAAGGTAAACATTTGCGTTACAAATTTTTAATTAAAAAAATAATAATTCTTATGACATATAACGACAAAAATTATACTGAATAATGAATATTGCGTTTAAAAATGATTACGATACAAAATACATATACATTTAACTTAAAAGAAACAAACAATTTTATGTTCGGGTAATTATGTTTCTTAGTCTATAATTTTATATAGCTTTTTACTTCATTATTTTTATAAATTTTATCGTTTCTTATTCTCCTACCTAGTGTAGTTAAACGCAATACTTCATCCAGAAAAATATTATTCAAGCCTGAAGATTATGCTCATAGAAAGAAAATCGAAATCTTGAGAATTAGGCAATATTTTTCTATCTTAAATATTTAGTTAGTCTTTTTTAAAAATCCAAAATGAGCGGTTTCACAACATTACTCCTACATTTTATTTTATTCGATCTTAATAATCTATGTTTTATTATTTCTTTGACTGAAATTAATTTTACCGTTTTTTTAAAAAAATTCTCATGCTATATTTAATAAATTTTTAAATATTTTTTTTAAAGAAAAATTAGATTATACGTCTTATTCAACTACAATACACATATATTTATATACTAAATATGTGTCTATTCAGTTATTCACTACAAATATAATTTTCTGTATTTTACTTCAAGATATTTTTAAAAAAAATAATAAACTCCTGTATATTATTTTTCATAAATAAAAACAAATTTTTTTATTCTAAAAAATAAAATAATTATAGAAATGAATGCGTTTGGCACTTCTGCTAAAGAGTTCCATAGAAAAGACAAATTAACGAGTATGTTTCTGGCGTTGGGGCCCTAAGTAAAGTTACCTAATAAAAAAAACTGGGGAATATTAATCTCCGTCGAAACATAGGGAGAAAAGAAGGGTGGATCCCATCTTCGTTCAAGGACTAGATACTTAGAATCGTAAAAATTACATTTCCATTCTTATGAAACAGTAATTATACAATAATTTAATAAATATAAAAGACCAATAGTGCTAAAAAAATATAATAAAGCAATACATTTTTTTAAATCATGCGTGCTGGCTGGATGAATGGCTTAGATTTGAAATATATTTTGTGTAAATTCGAAAATTAGCGACATATGTTTGTCAAAGAACGAAACGCCGATTTTATAATGTTTTTTAAATCTGGATCAAAAATGATGTTGATGTAAACTTCTAGGAAACCGTAGAAATATCTTAAAGTCAAAATGATCAAATAAGGGCCCCTTTCAGAAGGTTTCAGAAGCTTGATTGTTACGAAATTCCTAATAACCAAGGAATAAATGACGAAAGGTAAAGTCGACACGATTAAACACACATTTTGGGCTACTATTAATTTGTGAAACTTGTTACTATTGTTGTTGTTCCTTTTAGGGATCACGATCCGTTCACCAGGATTTGGATGCCTGAATAAATTTCGAGCGTGACATTGCGATTCCGCATACTGATTGGCGTATTCGCCGTTTCCGTTCGACAATTCGGGCTGAGACGCGATTCTCTTTTTTTTACTTTTAATAGCTCTATACAATTCTAAATTGCCTATGAGCGTTAACGCTAGAGGCGTAACGTACATGAAGTAGAGTATGAAGGTATCGTAGGGGTAATTCCAGGGCTTATCAACCCCTTTAGAATAATATATCGTGACATTATACGAGGAGACGTTAGGATTGATTCCTAACACAGAAATTTCTTTGATCATCTTTAAGAACTTGATCTTGTAAATATAGGGTATGCAGGAGAGAAAATTGACGAAAGTATACGTGGATATCAAGATTAAAATATATATCTTAGCGGTCAGTTTCTTATATAGGAAAGGCTTTCTGATAGCCACAAGTCTATCGGCAACGATTATCACGTTCATCCAATTAACGTTAAATCGTGTGAACTCCGACATCAAAAATGTTTTGGATATCAAAGCGGCTATATAGTAATTGGTCAACATGTCACCTTTCATGTAAGTCGCGACGGGCCAAAATAAGTGGCATATACATGACATTATATCGTTGATGATGAGGTAATATATGTAGGTGTAAAAATGGTTGTGCCTTTTGAGTTTGAATGCGCATAAAAAGAAAATAGAGTTCCCAATTAGTCCCAGAACAATCGCTAGCAAGTTGACGCCGACAAACATTTTGGAATATATGGATGATCGCATGTAAGTTGAAAATTCTGTGAATTCTTCCATTTCTTGTGCCATAGCTAAGAAAGTTTATATATATATATATATATTATATTATATTTTTGCGTGAATAAAGATGAAGAATTGTATAATAGTAATATAATTTGACAAATCTAATATTTTGTGGCATAAATTGATTATATAAAAAAAAAAATTTATAATATAAAAAATTATATCACATCACAGCATGCTTGAAAAGAAACATCTCATTTTGATTGCATCATAGAAAATTCGATCATTGGCTCTAATTCAATTTTTAATCAATATATATATATATCTTCTTACAGAAAGAAAGAAAGAAAGAAAGTAAGTAAGTTAGTAAAAACTTTCTTTCGTTATATATAAATTTGATTAATTAAGTTTTTCATTTTTTTTTTTTTAAATTTAAAATTATGAGGTAGTACCATGTCCCTAGTTCAACGAAATCCGCTACGAAATTTTCGCGTCGAATAAGGAATTGATATTATCAAATGTGCGCGTGTTCTAAGATAGAGGCCTTGCAAAACCTGAGACCGTCGAAAATGTCATGAGTAAACATAAACCCCGGCGCGTGGCCCGAAGATATTAACGATATATTTACCCGACACTTTTTCGCCCGATTGAATAATACAATTATAAAATTTAAAAAAATGTATTCTAAATAAATGAGAAAAATTTGTAACATATTTTTTAGGAGGTGAGAAATATTTATATTAGTCATTTTTATATCGTAAAATAGGATTGGGTGCGTCACTAGACTTCACAATCTCGGGAGAGGGGGGGGGGGCTTAAAATATAATTTTTTTTTGAAAAATGAATTTTAATAGTTTTTTTGGAAAAAGCTTAAATGCTGACAATATCCAAAATTACGGGCTAAGATTATCTTTTTGTAGCTAACATTATCCAAAATTACCTCATTTTTAGGCTAACATTACATAAAATTGCCTTTTTTTTAGCTAACATTATCCAAAATTATTTCTTTTTTAGGCTAACATTACATAAAATTAACCTTTTTAGCTAAAATATTACCTCTTTTTTTAAGCTAACATCAAAATTATCTCTTTTTTTAGGCTAACATTACCCAAAATTATTTCTTTTTTCAGGCTAAAATTACCTTTAAGCTAACATTATCCAAAATTACCTCATTTTTAGGCTAAGAGATATCCAAAATTACCTCATTTTTAAGCTAACATTATCCAATATTATCTCTTTTTTAGGCTAACATAACCTAAAATTACCTGTTTTTAGTGGTATAAAACAAAAAATTCAAAATAAAGTACGCTTAAATTTTTTTAGGGGACTCTAGCCCTTGGGCCCCACTAGCGATGCCACTGAATAGAATATTCTAAGAGTTTTACTAAATGATTTACATTCATTGCATAATTACAAAATTCCAGGGTCGGTAAATAGCCCTTTATATTTATTTTTAAATTTATGGTAATCCACAGCCACACATAAAGGGATTACTATCCTATTAAAAGGAAATTTACCTTATAACAGCTGATCTATTCGATTTTCTATTCGTTCCATATATGATCACATGATCTATTAGAATTTATATATGTTATTACTATAAAAATGATTAAATCTTATTGAATATTTTTTTTTTGATTACTATATATATATATATATCTTAACCTTAACTCATCTTTTCAGAACTTCTAATATTCCCTGAGTTTGATCGGTATGCCAGGAGTGATTTTATGACAGAGTTAGGTGAACGCCTGTTGTTGGCTAGAATTTTTGTTCAAAGTTTTAAATGCCAAATTTTACAATTTTTCGAATTGATGTAAGTAATCACTTTTTTATATATTTATCTCAGCTGATTGATGATCCTTAGACGAAGAAAAAATTATTTGAAAACGAAATTCGCTCCCCTGGCAAAAATAAAAATATTATATGTCTCTACCTTTTAACAATGATTCAAAGAGAAAAAACGAATTTTATTGGCTAGTACGTTCACTTAAAAGAATTTATTCGCTAACGCGCTCACTTTGAAAATAATTTGTTTACGCGCGTTTCACTTTTAAAAACGCGTCATATTTTTACGACACTATTAAACACCAATAACTTAGTGAAGAAGAATAAATATGTTACAGATAGGACTTTATTAAATTAACTTCATGTTCATGTTGTAATTTATTTAAAACGACTCCTAATTGATGTATTTCTTATTTTATCCTCAAAGCCTAAAAATAAATCTAGCCATTTACATGAAAAACAAGTAAATTAATTACCATTTATACACTTAAAACGCTTTTGTTTTGCAACACTATTAAAATATATTTCAGAAACAACTTCATTAAATTTACTTCACGTTCATGCTGTTCTTTATTTAAAACGACTTCTAATAGATGTATAATTTTTCTTTTATCCTCTTTATAAATTTAAGGCCTAAAAAAATTTACCCATAAAACATAAAAGGGTAAAATTAAAAATGATTTAAATTTTATTATATTTATTTTCCTTCTAAATTTTCTATCTAGAAAGAGTGTTTTTTTTTACTTAAAAGGACTCACCGGGATATAATTTATTAGTAAAAATGTGTTAAAATTTTTAAATTTAAAAAAAATAAATAAAATTGATTGAATTATTACGTTATAAAATACGTATTAGCAAGCGAAATGTAATGGCATTATTCACTATAAAAAAATCGATAATTTATGACCGCCATACGATAGAGAATCTTAAAACGAATAGTTGACTCGAAATAATGGTTAACAACGCGTCAACGAGATATAGATATCAGAGTTGAAGATACTTTTGAAATGGATCTAGATACAGATACATCGTCTAAAATAATATCTAAATACAGATATTTTAATCAAAAATCTATCTAGATACGGATACCACATTTTTATATCTAGATTCTTTTACAACCCTGATAGATATATACTTAACCGATGTCCATATTTATTAAAATACAATATAAGCCTTATATTTATAATAGTACTGTTAAATTACCTAAACTTTGACCATCTCTATTGTGTCTTAGGTCAAGCTTTTAAACTAAAAAAAATTGAAATAAACTTCTAAGTTGAGCCTCAGAAGATTGATTAGACTTTACTTCTGAATAAAAATATGGATACGCTGTCTTATAGTTTGGTTAAAGATAGGTAGTTATACAACACATAGTGGACACTAATCTTAATACAGGGCCGCTTTAACAACACTACTTGGAACCTCCTTCCTTTAATCATAGTATGTAAAAAAAATATATACTTAATATTCTATTTATAATAAATAATATATGTATCTAATTTATAAATACATGTATAGTTGAATGAGTAGATAGTATTATATATATATATATATGAAAGAAAGAAAGAAAGAAAGAAAGAAAGAAAGAAAGAAAGAAAGAAAGAAAGAAAGAAAGAAAGAAAGAAAGAAAGAAAGAAAGAAAGAAAGAAAGAAAGAAAGAAAGAAAGAAAGAAAGAAAGAAAGAAAGAAAGAAAGAAAGAAAGAAAGAAAGAAAGAAAGAAAGAAAGAAAGAAAGAAAGAAAGAAAGAAAGAAAGAAAGAAAGAAAGAAAGAAAGAAAGAAAGAAAGAAAGAAAGAAAGAAAGAAAGAAAGAAAGAAAGAAAGAAAGAAAGAAAGAGAAAGAAAGTATATATTGTTTTTTTTCGGAAATGTGTTATTTTTTCAACTTTGAATCATTTTTTGAGCACGTTTTTTAAAAAATTTTTTTTTAGAATAATCTAATTTAACCGGCAATGCATGCCGCCATGTTTTGGAATACCTAACCCTAGATATTTCAGACAATTCTTGCCGTGAGCACCTTTAAACTCAATAAAATTTTATATTAAATTTTTACATATATTATTTTTTTTTACATAGATTGTAAATGATTCAAACAAAGGTTTAGGAGCAAAATTGTTTACGATTCCTAAGATAGGTATTCCCAAAAATGATAGAATATTTTCAGTTAAAAATCTGATTTTAAAATTTAATAATACGGGCTCAAAAAATGATTTAAAGTTGTAAAAAATAACACATTACGGTAATATACACATTAACGTCCAATATATATATACAGGGTTTCCCATTCAAAAAAGGAAAAGTCCCAATCAAAAAAGGAAAAGTTTCAATCATAAAAGGAAAACTCTTAAATAAAAAGGAAAATTCTCCAAAAGAAGGGAAAAAGTCTGATCAATAAAGGAAAAGTGTCAATCAAAAAAGGAAAAGTGTCAAACAAAAAAGGAAAAGTGTCAAAAGGAAAGGAAAAGTGTCAATCAAAAAAGAAAAATTCCCATTCAAAATAGGAAAAATCGTAATTTTTTTATATTATTTGTCAATTTTTCTTAAATTTTTATTTATTTTTGTTATTCCTTCTTACTTTATTTCTAAATTTATGCGATTTCTTTCGTTTTTTTTTCTTACTGATCTTTTCTCAATTTATTTCTAACTTTTTGCGATTTTCTTTACTTTTATTTTTCTTACTACATCTTCTCAATTTATTATATTCTTTTTATGATTTTTCATTGTAATCTTTTACATACAAACCTTTACAATCTCTTTAAGTCATTTTTAATCTTTATTTTTTTGAGCATTTCTCAATTTTTTTTATTCTCATTTTTGATAATTTAAAAAATAAGAATTTAAAAATGATTATATTTTATTAATTTACATATCGTTTGGTATTACAGTTCAAACTTATTTAATTTTAAAAAGGTACATTATAATTTAATTTAATTTAGCAATTGTAATTATATAGTCCGCCCAAAATATTAAATATAATTTTAAAAAATAATTATCAAAAATGAGAAGAAAAAAATTGAAACAGCTATTCGAGCCATACTTTTTTATAATTCAATAATAAAATAATCATATCTCTAGAGGGAATTCCTTAGACCCAGCACTCTTTTGCATCGGGATCCACAAGATAATCCAAGAAATTAAATCTAAATCTAACCTTACCTTAAATTCCTGTTCGGGCAACCTCTCCTCATTTATGTCCATCCCCCTTATCATTGAGAATCTCTCTCATATAACAGGACTATTTCTCAACCTTCCCAAATGTGAAATTTGCTTCCTAAATCCCACTTCTATCCCTTCAGGGCATAACACGTCAACAGAGACGAAATGACACACCTCGGATCACCCATAGGAGGTGAAAAGGCCATCGATACATTTTTAAACAAATCCCTTGACAATTTATCCAAATTAAATACATTATTTAATTACCTCCCAGCCCATCAATATTTTTTTTTAATAAAAAATTATTTCAACATACCAAAAATCCTTTACGCCCTGAAATCCTCTCCGATCTTTAAATGCCGCGACTTGCTCATTTCTCATGAAACCCAAATTAAGGGTCTTCTTGAAAGCATTAAACCTTAAATTTTCCAATTCATCTTGGCTTCATGCCACCCTTCCCAGCAAGTCTGGTGGTATTGGTATCCGATCCCCGATACAACTTTCCCTCTCAGCCTTTATCTCATCTCGTCTTGCTGCACAACCTATCATCGATAATGGATCCACTCCTTGAGATACTGACCACTTGCCACCTTTTGGGACAGCAACTGCTCACCCACCCTCTGTCGTCCTGTTTCCAGCATTCAGAAAGACTGGGATGCCCTTCTGATCGCCCGTTCCGTTGAATACCTTATTTCGAACAGGCCCTTTGATGACAATCCGAATAATATAGTATTATATGCAAGCTCAGGTTACGAATGGCTGGAAGCTATCCCCAGTTCCAATCTTGGCCTCCTCTTGACCGGCGAGCAGCTACGCATTTCCATAGTCCGCCTTGACTATAATGCCGTGGTTCCCTCAATTTGCATCGACTGTGGCCATCCCATCGAAAGCTTACCATTCCTTGCACTGCAAATTCTCCCATGGACGACAACCGGGTCATAAATCTATTATCAACATCCTCCTAGCTGCTCTTAAAAAAGTTAATATTCCATCCACCCTCGAACCACGCCTCTCAAACGAAAACGCCATACGCCCCGGTGGCATATCTCTCATTCCCTGGACCAATGGTCTCCCACTAGCTTGGGACTATACCTGTGTCGATTTTGCCGCCAAGTCCAACCTCTCATTTTCTGCCATCGAAAAGGCCGAAATCCTAAAAAAAGTATGCTCGCCTCACTAATACTGTGGTTATCCCATTCGTTACCAATACCCTAGGCATGTTCGGAAGTGATGATCTCAATTTCATCAAAACTTTAGGAAAAAAATGAGGCAGATCTTAAGGAATCCCAATGAAGGATTTTACCTTCAACAGATTTTTTTAAACATTCATTCTTCTCTAGGGTAATTTTTACCCTTTTTATAAATTTTATTTTTTTTAATCTCATTTCTCTTTTATACATACATTATTTTTTAATTCATTTTTAATATGTTATTTGTTTTTTAATATATATTTGTAATTATAATTTGTAAATAAAAATTTGTTTTTTTCTTAAATAAAATATAATATAAGGCATATAAAAAAAATATATATATAATACATTACAGTAGAGTTGTTAAAAGATACTTTTAAATGGATCTAGATACAGATACATAGTCTCAAAAGTTATCTAGATACAGATACAGCGTCTAAAAAATTATCAAGATACAGATACAATTTTTAAATGTATCTGTATACAGATACATTTTTTATTATGCGCTTATAGGTTTGCATAAACCTAAATTAATATTATATTGTGAAAATTTATAAAATGAGCTAAAAAAATTTATTGACGCGATATAACATTTATCAGAATATAACTAAAATAATGATTTTAATATAATATATGAAAATATATGATTAAATAATTATAAATAATTATTAGATTTCAGTAATAAAATATTTTCAAAATTTTGATCATTTAGGCATCCTCGTTTATCTGTAAAGACATTCTTAGCAACAATAAATAGTCTTTCCACAGGGGCGCTTGAAGGAATTTTAGTGTTATATTTAATAAATAACAATTTTATATCAGGGTATTCCTTAAAAATGCTAAAATCTCTACATTCATTTTTGAAAAAATTATTTAAAATTTGTTGATTATCAAAATATAAATCCTTATTAGAAATTATATCTGCTGTAGGGTACTGAAAAAAATCTGAAATTAAATTATTTGTTTTTTTTGTCAGGTTATTTGCTTGCAGTCAGTTGATGACTTTGATAATTCACCAGCTAATCTTTGTATCAACTGTTTTCTTTTATTAAGATTTTCTTCCATTTGCAACCATGTCCAATCAAGTTTAAAAATAGGGTGGAGCATGGTTGCTATAATATTATCATCTTCAAATAAGGTCACAATAAACCTAGAATTATTAAATATTTTTAATTTATTATATTAATTTACCTATCCTCAATCCCTTTAAGTTAGGCATCTAAGAGTGGTAAACAGAATCTCAGGTTCATTTCTTTAAAATTCTTTAATTTGATAATAAGTTGTTGTGAAATAGTTGCACGGTAATAAGCTGTGTACATATACTTATATCCCTGCATATCAAGGGAATTAGCTATTGGCTTCATTAGCTAATTTTATATAATGCTATATATATAAATATTATTTATAACTTACTAAACAATATTCATGAATAAAATCACATTCATTAGGTAAAAACCTAGGTAGTTTTATTCCATCACATATCTTGTCCACATTGTCAGATTTAGCTTTTATAATTTGTGACATTAATTGTATAGCATTATAGGTGGAGTTCCATCTAGTTATATTAGGACATATAAAATAACGACCAATATATTCCTTAATTATCTCAGATGAAATAGGAGACTTATTTTGCCTATTACATATATTTTGGCATTTATGTAGTGTTGTGCTATATATCTAATGAAGAAAATATTACTTATTTAATTAAAATTAGTTTTACCCTCTGATATTGTTTACACTGCATGGCTCTATTGGCATCTGCAGTGGCTATAAGATTCAATGTGTGACTGGCAGGCACAACATTGGTGATGAGTTAAACTTAATGATTCTGATAATTCAGAATCCTGTGCAGTATTATAAAGATTTGATATAGAAATTGGCACAACTGCTTCATCTTCCAGATCATCAATTGATTCACTTGTATTATTTTCAATTGGCTTGAAAACTCTTTAATAAATTAAGTAATCAATCATATATTATGTTTATATTTATTTATAATAAAATAAACCTAAAAAATTTTATAAAATTTTTGGCATTATCTGTAATGGTCTTTGAAATTTTATTTTGAATGCAATAATCCTTAGCTATATCTTGTAAATTTTTTGCTATTTTATCATATGTATGACTAACAGTCATTCTTTTACAAGCCAACGCTATATTTTTTCTTTCCAAACTTATTGGATTTATATAGTGAGCGGTTACTCCTATGTATGAACTAAAAATTAAAATTTCTTAAAATTGCTGAAATAATTTATTCATAATTAATTATTATACAAATTTAAATGTTAGCTATACCGGCGATAGGCACTCCAACAATCTGCTGTTGTGCATATTAATGATGGTTCTATAAGACTTTTAATTATTTTTTTTCTTTTCATTTTCCCATCTTTGGGAAATTCTACTAACAACTGTCTGTCGGCAAATTATTTTTTTGTGTGGAGCCAAAGTGTTGATCATTTTTTTAAAAGAAGGATTTTCAACAATTGAAAATGGCTGCATGCCATCTATAATAAAAGCAATAATTAAATCATAGTGCCTTGAGTTAAAGTCAAAGGACTTTTGGCAAAAATATTATTGGAAGATGAGCCTTGTCCAATATTTTCTTTAGTAGTTTTATTTTCCTTCCCCTTTTTTATTTTTGTTAACAAGGTTGGATGTTTTATCTTAAATTTTAATTAGAATTTAAATATATAATATCTATACCCTTATGTGCTTCACGATATTGCACGTTGAAGTCATACTGACGGATATTTTTGTATTTTTAGGTAGACACGGCAAACATTTTACCATCAGAGAATTGTTTTCTTTGTTTTGAGTTATTATTTTAAAATATGCTCTATAAATTGGCCATGGTAAAGCAATAGAACTTGTTGTTGCTTCCTTTTCTTCATCGATATAGATCTAAATAAATATATAAACTTAAAAATTTAGTTATAAAATAAAATTTACCATTTCCATATTGTAATATTAAAATTTGTATGGTTTATTGATAAACTCGGACATAATATTTAAATTAATGAATATTTATATATAAGTTTTAATATTTTATGTATATATAATTCTTTATTATAGTATTAATAAATATTAATATATAATATATATAGTATCTTAAAAAGTATCTAAAAACAGATACAGATACCTTTTTAAAAAATCTATCTAGATACAGATAATACATTTATAGTATCTAGATACTTGTATCTAGATACTTTAACAACTCTGCATTACAGTATATATATTTTTTGTATTTTTTTATATAGCTTATACCTTTTAATTGTGAAATTGCAAACGTTTTTAAAAACGAGATAAAATATTTAGCTCATTATAAAAAATAAAATAAAATATTTTTTTAAAAAAAATTGTAAACAATATTTAAACTTATGTACCTTTTAATTTTTCTATGTCTTGCAGGATTGCTTTAATAAATGGCGCTCAAAATTCACGGAATTATTTGGGAGTGAGATGTCCCAAAGAGCTGTAGCAACAGGTTACATAACATATAAAATCTTTAGTTTCGCGGGGATTCATAATCTCTTGATTTTAAATCCTTTTACCGAGGGCTATTTCAAAAATTTTTAAAATCCCAATTTAACCGGAAATGTATTCTACGCATGCGTAGAGTATTCACCCTGTAAATTTTAAGCCAAAAACATTAAATTAGCATAAATTTAGAAGTGGTTCTAAAGTTCATGGCTAAAATTGGCTGAAATTTATAGGGTTAAAATACTCTAAACATGCTAGAAATATATTTCCGTTTAAATCGGATGTATCCGAATCCCCATACGACAAATATATATATATACATATCGTGTTTTTTTTAAAATTAACCACTAAACCATACAATATCTAGGATGGACGACTTTTCCTTACCTGAAGATCTCTGCAATTCGGATTTATCATCAGATTACTTCGAATCGGTTATTCTCCCTTAAATAAGACTATTAATTTGGCGGAGTTATAACCGGTTTAAATCAGATATCTTCCCATTTATTCTCTTAAAAAATGGCGGCACAGTTTCGAGGACCGCCCATGTTTTATTCCCCAGTTGAGGAAATGCTTGAGTTGGGAGACACTTTTACAAAAATGCAGATTTTGTACTCTTAATCTTTTTTCACTCGGTTTAAAAAAAAATGTTTTGTATTGGAGCCGGGGCAGGTTGAATCATCTTCACCTGAAGAAAATATTTGCAATTGACAATTAATATTCTTTAATAACATAAATTTATAATATCCGAGAATAAGAATGTAATTAACATATCTTGATTGGTTTAATAAAGGATTAGAGGATTAACGATCTTGAATAAAAATTTAAAATAAAAATAGAAGGAATTTGGTGGTTGATCTGGCTGGCTTAAAAAAACTCGGCTTAAATTATTAAATTAAATTTAAAAAAATAAATAAAAAATAATTTTATAATTACGATAAAATATGGATTTTTCTATATTTTTTTAAGAAAAATTTTTTAAGTAAAAGAAGTATTTTTGCGTACGAATGGCGTTTCTTTTCTAGAAAAAAAATGTAACTCCGTTAGTAACGACGTTACTTTTAAGATTACTTTACAGAACTTATTTCAAATCGTAAACATCTTGTCACACCATTAGGTAAATACTGTCTATAGAAATTATATATTAAATTTTCCGACGCCTAATATTTAACGTCTCATATTTTATATTAAAAAAATTAAACTTATCCTATCTAATCTATCTAAATATATATACACTAAAGTAAGATGCTAATTTTTGATCGATTGTCAAATTTGATTTCTCTCAGTTTCCTTTACCCGTCAATCAAACACGAGATTTAAGTTGCGAATTATTTACATTATTAGTAAATAATTTTGCTTCTCTCTTTTCATTAATACAGGAAATTGAATTATTTTTTTCACGCATTCACGAAATTTTTAAAACATAAGAGCATACAAGTAAATTATAATAATAATTATAATATAAAAGTTACATAATTAGTAATAACGTCAATCTTTACCAGTTTCGATCTACGCATTTATTATTTACAAAGTTTTATGCGAGCCGGTTTATATATTTGCGGAATAACGGATCGAGCGGGTAAAAAAGTAGGTAGTCATATTTATAAAAGCCAATCAAACTCACGAGTAAATCCTCCGGGAGCGACTCGAGTAACACGCTTTCGTGATCGGAATAATCGCGCGAAATTGTCTTACTCCTAAACATATCGATCAAGGTACGCGAATGAGCATCACCGAGATTAAAAGGAAAATATTGTTTAAACGGATTGTAATTCAGGGTGTCCCATCCCGTTAACCCCAGTATTTTCTTCACATCCTGCACCAGCGATTCTTGTTTTCCGATAAAGTCCAATCCACGGCTGCACGGAGCGCAAATATCCGAATAGGGTCTCCAATGTTCGTTCACGAGGTACTCCCTCAAGCTTTCGTTCCTCAAGTAACGAATATTTAAAAGGAACTTGACGAATTTCAAGAAAGTGACGTTTTCATTATTATTATTATTATTAGACTGCTCTCCCGTTTTAAATACCGCGTCAAAATTCTGGCCACCTATTTCGCTCGAATTGCTTGAAGCTAGCAATTCTATGTAATTACGATAACGTGATATAAAATACTCGTTCTTCCATTCGAACTTGCTTCTGTAGGCCGACATTAGTCTGCTTATTGGATTTCTCACGAACATAAATTTTAGGTATTTTCTAGCTTCATAGTTATCATCACTCATGACGAGATTCGATAATATTTTAAACTCAAATCCTTCCACGTAGTGTCCTAAAGAATCATTGGGAATCATAGAAGATTCGAGTAACGTTTTGTAGGATAAATTATTGGAAACCATAAAGAAGCTCTTCCAAGAAGTCGAGGAAGCCTTAGGCACGTAACAATATATTACCCCCCTGGCCTCGTCTACAATTTTATGGGATAGAGCGTAATCATTCATCACCGAGTACAAAGGTGATATCGCTGAACAGACGTGTTTGAGCCAGCCTATTCGAGCTATACCCAACGTTTCTTCGCTTAAATTAAGAAGGCTTCCATCGGGGTTGTATCCCGATACGTTATATTTGGTTTTAAGATACTCGAAATATTGTAACTTTTTAAAATGAGATCGATATTTTTTTAAAAAAATAAATAAATATATTATTTACCTCGGAATTCGGGATATTCGACGAATAATCATACGGGTTCAATTTCCGCAAACATTTTATTAAATCTATTTTTTTTTTAAAAAAAAATAGGAAAAGAACTAAAAATTAATTTCCATAGATTTTTTTTTTAAAAAAAGAAAAAATTATAAATTTTTTATAAAATTGAAATGTTGAATTGTCCTAAAATTTATCGATATTTTTTTTATTGATTAGAAAAAAAAATAAAAATAAATAATATTAAATAATTTGTCAAATTTAAGTCTTGTTAAACGGCTTGTTTTAAGCCGATTTTTTTAAAAAAAGAAAAGACTAACTCAGTATTTCGTCCAGAGAAAATATTACGCGAGCCTGACGATAACGAAGGTCCTAGGTATATATTATCGAAATCTTGAGGCATATGCAATATTTTTCTGGCTATTGAGTTAGCAAAATGAGCCGTTTTTAACAACACTAGTCATCATATTTTTCTTACTTTTGTAATTTAGGAATTCGAAGTAAACTATAGTAAATGAACAGAATAATGATGCCCATAGCAGATATCTTTTGAATTCCGAGATGATCATCGAAGAAAATTATTTATTTTTTTCAAATTTTTCTATCTTTTATTTATTACATATTATTTATTCGTTTTTTATAAAAATTGCTTATTTAAGCAAAAAAAAATTTTTTTATACATAAGTAATAAAAAAATTTTTTTTTCTTCTTTTATACCCTATAAAAAAAAAGAAAATTGCAAAATAATTATTACATATTATTTTTTGTTAATATTTTAATATTTTAGACAAAAATTTCTGAAAAATTAATTATATACTACACTTTGATATCACTAATTACCAGGGTTGTTGAAGATTCTAGATACAAGTATCTAGATACTGTATCTTGATATAAAAATGTGGTATATGCATTTAGATGTAAAAATGTGGTATCTGCATCTAGATAGATTTTTGATTAAAATATATGTATCTATTATATTATTTTAGACGATGTATCGGTATCTAGATCCATTTAAAAGTATCTTTTAACAATTCTGCTAATTACTATAGAATTATTATATTATATCTTTTCAAATCACACGATAGCCATTACATTTTGGTATTAATATTATATATTTTATCTCTTTTTTTTTTGTATCTTGTTTGCGGCTATAAGTTAAACATAATGGTTAAATTTTTATATACAAACTTTTGTTAAATTAAGTTGTAACTGAGCTTTCCCTAAATAAATTAACAAGTTACGCAAGCCTGAAGATTTTGCTCATAGAAGGAACAAAGGTCTAGACATATATTCTAGAAATCTCGAGGCTTATACAACATTTTTCTGGTTGAAATATAAAGTTAGTTAGGCTCAAAATGAGTAGTTTAACAACACTATTAACAACACATTTCTTTTTATCATTTTTATAGGTGACACCTTGTTATATTGTGGAAATAATTTAAATAAAATCACTCGAGGTGATAATGAAATATTTTATGTAAAAGTTAAAATCGATTTAAATGTAAAAGTAAAAAACAAATTAAAGGTAAAAAGTTAAAAATGATTTGAAATGGATGTATAACGATAAAATGTAAATAGATTATATTTGAAAAACATAACTGTAGGATATTGATATACTTATAATTTTTCTTGTGTATATTGTTAGGTTTTTTTTGTTATATTACTAGTTAGAAATTTATATGTTATAATAAAAAAGATAAAATTAAAAATTTGTGTTTTAAATGTTTCAGCTTTTAATCGTATTAATTATTGTTTAAAAATGTGTCAACTTTAAATTATAAAATCCCATCCTCATCACGTATCAGAGAAATCGTAAAATTCTTATATGATGGCAGCGTATTCCGATTTACAATTCTTATAATAGTCTCAGTTTATAGTTACAATATGACAGCGATTTCGATACATCATGATTATAAGATGTCCATCACGCTTTGAAATCAGGCAACATCGCAATACTTCGACGCACAAATCCATTTCGTTTATAACGAGACAAGATTGGTCCATTTCTTCTATTACGATAATGCAGATGACATGCAAACTGCGTTTTCGGCCATACAAGGACAGGAGTCCACTGACTCCTATGGGGATAGTTTCTTTATTAATGCTCAATGCTATCAAAGAGATTGAATCATTTGACCAACGCTACCAGATAAATTTATTAGCTTGTATTATTCAATTTTATATACGTAATATAAATACTATTTTTTTTTCGTGTGACATATGATATAAATAAGATGTGAAATAAACGATCATTATAAAAATATAATAAAAAAATATATACATTATGAAACCGTTAGTAAATACAAAAAATAATATAGTTGACGTACCGGCGTTTACAAACGTTGAGTTTTTTTTAAAAAGATTCGATTGAAAAAGGGAGTATTTTTACAAACAGATTACCAGAAGACGAGTACTTAAATCTAGAGGCAATCTGTACATCGTCCGAGTTCTCTAATCTTACAAATTTAATCGAGAAGTTTAAACTTCTACACCCTCAGGTGAAAAATTTCCGGCCTGGGTAACTCGAGTATGTGGTTTAAATACTAAATGTAAGTATAAAGACTGTGAGATAGCAATAAAAAAAATAAGGCTTTCATCGATAAGTAAGAAAATCAGGCAGAGAATTTCTAAAATGGAAAATGTAAATATAGATATGATACTAAAGGCAGCAGCAGATTTAGAAGAGAAAGAAGCGTGTGACAATATTTTAAATAAAATTGATAATATAAAAATAGAAGAAGGAACCACGGTGAAAGCGATAGATGAGGTCGAAGTCAAGAGGATAAGTTCGGATAATCAACTGGTTATATACGATGGTAACAATAGATTGGCATGTACTTCAAATAATAATGGGTTTAGACGGCAGTGGACACCTAGATGCGATAATTGTCAGAGGTTTCAAGGAAACAATTATGATTCACGTTATCGTAACAATTTCAATCCGCGGTATCAAAATAACTTTAATCATAGATATCAATATAATGACAGAGAGCCAAGATCGAGATTTAATAATGATAATTATAACGATAGGCGTAATTATGACAGATACAATGATAGAAATAATAATGATTCAAGATACAGACCGAGATATAATCAGAATTACGATCAAAGTTATAATCGTAACTACAATCAGAATTGCAACCAAAACTACAATCAATCGTATAATAATAACAGATATCGAAATAATGACAATAAAACGGCGATACTCAAATAAAGTAAATACGGTCAATATAGAAGAAATAAAGGAAATAAAGGATGTAAATTGTGATAAAATCGAAAAAGAAGAATATAGTCTTTTTAATGTGGATATAAATAATCTTGATGATGATAATAGCAAAGCGTATGACGCATGTAAAATCACGATGCACCTTAATGATGTGCCTATTGTAATGCAGATCACGGGGTCAGGATTCTCGATACTACCAATAAGTGTTGCAAGAAAAATTGGTATTAAAACATTAAAGAAATCGGAAACAAAACTTATGGGCTACGATGGGAGAATGATAAAGGTGTTGGGCACCGTTGACATCAAGGCAAAGTATGGAAACAAGACAGAGACCTTGAACATACACGTAGTGCAGAGAAATAAAATACCGCTGTTAGGTAGGACATGGTTGAAAGCGTTTGGCAACATATTAGATCAATTTGTAAACCATGTCGAAGAAAATTATGATGATGAAATACAAAAGTTGATAAACGAATGTAAAACCAAAATTGACAAAAAGCCTATAAATCGCAGTTATGTTAAACTTTATCTTAAGCAGGACGCTGTACCAAAATTAATACCGCCAAGACGAGTGCCATATAAACGACATGAATTGTTAGCAAAGGAGTCGCAGAAGTGGATCGATGACAAGATAATCGAGCCAGTGGACGACGTACACTGGGCAAGTCCGCTCACACCTGTTTATAAGAGCGATGGTACATTGAGGCTTTGCGTAGACTTCAAGAGCACAATCAATCCTGCACTGGTAGACTTCAAATACCCAATTCCAAGAATCCATGACCTTATATCAAAGCTGTCAAAAGGCAAGAAGTTAACAAAAATAGATTTTAAGAATGCTTTCCTTCAAATACCAATTCACAAAGAATCAAGAAATCTCCTCACCACCACGCATAGAGGCTACTTCAGATTCACCAGACTTTCTTTCGGTTTAAAGACATTATCAGCTATTTTTCAACAGACTATGGACAAGATTTTTGGTGATTTAAAAGACGTTATTTTCTACATTGATGACTTGTTAATCAATGGTGATGATGACGAAAAACACATGAAAAACATAAAATTGGTTTTTGACAGAATCTCAAAATATGGACTAATATCAAATTTTACGAAGAGTATTTTTTCAAGAAAGAAGATTTCTAGGACATGACATCGATGATAAGGGGATTCATAAGAATGGAGAAAAGATAAAGGCCATTACGGACATGCCAGTACCAACAACTAAAGAAGAACTAGCAACGTTTTTGGGCATGGCTAGTTATTACCGAAAATTTTTATGTAATTTTACGGATTTGCGGATCCATTATATAAAATAGTAAATAAAGAAAAATTTTTGTGGAATGACGTACATCACCACCATCTTACAATCCAGATTTGCCGATAGGTATCGCGACGGATGCTTCGAAAAAAGGTTTAGGTGCTGTATTATTTCATATAGAAGGAAATGGCAAGGAGATGCCTATAGCATACGCATCTAGAAGTTTATTAAAAGCCGAAATTAACTATACAAATATCGAGAGAGAGGCTTTAGCAATAGTATATGCAGTGAAGAAGTTTCAGGAGTTCCTCATAGGCTCCAAATTCGTCATTATAACCGACCACAAGCCACTCGTTTACATATTTACAAAAGGACTAAAAGATAACACGTCAATATCGATGAGATTGCAAAAGTGGAATTTGGCTATGGGAGCTTACGATTTCACGATAGTCCACAGAGCTGGTAATCGCAATACAATACCAGACTGTTTATCAAGATTACCACAAAGAAATACTGAAGAGGGTATACAAAATATAGAAAATAATGAGATTACTAGTGATTTATGGCACATACCAATTAACTTTCAAAGAATAGTGAAAGAAACAAACGATGATGATGAATTAATGGAAGTAATAAATAACATCAAACATGGCGAAGATATAAAAACAAAACATACAAGAATATGGAAATAGAGTTGAGTTTGATAAAGAATTGCCTTTTTAAAGAAAACCGAATCATAATACCGAGGAAAATGAGAAATGAGATGTTAAAAGATTACACAAAGGACATTTAGGCGCAGGCAAGATAAAATTATTGGCGAAAGATTATTTATGATGGCCTGGTATAAATGCAGATGTAGATCAAGAGGTAAAAGAAAAGAATGTAACAAATGGGCAGACAATCCACACAATATACAAAATCCATGGAGAATCGCGACTAAAATTTTTGAACGAGTACATATTGACTTTGCATAGTTCAGAGATAATGATTACATGGTATTTGTGGATGCGTATAGCAAATTTCCAATAATAAAGAGAATGAAAAATATTACAACAGAATCTACTGTGAAAGAACTGATGAGAATAATAAGTCTATTTGGAATACCATATAACATCGTGACGGATAATGGCACCAATTTCACTAGTCACCTGTTTAAAAAATTTTGTGAGGATCATGGAATAAAATATATTTTGACTGCTCTACATCATCAACAGTCCAATGCTCAATGCGAACGTATGATTAAATCAATGAAAATGAGCTTGAAGAGAAATGTGGAGAATAACACAAAAGTTAACGCCGACTAGCTTTAGAAAATTTTTTGTTTAATTATCGAAATACTCCAAATGCGACGACAAATATGATACCAAGCAAATTAATGTTTTCAAGAAGTATAAGGACAAAATGGGATTTGGTTAAACCTATGGAGGAAAAAGATAACGTATTAAATCGAAAAATAACAGTAACGAGAAATATCAACATAGGAGATAAAATTTGGTATAAAACGTTCAAGGAAAACATGTGGGATAAAGGAGTAGTGATACATAAAGATGGAAATTTATCATACAAAATAGATACTGGACATAATATAATAAGAAGACATTTGCATCAAATAAAAAATCGACAAGTAATGATTATACGACGAGTGAACGAGTTTTTAGAGGGGGAAGAGGTCAGGAGCAAAATCAAAATAAAGAACAAGATCAAGTTCAAAGCCAGATACGAGATCGAAATCAAAAACGTATTCAAGAGCCAAGTCGACAATACAATTTGAGACCGAAGAAATTCATCGATTATAAATAAACTATAAAAAAAAATAATATAAAACAAAATATAATTTTTTTAGTTAAATTTGATGTTAGAATGAAAAGGTACATGGACGTATTGGAATAAATAAAGAACTTAGGGATTAACTCAATATGCGATACGAATGATGGGTACGATGAAGGGGGAAACTAAAAGAGAAGGAAATGTTATATTGTGGAAATAATTTAAATAAAATCACTCGAGGTGATAATGAAATATTTTATGTAAAAGTTAAAATCGATTTAAATGTAAAAGTAAAAATCAAATTAAAGGTAAAAAGTTAAAAATGATTTGAAATAGATGTATAACGATAAAATGTAAATAGATTATATTTGAAAGACATAACTGTAGGATATTGATATACTTATAATTTTTCTTGTATATATTGTTATGTTTTTTTTTGTTATATTACTAGTTAGAAATTTATATGTTATAATAAAAAAGATAAAATTAAAAATTTGTGTTTTAAATGTTTCAGCTTTTAATCGTATTAATTATTGTTTAAAAATGTGTCAACTTTAAATTATAAAATCCCATCCTCATCACGCATCAGAGAAATCGTAAAATTCTTATACACCTAAACTCCCCCCCATCCCTCTGAGTCTGAGTAACTAATGTAAAATGTCACCCCATGCGCATGAGCAGTATTTCTTTAAAAAAAACGATTTGGGGGCCATTTTTATTAAAACAACCCGATTAAGATTTTTGGCATTTCTGTCAGCTGTGCGCAAAATCTTTAGAACTTACATCATGTCATATTTTAGGTTATAATCTTAATTTAAAATCGACCCCCCTTTTTAACCATCAACACTACTCGTGAGTATCATATATTCCAATGACATATATTATACTTAGACTGACGATTCATTCATTAAAAGTGTACATCAATGCAAGCTGGAGACGCCATCTTGGTTACACTAATCATTATTAAAATTTTAAACGAGAGCCTAATTTATTCCTATATCTGATGCAAACTTTATTAAAAAATTACCGGATCATCGAGATAATTAAGGAAGCAAGTTATCAATTTAATAGTAGTTTTTAACATGAGAATAATTACTATATTTGTTACCAAAATGGCGGGTCCAGCTGATTTGATTTTAACGACGCTTAAAAATGCATTTTAATAAATGAATCGTCAGTCTAGGTATTATATATGTCATTGATATATTCTATAAACATTGACATCACCAAGAAATTTTACTAAATAACATATGCTTTTTCACAAATATAAACAATTGCAAATGTATATTTACTATAATCTTCTCCTAGGTGACCCTCAAAAAAATAAATAAATAGTGGGCCTTTCAAATGAAAGCTCCCTTCGACAGGATGATACATCCCTTAAAACGCCTGGACAAACAGTCTCCCGCTGGTCCCGGGTCTACGCATGTGCAGCTAAGTCTAACCTATCATTTCCTGTCATAACGTGCTGGCATCTCAAACAGTGTTCATGTAGCGCGATAATTTATTTATTTTTTTTAGCTTAAATAGAAGAAATTAGTATTATTATAGAAGACACGATTCTCTAACGAAATTAAAATGGACAATTGTTCTATCTTATAATGCCAACCAAAATTTTTTTAAGGCAAATAATGTTTTTTTAAAAAAAAATCGTTTCTTCTTCATAAGATTAGAATATCAATGTGAAGCCCCGATCCTTAATCTTTAAAATAAAATTTGAACCAAGGCTATTATCTATAATAGTTTTTAAGCTAGACGAATCTGTGAAAGGTGGTCTTCTGGCCCCAGTCCAAAGATGGCATGTTTCAACTGGCCATAAGCTATCATTCAAGAATTATATTGTAAATGAAAAAAAAAAAATTTTTCAATAAAATAATTAACATCAACATTCATTTTATCGTCTCAGATTGGTCTATATAACGTTAAATATTTTTATAAATTATTTATCTGACTGCGTATTAAAAACATGCTCATAAAAAATTAACCACTCATGCTATTTATATATATATATAAATTTTATCAAAACATACTTTTTTAAAAAAAATATATATATTTATTTCAATTCCCCTAAATATAGAAGAAGAGAAGAGAAGAGAAGAGAAGAGAAGAGAGAGAAGAGAAGAGAAAGAAGAAAGAGAAGAGAAGAGAAGAGAAGAGAAAGAGAGAAGAGAGAGAGAGAAGAGAAGAGAAGAGAAGAGAGAGAGAGAAGAGAAGAGAAGAGAAGAGAAGAGAAGAGAAGAGAAGAGAAGAGAAGAGAAGAGAAGAGAAGAGAAGAGAAAGAAGAAGAGAAGAGAAGAGAGAGAAGAGAAGAGAAGAGAAGAAGAGAAGAGAAGAGAAGAGAAGAGAAGAGAAGAGAAGAGAAGAAGAAGAAGAGAGAGAAGAGAAGAGAAGAAGGAGAAGAGAAGAGAAGAGAAGAAGAAGAAGAAAGAGAAGAGAAAGAAGAAAGAGAAGAGAGAAGAGAAGAGAAGAAGAAGAGAAGAGAAGAGAAGAAGAAGAGAAGAGAAGAGAAGAGAAGAGAAAAGAGAAGAGAAGAGAACTTTACTATGGATAAATTATTTTTTGAAATAAATAAATAATTCTATCGAAAATCCTTTAAAAACGCATGTATAATTTTTTAAATTTAATAAAATAATCAAATGAATATTTATGACAACATTAAATTTATAACTGCATTGTGGTGCTAGTGTTAAACGAATACATTTAGTAATAGCTTCAGATCGTCGTTCTAGACTTGGGGATAACAGTATGGAATTATTGAGATACAATAAAAGAAAATTATATTATATACATTTGAAATTTTAAGATATTTATTTTAATTATGAAAATGGAGAAACGGTAAAAAGTAGCTAATTAATAGCACGCTTTTTTTTAAAAAAAAGTAGCTTTTAAACGATACTGATCGTTTACCGATACATTTAGGGCGTGTTCGAAAATGAGGCCCCCTTAATTTTATTAAAACTCAAAGGGGAAAAAAAATAGAAAAGACAGATTACAGGCGACCCCAAAGAACGATTCTACAAAATACTGCGGATAAAAATCCTGAAAATCCTTACTTCCCGACCTCATAGGATTTTGCATTCCTAAACTTGTTGTCATTCTTTTCATTCGTCAGCAGATTTCCAAGTCCAATTTTCTGAGCATTCCCTTCCTATCTAGGGTGATGTGATTTTTTATAATTGTTTTTAATATATTTTAATTTGTTTTAATTATTTTGTTTTTTTTATTTAAAAAAAACATTTAATACAAAGTTTATTAAAAAAAATTGCAACTAAGGTAAAACACCCCCCCCCCCCCCTTAAGGGTTATCCCATTTACCTTGGATAAAATATCTTTGGCGCGAGAATGTTTTAAGCTAATCATAATGAATCCAATTCTCATGATAGACATGTAAGGTAAGGGAGGCCCGGGGTAAACTGGGACAAGTTCCATCGTTAAATGAATCTGATTAAAAATATATTCTGAATCCCACTAGAAAAATAAAAAAATTAAAAAAATCATATTTAAAAAATAATATATTAATTATATTGTAATGAAAAATTAATATTGATAGATTAGATAAAATATTTATTTATTTTTTAAATCATTTTAAAAATTGTTTTTAATTTAAACCTTTTGTGTGAACCCAAAACCTTTTAAAAATTACAATAACAAAAAAAAATATTTATCCATTTCTATATTTTTGGTAGCTGTTTATATTTTTTCTCTCTCTAAGCTTTTTTTTTCTAGTGGTAAGCTCTCTCTCCACTTAAATATTCATGCTATCTATCTCTTTTTTATCTCTGATATCCCCCACCAGAGTTTCCTTATCTATTCCATTTGAATCTTCCAACTGAGTATCGGTATCGAGGCCATTGTATCTTGATCTCACACCGAAGTGTCGATATCGACAGATATCCCACCGGAATTCTTATCAATTCAATCTATCATCCTTAAATGGCCCACGAGGTCAGCTGGCCATCTTTAATTTAAGTTTATTGGACAAGTATCCTAGCACCAGGCTGTCCAAGTCTATCGGTTACCACGGGTGACATTTCTCAGCTCAGTTTATCCTAGCATATGTCCTTCCTTACACATCAGTCTCAAAGAAAAACCTGAAAATTTTTATGTTGTTCCTTACCAGGATTGAACCTGGGACTTTCTGTTTCCAAGCATACATCATAAACGCACTAGGCCACCCCAGCGATTGATAGAGTTGTGTAAATGCCAAATTCAGTAAATTTTTGATAAGTATATTATCCACTGATTATTAATCCTTTTTTTGTACAAACCAGAAATTTTTTTGAAAGGGCTTCGATTTCAATATAAATCACTATTTGAAGCGAAAAGATAATTTTAATGTTTTAACTTCTTCTTTTTTTAAAATAATTTTATATTTAAAATTTCTATCATATATAAAACAACTCCCACTTTCTTATACCTCCATAATTTCTAATCTATACATTTTGATTAATTGGAAAAAAACCAGCACTTGTATGTTATACCAATCTCTCCATTCAACCCAGGTCACCAAAGAAATAGTTAGGTTACAAGAAAATAATTTATATTATATCTTTTATAATAATAGAGTTCTTACACAGATTAATATTTTATTCTTAAGTGTAAAAAATTAAAAATACAATTTTATAATTGTGTTCCCAAAAAGGAACCATAATTATGTCAAAAATTTTATATTTGAGATTTTTTAACGCATATATATATATATATATATATATATAGCCGCATCCTTCCTTTCAGGACGCTTACGATAGGTAGAGGTGGAGGCTCCTGCACGGCCCCTATCTCGAAAGGGCACGGGGTCATGGTAAACGGTTATATTTTCCCCGCATAAGAACTTCTCTTGATATGAAGCGTCATTATTCCTCGCCGTTTTCCAGTTCCAATGGATGGCTAGTGCTAGCACTCGGATTCTCTTAGCCTGAATTTTTAGCATACTGATGTCGGAGTCCGGCGACAGAATATCCAACACCTCTGCGATATGCTTGATCTCGTGGCGGTCCCTATCATTTGCTTTGCATCTAGGTTCGAGGAGATCTTGCTGCAGTCCTGCCCAGACCTTCATGAGTCTGTCATAGGCTTCCGCGGACGTCGCGGGAGGCTCGAGTGGTACCGGGTGCGCGATGGGCGGCGCGCTCGGTGTGGCTAACGGTAGAAGAGCTTCAGAAGTTTGCGTGCCCAATACACCAGGGCCCCTTTCTCTAGGGGTAGACATGTGTCTAGGTGATGGTGTACGTTGCCTTTGTCGATCCTCGTTCACTTGCGTAGATAACGCTGCCATTCGGTCGGATATGGCGTTCATGGCCATGATAATAGCTCGGGTGCTGGGATCAACGGGGACGGTATCCATGGAGTTGTCTGGCGTGAGTATGAGATTAGTGCCATCCAAGTTCAAGGGTTGTCCAGGCGGTAGGTTAGCGGGATCCAGCGGTGGTCTAATGCCACCCAAGGTTCCTTGAGTTAATCGTGGTCTAACCATAAAGCGGATTAAAGGTTTAATACGAATAAATTTTCAGTATAGACAATAGAAATAAACAATGATTATAAATTAGCGTAATAAAAGTATTTATACAAATAAATATAAAAGCTCTCGCAGTTATTTCATTTCTATGTTTTTGCCCTTTCAGGCAAAACATGGAAATAACCGGACATCTTGGCCTTTATGGCTTCAATGTCCCAAGGCCTTTATTGTTAATCAAAATTTTCAGTATAGACAATAGAAATAAACAATGATTATAAATTAGCGTAATAAAAGTATTTATACAAATAAATATAAAAGGGGATGAATCGTTCTGGCTAATAGTTTGTTTATTTTGAAATTTTGATTGACATGGGTCAGGCCAAATCTTGGGAAGCGATGGATAGCTGGTCCCAATTATATGAAACGGTTGAAGTATCACTATCCTGTATCGAGAGACCGGAGATAAGCGACGGTGTAGCTTGGTCAGACTGGGGTCCGAATAACGACTCGTCGTCTTGCTGTAATAGTATCTCTCCTTCTAGAATAGGTCCCTCGAAAAGATCTAAGTGTCGTCTTGGCGCCATCCAAGTTCTTGATGGAAGGTCGGCCGGGTTATCCTCGGTAGGGATCCACTGTATGTTCTGGGAGATCGCCGTAAAGTTGGGGAGTCCTAGTTTAATCATAATTTGTGTGATAATGACTTCCAGTGATGGCGATCTTGAGCCACCTTATCTAAAGGTGTAATAGGCCACCGAAGAGTCGGTAAAGATCATGGGATGTTCATTATTTCGGTGTATAGCCATGATTGCGCCCATTCCCACAGCTAGAATCTCTTTACCATTGATGTGGGAGATAGCATGTATCGGGACGTCCCCTTTTATATTTATTTGTATAAATACTTTTATTACGCTAATTAATCATTGTTTATTTCTATTGTCTATACTGAAAATTTATTCGTATTAAACCTTTAATCCGCTTTATGGTTAGACCACGATTAACTCAAGTAACCTTGGGTGGCATTAGACCACCGCTGGATCCCGCTAACCTACCGCCTGGACAACCCTTGAACTTGGATGGCACTAATCTCATACTCACGCCAGACAACTCCATGGATACCGTCCCCGTTGATCCCAGCACCCGAGCTATTATCATGGCCATGAACGCCATATCCGACCGAATGGCAGCGTTATCTACGCAAGTGAACGAGGATCGACAAAGGCAACGTACACCATCACCTAGACACATGTCTACCCCTAGAGAAAGGGGCCCTGGTGTATTGGGCACGCAAACTTCTGAAGCTCTTCTACCGTTAGCCACACCGAGCGCGCCGCCCATCGCGCACCCGGTACCACTCGAGCCTCCCGCGACGTCCGCGGAAGCCTATGACAGACTCATGAAGGTCTGGGCAGGACTGCAGCAAGATCTCCTCGAACCTAGATGCAAAGCAAATGATAGGGACCGCCACGAGATCAAGCATATCGCAGAGGTGTTGGATATTCTGTCGCCGGACTCCGACATCAGAATGCTAAAAATTCAGGCTAAGAGAATCCGAGTGCTAGCACTAGCCATCCATTGGAACTGGAAAACGGCGAGGAATAATGACGCTTCATATCAAGAGAAGTTCTTATGCGGGGAAAATATAACCGTTTACCATGACCCCGTGCCCTTTCGAGATAGGGGCCGTGCAGGCCCCTCCACCTCTACCTATATATATATATATATATAAATTTTATGGAAGTTTGTAAAAAAGATGGATTATGTTTTTATAGCGTGGTGTTTAAAAATATGTTTTAATTTAGAAAAGATAATAATTTTAGATGAAATTTTTATTGTTTTTTTTACTTGTATAAATACCTCTTTCCAATGGAAAAATGTTGTCAAAGCATTGTGGATTTATAAATTTGAGCAAATATTATAATTTTTATATATATATATATCAAGATGAGTCTTTTAGATAATTGATTACATACAAATATTGAGAATAAATTTTTTTTAGTTATAATTCAATAAATTTCTAATTTATAAGATTGCACAAATATATTATAAACTGGTAGATAAAAAATTAATAGCAATAAAAAAATATTTCAAATACAAAAAGTTTGTAAAATACTAAGGAATTTTGCTTATTAAAAATAACAGCGTCAAAAAAATGAAACAAGATTAAAATATCCCCAACCTTTATATATGAAGAAAATATAAACGTAACCCAAGCTAACACTAGACCCAATTAGATTAAAGAATAGATCAATTAGTATATAACATTTATCAGCTAGATATCCTAATTAATAACAAACCTTCCAAACTATTTTATATATATTAAAATATAAATGTGTTAACCAAAGCTAACACTATTTTTAAAAAATTTTCATGCTATAACAAAGACCTAATTGGATTATAAAATAAGATCAAGTCGGAAATATATACCATCCAATATTAACCTTATAATTTTTTTAGTGATGTTATTTTAAGACCTCATTTATGGTAAGCAAAATGATAGGTCACCAACCAGAAAGTTTAGTGCAAAATATTTATAAAGGCTTTACAAAAAAAAATTTCTAAAGCTAAAAATTATGCCTTTTTCATGATTAAAAAAAATTATTACGGACCAGGCTGGGCATGCATTAATGTGTGATCATTTTATGGTAGCTTAAAAAAATTATAGTCCAAGTGAAAACCCCTGATTCAACCATGAGGCCAAATTTGCTAAATGAGGAATTGGTACATCATTCATTTTATAAGTTAAGTACTGTAATTAGTTTTTGTTAAACGGCCAAATTTGATTCGATTTTTAAAGATGGCTACCTCGATGTTTCAGCCAGAAAAATATTTTACCTAAGCCTTGAGACTTTGCAGATGGTGAAATCTTTGTGTCATCTTTGACCACAATCTTTAGGCTTGCTTAGTAATTTTTTTGGCTAAAATATTAAATTAACCACTTTTTAAAAATTAATTGAGCCATTCGACAAAAATAATTGTCATATCATAATTACTATAAATAAAGGCTAAAGAATTAAGCCTTACCTAATTTTCTATATATTTTTTTATTATACCTATGTTTAAACATATTTAAAGTTAGACATATTTCTAATTGATTTCCCTTATAAATATTTTATAAATTAATAATTTTTTTTTAAACATGAGTATTATTAATTTTATTATAAACCAAAAATAATATAACACAATATGTGATGCTTTAGAAGAAAAAACTAATCAAGTGATATATTTTGCAAATCCATTATTCTTACACTCTACAATCACGTGATAATCTTGGGTCTGTGTCAAGGTAAAGAATGCTTTCATCAGGTTTATAGATTTTCTACACATCTCTTTTCAAGATCTTTATAATATATGTAATAAAATTTAAAATTAATAATAAATGCAAGATTAGATATAATTAAAACCTTAAAAATTCCATTGTTTTCCAATGTATTTGATGAGGAAACATATCAAGATACTTGTTTAAATTTATGCGCTTTTGATTTTAAATGGGACATCCAACTAGTATCCCCAACTATAAATTTTTGGCACTTTTGACATTCATACATGTGAGTTGTGCTCACGTTGTTCTGGGTCCATTCTGAATTTGACATCTTATCAATTGGTGATGAACTGGAGCCACTTAGCTTTATATATTTATTTCCGTAATCTATGTTACAAGGGTTTAAATGGGTCTTTACTATTTTAAGAGCTGGTTCATAAATGGCATTATACCAATCCAAATCATTTTGGACCTTCGTGGTGTCTAAATTATATATAAATGGCATATCTATAACATTTCTCCTCTTTAAAAATCTTCCCTTGATCCATTTGTTTTGTCTTTTGGCATATTTCAAAGTGACCAGTTTTAAATTTTCAATACATTTTTGCATGATAGATTCATTAGTGCAATCTGTTTCAATATATTTTACGAATTCCTTAAGGCCAATGTTCTGAAACACTCCTTTGTTGTTAGTAATTATATCATGCTTTAAGGGATGATCATTTAACTTATGATAAAAATCCCTTAATTCATCAATGAGTCCCATATTTATCATTTGATCTACTCTTTTATCTATCCTTCTCTTTAAAATTTCTATGTCACAATCTAACCAAAACATAATTGAGTTTGGGTAAATTAATTTACCACTCACACTATTAAGGTTATGTTTTCCTTTCTGTTTAAGGATCAAATCACTAGGCTTTTGGCCACATTGTTCATATATTTGTAGATTTCTTATGATTTTTCTCCTTTCATTGGGATGAATGCTAGTTGATCTATCAAAGTCAATCTGCTTTAACAAATCATACAATTCAGGTGTAGGCACTGAATGTATATTAACATTATTTAATACATTAAAAGGATCAAATTTTAGGCATTTATCTCCCTTTTTTGAATTATATTTATCTAATAGTATATCAAGCCTGTTTATAAAATCCTTATCAATTATTTTTTCCGATTTTTTAGAGTCAAGCAAATAATCCCATAAAACAGATTCTATATAATAATTAGTGCCACCTACAATAAAAGGAATTTTGCAAGCATCATACATTAAACTATGGATTATTGGCTTAGCATTTTTTTTGTATTCGGAGACAGTATAAATATCTGTTAAAGGATCTAAAACGTCTAACATATGATGCTTTACTAACTCTTTATCTGCTTGTGATATTTTATTAGTAACGATATCTAATCCCTTATACAACTGCATTGAATCCGAATTTATTATTTCACCCTGAAAATGTTGCGCTAATTCTAAAGCAAGCCGCGATTTACCTACTGCCGTAGGGCCAATTATCACTACTATTGGTAGATTCGATTCCATTATTGTTATTTTTTCAACTAACTTTATATAAAGTTTTGATAAATATTTCGAAATAAATGAATTCGGTACGAAAGAGCGAAAAAAAATATGACCAAATGTTCCCATAATTTATAACTCCACTAAAAAGGTCATGAATTCTATTAATAAATATTATTATTTTGATTGTTATATATGGTAAATATTAAGTATTTTTTAATGTTTAATAATAATTTTTTAAATATATAATAAAAATAATTTCTTAAAATTATTCTTAATATCATTTTGTTCTATATATTTTTAATCTAATATATATCTTTTATCACTGGCCTAAACATTCAATAAAGCAAGTGTTGTTTTAGTTTATAAAATATTTCATTCTATTATGTTAAGAAAAATCTAGAATTAAAAAGACAGTATAAAATATATCTCTTCATTCACTTTTTGATAAGTGTCCCTATCAAAATAATAGGCTTTCGATTTTTTATTTTTAGTGTTAAAGCCTTCTATTTATATAAAAAAGCTAACTATTTCTTTATATAATAGTTTAGATTTTAAATTGATAAAAAATTTATAAGGTATTTTGAAAAACAATATAAGCTAACTCGCGGATTGAATATTATTGAAATTATATAATTTTTTTATAATTGTATAATAATTTTAAACAAATAGATTAGATGAAATATAAATTATATTTATAAAAATTTTATAAAAAGTTTATAAACTTGAATATCTAATTGCCTCCACCTAAAACTGGTTTTCAAATTATCAGCGACAGTTGGGATTTTCATGGTATTTATTTTCTCCATATTAAAAATTATCTCTATGTAGGCAGCATTTGTTGGGAATATTTCTAACTTTTCGCTCTTTTGCTTTTTGCTCTTTCGTTCCCATAGCGAAATGAATCGCAGCATGTAAATATGAATGAATGCACATTATTTTTATTAAAATATTTTTTTTATAAAATCAATGTTCAATTCATAACCTAGTGTTGTTAAACTACTCAGCCAATTAAGCCTAGCCGCAAATCAAGTAGAATTTTTGTCATTATATAAAGGCAAACTGAGGCCATTGATACTCAACTCCCTAGACGAGTTCTGAACTTGAGTCTGGACTCACGTTAAATTATTTTCATGTGTAAACTCAATTATATATCATTTAAAATTATAAAACCAATATTATTATTGTATAGAAAACTAGTTTTGTATTTTTTTTTTTTAAAAAACATAGAATTTCTGAGCTTGATAGAAAAATTGTAAAATATGTTCCTTATTATATATGGACATATTATAGGCACGTTTATTACCCAAAATATACTATGTTACCTTTATGATTTTTATAAACATTTAAATTTTTTGAAAGATCATAATTATATTATACATTCCATACAATAAAATAATTAGGGATAAAAATCACATTTGTTTTTCAGGAAAAGCCCAATTTAAAGATTAAATTAAAACTACTAATAAGCAAAGGCTAGATTTAGATAAAATTTTGGGAACAAAAGTAAAAATTTATTTTTATAAAAGGACCTTTTTTAAATAATTCTTTCAACAAGTAAAAATAATTTTTTATTTCATCACAAAAATTAGCATAAATAAAATTAAAATATAAATATATTTTGAAAAATAATTCAATGCGAACATTAATAACTTATTAAGGGTATGTTTATCTTAAATACAAATATGTGTTTACTATTGTTTAATTAATTATTAAAATTTAAATATTTCTCGAAATAATTCATAAAGAAATAGCTGCTTATTGAAAAAATTGATAGAAGAGCTGTTTATTTCAAAAAAACATTAGATTTTTTTGTTGAAATCAATTCCAAGTCATTTCATATATAATAATATTTAATCTTATTATGTAATTTTAAAATGTGATATTCATCTTAATGAATAACAGGATATAATTGTATTTATTTAGATAAATAACAAATGTTGTAATGCAATATTAGTTTTTTTATTGGAAAAAACAATAACAACTATAAGCTCAATTAACCTGTGCCCCTTGGTCCAACGGGAAATCCCTTATTTGGGACGCAACCTGCGCCTCCTCTTTTCCTTCATCAATTAATTCAAACCCCCTAATAGAGTGGTAAATAAAAAAATTAATAAATACTCAAAAATAAATAAATTTATATTACAGCCAATAGTCATATCAACTAACGGCAATTTTTCCCAAGTCTATACATATTTTTTAAAAAAAAACTTTATCGCGGAAAATTTTTAATATAACAAACAAAAAAAGCGAATCCTTATTTCTTAAACAAAGACCTCAACTGGAAATTTTTAAATTATACTTGTTTTTTAGGTACATATTCACAAATTATCTTTTTAGAGCCTCCGATACTTATAATAGATACATTTATTTTTATTTTGTAATTTTATATACTGTTATAAAATTTTAGTGTTTATCATTTTTTTAAAAATAATAACAGATAAATATTATATCCATATACTTTAAGTTTTAGTTTTTTTAAATTAAAATGATAATTACGAAAGACTAGTATGGAGAGCTATATTAACACCCCTCCCCTCCTCTCTCTCCATTTTTAATGAATTGTTGGCATATTAATTATTGTTATTTCGTTCTTTTCCTCATAGAACTTACTTTTTATTTCCCTTAATTTTAATTAAATTTTATTTGGTGCACCTAGTAACATTATATATTTATCTTTTTATATATTATTTTGAGGCTATAAGTTAATTTTTCGTTTTTGTTAAATAATAATATATACTAAATTGATGCTGAGGATGATTGCTGGTGTAACAAGAAAGGATAAATTGCGCAGTACAAGAATACTAAGTAGTTTAAAGGTAGTGCCCATTAAGACTAAGTTAATGGTAAAGAGACTTAGGTGCTATGGGCACACAATGAGAAGGCCTATGAACTACATAGGAAATAAGGTTGAGAGTTTGGAAGTGATGGGCAAACGTAAAAGAGGAAGACCAAAACTTCAATGGGGCCATAAAGTTAGAGCCAATATAAAGAAGTATAGATTAGATAAAAGAGATTGTATGAATAACATAAAGTGAAGAGAGATGTTGAAGGAGCTTACCACCAGAAAAGGTGAAAGCTAAAGAGAAAAAAAATTTTAATATAATTTATTTTTTTATTGAAATTATATTCAAATGTTTTTTTTTATACAATTAACTTTTACCGAAATATATATACTGATAAATTGTGATATATGTTCATTATTTTATTAATCTTTAATTCTTGTCTAACTCGATCCTTAAAATCCCTAAATTTAGGAATTGGACAAACATAATACAAAATATTATATTAAATTTAAAAAATCTATTTAAATAATGATAATAATTAATATACTAGAAGAAATATTGTAGATATTTTATGTAATAAAAATAAGATTGTTTTTGTTTTTCATAAGATTTAATAAAGGAAAATTACATTTTTTTGGAAATTAATATAATAATAATAATATATAAAAGCCTTGTCACAAAAATAGCGTTACGCTCTCATGTCACACTTTTCATGTCCCACTTCTCATATCACACTTTATAATATATATTCAAAAAATCTTTAAATTTTAAAAGTCCCTATGGCCCAATCGGGCAAGAACTTCGCTTACAAATCTAAATGGATTATTGGACTTGGGTTTAGTGTTGTTAAAACGCCGCGAGTCGCGACCCCGACCCAAAGCTCGGGTCGTTTTATTCGACTCCGACTCAAAGTTTGGGTCGTTTTTTTCGACTTCGACCCGAGTTCAAGCCGAAAAAAACGACTTCGACCCAAAATATGGGTCGTTTTTTTTGACTCCGACCCAAGTCAAAATTTGGGTTGTATTTTTCGACTCAAACTTGAAATTTGGGTCGTATTTTTCGACTCAAACTTGAAGTTTGGGTCATATTTTTCGACTCAAACTTGAAGTTTGGGTCGTATTTTTCGACTCCAACTCAAAGTTTGGGTCGTTTTTCTGACTCAGACTCAAACATCGGGTCGTTTTATTCAATCCGACCCAAAATATGGATCTTTTTTTTTTAAAGACGACTTAAAGTTAGGCTTGCTTTTTTTCACCCCTAACCCAATATCTAGATCATTTTTTTCGATCAAAAGTCAAATAACATTTAGTATATATTAATATTATAGGCGGGAAAGTTACTTAAAGCTTCTTTAAATTATAATGCTCTGATTAACTATTCATCATAGTTATATTTTAAAATTTTTAAGTGAAGATGTACCATAGAAGTGCCATTTGTCATGATGGTTATTTTTGAACTTTTTTAAATGAAATAGATAAAAATATATATGTAGACATGTTAAATTAAAAGTGAGGATGTATCATAGATAGGTGACAATTGTCATAATCGCTATTTTTGAACTTTTTCAAATTTTTTTAAAGGAAATAGCTAAAAATATATATTCTAAACATGAATTAAAAATTCAGTGAGGATGTATCATAGATAGGTAACAATTGTCATAATCGCTATTTTTGAACGTTTTCAAATTTTTTTAAAGGAAATATCTAAAAATATATATTCTAAACATGTTAAATTAAAAATTCAGTGAGGATGTATCATAGATAGGTGACAATTGTCATAATCGCTATTTTTGAACTTTTTCAAATTTTTTTAAAGGAAATATCTAAAAATATATATTCTAAACATGTTAGATTAAAAATTCAGTGAGGATGTATCATAGATAGGTGACAATTGTCATAATCGCTATTTTTGAACTTTTTCAAATTTTTTTAAAGGAAATATAAAAATATATATTCTAAACATGTTAAATTAAAAATTCAGTGAGGATGTATCATAGATAGGTGACAATTGTCATAATCGCTATTTTTAAACTTTTTCAAATTTTTTTAAAGGAAATAGCTAAAAATATATATTCTAAACATGTTAAATTTAAAATTCAGTGAGGATGTATCATATATAGGTGACAATTGTCATAATCGCTATTTTTGAACTTTTTCAAATTTTTTTTAAAGGAAATAGCTAAAAATATATATTCTAAACATGTTAAATTAAAAATTCAGTGAGGATGTATCATAGATAGGTGACAATTGTCATAATCGCTATTTTTGAACTTTTTCAAATTTTTTTAAAGGAAATATCTAAAAATATATATTCTAAACATGTTAAATTAAAAATTCAGTGAGAAAAGCAACCCTAACTTTAAGTCGTCTTTAAAAACAAAGATCCATATTTTGGGTCGGATTGAATAAAACGACCCGATGTTTGAGTCTGAGTCAGAAAAACGACCCAAACTTTGAGTTGGAGTCGAAAAATACGATCTAAATTCAAGTTTAAGTCGAAAAATACGACCCAAACTTCAAGTTTGAGTCGAAAAATACGACCCAAATTTCAAGTTTGAGTCGAAAAATACAACCCAAATTTTGAGTCGGAGTCGTAAAAAACGACCCATATTTTGGGTCGAGGTCGTTTTTTTCGGCTTGGACTTGGGTCGGAGTCGAAAAAAACGACCCATATTTTGGGTCGAAGTCGTTTTGGCTTGAACTCGGGTCGAAGTCGTAAAAAACGACCAAAACTTTGAGGTGGAGTCAAAAAAACGACCGAAAATTTGCGTGAGCTCTGTTCGAGCCGACTCGGCTAAGCAGATTAACAACACTACTTGGGTTCGAATCCCGGCAAATGTTTTTTTTTTCTTAATCTGGTAAAATATATTTTTTTCTTAATCTGACAAAATTAATCAAATAGATACGATTCAAATTGTAGCTACTTTAAAATTCATACTATTTTCCTCCACAAGATAATTAAATACATTGAATACACACCTAATATTATACCTATTCCTGAATATTTAGGGATCATTAGAACTTTATATGCATCAAGTACCAATTCAAGTACAAGATTTATTTAAATACTTTTTTAATTCTTGAATTTATGTATAATTTAACCATTATATGGGGAATCAGAATTTTCTCTTTTATTTGATGAGGGATGAATCAGAAATTTTCCTATCTTATGAGGTGTTATTTAAAAATTTATATTTATTTGGGGTTATTCTAAAATTTTCCATTATTTTTATAAAAGTTAATAAAGTATATATTTAGTAATTTTAATTTATGTGTACAATTAAAAAGTCTTTTAAATTAAATTTTTATTCATTAATATTTTATAATCTAAAAATTTATTCTTGCTAGATGAGAGTTTTATTTTAAAACCCTTAAGAAGGATCCATTCCACATTGAATTTTATACAACTTTATATCTCTTAATTAGGTAATTTTTATGCATAAGTAAATATTTGCATCTCTCTTATCTTTTCTGAAATTGGCCTTTCTACATGCATTTCATAGTTTTGTATATTTTCTCATAACTTCATTTAATTGTAGAATGTATATTTTTCATAACTTATTATAACATTTTTGATATGTATATAAATTATATTAGGCTGGGCTTGGGGAAAATTTTTCAAAAATATTATGAGCTAGAATGCTCGAGAAATTTTTTATTATTAGCTATGAGTCATACATTGGCCTAAAGGCCTGATGAAAAAACCTAGGCCCATGAAAATCTGATTTTGATTGTATTTTTAACATTATGATTATTTAAATATTTTATTTCAGTTCTCAACTACCAAAATTATTATATTCATTGGGATTGGAAAAATTTTTCAAAATTATTATGGCTTTGTTGTACTTGCCTGGGAATTTTTTTAATATTAAATATTAGGTATAAATGATCAATTTAACAAATAATATTGGTATTATCAAGTAAAAGCTTTAAATTTTATTTTACCAAACCATAGTATTTACACTTAGTTTTAATGGATTAAACCTGGCTTATAGGGGGGGGGGGTAGGGATAAAAAGAATATTAATTGGATATTATTTTCAAATAAGAGGTAACAACTATCTTAAAAGTAAGAAGAAAATTCTCATTCGTCATTTTTGACGGGCTATCTTCTAGTAATATAATAATAAATATTATTGCAAGATAAGATTCACTGTAGAGATCTGCAAAGTTAGGCCCGAGCCCGGCCCCAAACTATTCGGGTTCGGGCCGGGCCGGTCCTATCATTTTTAAAAAAAAATCGGGCCGGGCCGGGTCGGATTTTGGAATTTTTTTTAAATACTTAATCAATTTTATATTGAATTTTTTATGTAAAATAAAAATATTCGATTTTATTTATTGAAATTAAACGACATATAATATATGTCTTTTATTTCGAGTAATTATAAAAATTAATTTCTATATTTAAATAAATTCGGGCCGGGCCGGGTCGGTAAACTTTTTAAAATAAATTTCGGGTTCGGGCCGGGTCGGAAACTTTTTTAAATAAATTTCGGGTTCGGGCCGGGTTGGTAAAACTTTTTTAAATAAATTTCGGGTTCAGGCCGGGTCGGTAAAACTTTTTTAAAAAATATTCGGGCCGGGCCGGGCTTGATAAATCAGGCCCGATGCAGATCACTAATTCACGGCTCAGCCGAGAAAACTTTGCCAAATATTTTTTAGGATTGGGCCCAAGTTTTGAAAATATTTTCAAAGAACAAATTTATGTCGTCTTCAGAATTAACTTATTCTTATGAGCATGGGGAATTTGTGCAAATCAATATGATAATCCGATAAACAATTATTCCAATTATAAATAGCCAAATAATCAATCGGTAAACTTGCTTCATCATTCTTAGAATATTTGGAATCTCGCACCCGTAATCTCTCTGGCGAACTTTGAGAAGTCGTCCTATACGACAGCGGATGGTCATACTCTCAAATCAAACTATATATGCTACGGCAGTCTACTTCCTAGAACTTACTCTTCTTTCTTTATTCTCTTCTCCGTTATTTGCTATAATTTTGGATTTTTTTTTTTAGAATTAAATAACTATTTATATATAGTAACATTGATATTTTTGTTAAATAAAAACTGTGTCCTTGAGTAAAACATTCCCTATTCTAAACTTAGATATTTATTTTGACATTATATTAGAAAAAGGGTGACCAGATTTGTGTGCCTGACAATGATGGCACTAGTGTGTTTGGGCTATAGTAGTAACGGTCTACAAAATCCTACCTAATTCCTCATGAATTAGGTTGGGAATTGTGAGTATTTTCGAGATGAGTAAAATAAAATTTTGATCGAAATTTTATAAGTGTTGATAAAAATAATAAGTTATATTGGTGCGAAAAAAATAATTGTAAATAAATTAAATTTTTTGGAATATTGCCTTTTAAAATATCTTGAATAGTATATATATATATATACATACATCTCATTTAGTATCTTTATAGAATAAACTGAAATAATATCGCACAGACACTTACCAGGGGATCTCCATCGCAAATTTGCCTGTTCACGTAAATATCATTTTAAGCTGGTAAGAATACTCATCTCTTCATAATCCATTCTCCTTCAAAAGTGTACGCAATATAATACCATAAAGAAGAATTCGCAAGTAGCTTCTAAAAATAACGACTATAATTCAAAACATTTAGAAAAGAGAAGCATTTTTTTTTTATAAAAAATAATAAGTAAAAAAAATCTAATAATTATTTTTATATAAATATAATATTAGCCAAATGCCTTTCATAGGTCGACATGAAGACTTCCAATTAAATATTTGGGGAAAAACTCTGCCTAATAGTGCATTATCACTGATGGAAACATCCCTGGATACGTCTATGATGTCGCACTTACATAACGCGCTCCTGTAGAATCTTTGTTTATTCTTGGGAATCTTATTTTTATACAAAGACTGACACACGATTAATTAAGCTTACACTGGAGTATTTTTTTTTTAATTAAGCTTAAATTTTTATGGATAATAAAATAATTATATTGTGTAATTTTATTTATATATTAATTTTTCGGTTTCAAATATAAATTATATTTATTTTATTTTTTTCAATTATTTTTTTATAATAATAATAAAAATTTATATTAAAATTATTTTTAGTTACTAGAAATTGTAATTCATTAGCTTTAAAATGTAACTGTAAGTAACTTTTTCCTTTTTTTAAAATTACAATGAGTGTTACTCTGTACCTTTTTAATAATGTAACTGTAAATCCAATCAGTTACCATGTAAGAAGTGTCTGTAAATATTTACTTTTTTTAAGTTTTAATTCCAACAAAACTACATATTTTGAAAATATTTTAATTTTTTTTTAAAAGACTTTTCTAGTTTCGTTTGTCAACAATTTTTCTGATCATACTCAAATCAGGAAGGGTGGAATGATGGGAAATAAAATAATTTTTTTTATTTGGCTATGGGACTGGGTAGTTGTATAAACCATCTGATTTTTAAAAACGGCTAACCTGATATTTAAGCTGAAAATATTACCCAAGCCCGGAGATTTTTCTCATAGATGGCAGAAAGGTTTAGGACATCTAATGGAATCTCGAAGCTTGCTTTAATTTTTTTTGGGATTAGTCATTTTTAAAAATTGAGCCGTTTAACATCACTAGGTCTGGGTGGGCTGCCAATACTTATTTTGTCGGATGCTACTTCATGATGAGTTATAACTCCAAAATCAGCCCTGTGGGACCCTATTAATGTTTTTTAAAAAAAAAAGTTATTAAATTATTATAAGATTTATGCAAATTAGCGTTTGTATTTCAAATGTATTTTAAATGGCAACGTGCAAACTATAAACGCATATTAGAGAAGTTTTAAAAAAACGCTAAATTTTGTGCGTTTTAAAAATAACTACTTCATATAATGATGTTAAATCACCCTTTGACTAACTCCAATATGGCGTGGTCAAGATTATCCCCTAAAAAATTGACTTAGACGTCTAAATTTTACCTCAACGTAATGATAGAGACTATTTTTTTTTTAGAATATAAACTTTGCAAAGTATTTTTAGAGCTGGCCAAACGTAGATGGTTTAACAACATTACTACTTCAACTTAAACAACTTAGCGTTTTTTTTTGGAAAAAATTACTCTGCTCTTTCGCTCAATTTTTAAAGCAATATTATGAGAGAATGTTTTAATAAGAATTATAGAATCATTAATGATGTCAAATTTAAATTTTTTAAAATTTTTAGTAATAAGGATGAAATAGCGTTAGTAAGAGGGGAAAATAAGTGCATTTTTCGTGCCTTTCCAGAATGTCAATTTCAAAACCTGCAGAATCTCCATCTCAATTATTTACATACCTTGAGCTAAAGTCCACATATATATATATATATATATATAAACCAATTAGTTACACGCATATATATATATATACTAAGATTTACTTATATGTATAAAACAGCTAAAGAAAAAAAATGCATATACATATTTGTTTTATTCTAATATTTTGTTTTTAACTTTCGGTATGCCTATAATAATATTATTTTTTTCTTTTAAATATTTAAAAAAATATTTCCAAAAAACTATCATTAAACTGCTAGTATATATTTGAAATGAATATTCTACAGCTTAACAACATTCAGAGATGTTGGAGAGAGATAAGCATTTCAATATTCAAAAAATTTAAAAAAAAAAAAATTTGCGCATTTAAGGCGCCCAGTTGAAATCTAAAATATTTTGTACAATTGAAAAGATAAGGTACTATCAGCACACGATATGAGTTGACATCAGGGGCGAAACTCTGGTTAATTTGTCGTAAAATTTATGCATTTAATGTTTAGAAAATAGAAAATATTTTGATATTCTTTATTAACAGAATTTAGAACTGGAATCATAACTCTCTGATTAAATATAATCCAATCTTTCAAGATCCCACTAAGTTTAGGATGATAAGACTCAAATATAAGAACGAATGATGAATATATTGCCTATGATAATGGTATTACCACCTTTCCCAACTTCAATGCCAATTATGTAATTGTATGGTACCATCTCCCCCCACGTGATAGAGGGCCCTAAATAACATCTGGTTTAATCAAACGCCATTTTAATTTAGGTTTTTGTTTTTTTTATATATAAAAAATATCAAGGCGTGCATGGCATAATGAGGACTTGACTTTAAATCAAATCTCGAGTTTTTATTAAAAGTCTGCTTAATTTAATATTTTTTTAAAAAGGTTTAAAACTTATTAACAAAAAACTAAAAAAAAATACTAACTCACAAATTAGTTTCTTTACTAATATTTTATAAATATAATATAAAATCCTATTTAATTATCCCCCTATCACTTAGTTTTATATAAAATATACAATATATTATAATGTATACTTATATTTTATAATACACTACACTATATAAACTTTAATCCTATTATATTATAGGAATATTGAATATTCCTATATTTAATTTTAAAAAATAATGTTTTCAAAAGTTTTCAAAAAGAAAGATAGAAAATGAAAAAGTTTTAACAATGCACTTGTTCCTTTGTAATAATGTTTTTTTTTAAATAGTGATTTTAAATCTATCATTTCAACCTAGATAAACTTTATACTTTTATATAAAATGTCAATTTATAAATTTTATTATTATTTTAAAAAAAAGTAATAATTTTTTTTAATTTTTAATTTTTAAAACATTTTTACATTTTTTAAAAAAAATGTAATTCATTCCTAAGCCGTCTTTCCATTCTTTTGTCTACCGATTTTTCCAGCATCATAGGATAAATTTAAAAATTATTTCGACATCAAAAGGAATTTTTTTTATATTAATTTATTTGATAAAATATAATTATAACCTTTCAAAATAATATTTTTTTAAAAAATTAAATTAGATATTAAAAAAATATTTTCTATTCAAAATATCAATAAAACCTTATAATTTTTCTATAGATTATAAACTTAAAAATTAAATAATTATTTTAAACAATAAAGAGGGGATTAAAAAGAAAAAAAAATACTACAAGGTAAACTCAAAAAAAAAATTTTTTTTATATGGAATATAGGAAAAATAGAATTTGGAATTATAAATTTTGCTGCATTATTTTCGTTATAGCTTTATAAAAAAAAATTAATAATCTTTTCTCTCCATAAAAAGATAATATATTTTTTAATCTATTTTTCTCCTTCTCTTTTATTCATCCAAAATAAGAGTTTATATATATAATATCATATTCAAAAGTTTATAATAATAATAATATGCCTAATATAGTTTAAGTTATACTGTATATTATGCATATAATTTTTTTAATTTAAAAATAAAAAAAATACAAATTTATACGTTTTTAAGGGATTTAAACTTAAAGAACAAATTTGATAAAATACATTATTATCTTCTGCTTACTTCATTTTTCTTATTTTTTCGTTTTTGTTAAAAAATTAAATTAAATAAATTCGTTATTTTAATGGATGTTTATGTAAGTTTTAAAAAAATTAAAAATAATTGCATTCGAGAGATTTTTTTATTTATATAATCCGAATTGCTTTGAAAGAGAATCACTAATTATTGAAATTTAAAATATAAGCTACTTTTCTAATTCGTTTTAATAATGGGTCAAAAGGATTAAAAGCAGTTATATACCGTATTTAGGACTATCATATCGTGACAAAGTTATATATATATAGCATTTATAGTTTTATTTTGTAAATATTAATATCTCTTTTTTATAATGGCACTTATTGATTTCACTGTCAAATCAGAAAAGAATGAAAATATTTCAGTGATATCTTATGTGCTATTACTAAAATGGGATTTATCAACTGATAACACCTTCTTAACTCATATTCATATTTTGTTGTACTTGAAGAGATATAGAAACAGGTTAAAATAAAAAATTATTGTGCAATATATTATTTAGTTATTTTAAAATTTGGTTATCTAATTTGAACCTAATCATATGTTATAAATTGAAATAATTTTTTTTTTAAATTGCCAATATATTTGTCCCAATTTTTTTAATATTTAAATTACATATTAAGTATTTATTTTTTTTGTAAATAATTAATTTATTCATAGCTTTTATTTTATAGCCATATAATCTCTCCTTTTTTTATAGTATCAGTGAACGTGGCCAAGATTTATTCAAAGGAGTGGGGATCATTTTATCATTTTTGGATAAACTAATTCAAAAAAATCTGTGCCAATATTTGGCGCTTTATTCCGTTTCTCCTCTGCTTTTAGACAATAAACTTTAAGTACTCTGGCGAATCATAAAAAATAGGGAGAATTACAATTTCCTCAAACAAGACATGAATGTCTTTCGGTTACGGAGTACTTTAACCAATTACGTCAGCGTTAAATTGTTGGCCAACTATACCCACAAAAATACGAATTTAATCGAACATTTGCATTATTCGATTCGATTCGTCTAATATTCGATTCGAAAAATTAAATTCTTTAACAAATATTTTCGAAAAATGGAGAAAAATCAAAAATTTGAACGAGAAAGGCTATAATTTCAAAATAAGAAACATTTATTTAAGGCATCATGCCAGAATCTTAAATCATAGAACAGAATATCTAGGAATGACTTGTAAATTACTTATTCATCCATCAATTTTACCGATAACTAAGCAAGGAACGAAATTGAAAAAAAACTGTAAACTTCACCACGCCTTAAACCTAACCCTAGTATCGGGTTTTAAATAGCGATTCAAAAATTAATTGCACCTCAAAGGCATGAGTGTCCTTGTTCATCCGATTCAAAAATATCGAATCTTACGATTTGATAATTTTTGTAAGGTTATAATTTGTCATTTTCTGCTTATTTAATAGATATCAGACACCTGCGCCCTGAATCCGGCCCTGGTACACTGGCCGAGTTGGACCCCTAATTTTTTTTTAAATATCCGGGCCGTGCTGGGCCGCATATTTTAAAACCAAATAGTGTAAATCGCCATTATTATCTATAAATATTCGGGGGCCGGGACTGCGGTTTAATCCGGGACGGGCCGTTTAAACGGTACCTCTACAGGTCTCCGATAGATAGTGAAGTGAAATTGATATTGGAATAAACAATACATTTAATTAATAGTTACAATCTCGTTATATTTTTCATCGCGTTTTATTTTCAAAAAATTATGGATACGAATAATCTGATATTTAAGACGCAACTTTTAACGCGACGTTTACTAAGATAAAAAAAAAGAGGCTTATTATAAAAGCTTAAGCCAATCAGTATTATATACATTATCTAAATATAAATTATAAAAATAAAATTTGGGGGCGAGTTTGAACCCCTCCCCCTCCCTTTTTTTACGCCACGAGGAGGCTATGTTTTTGGAAGAAGAAAAAAGTCATCACGTCTTTAGGAAAAGAAAACTATACGACCAAAAATTATATAATAAAACGTGTCCACTAATCCCTAAAGTGTGCTCCATTTACAACACATATACAAAAGTAAATTCGATTATTCGAATAAATTATTCGTATTCGAATATCGTTATTCGGATAATCGTTCGATCGAATAGTTTATATAAAAAATTAATTAATCTCATTTATTATACCTAACCTATTCCAAATTTTATTTTTTTGACTTCTTTAATTCTATGTATATCATATATGAGGTGACGATTAGCAAAGGAGAATCAAGTGACAACTGCGAAAAGATAATAGTGAATACAGACATTCATTAATTTTTATTTATATTAGATAATTTGAATACTATTTTTATTTTTAATCTTGGATATTATTGTGGTGGTAAAGTTTACAAATATAAAAATTAATGAATACATGTATTCGCAATTTCCTTTTCGCAGATTCACACTTGGTTTTCCTCCTTTGCTAATCGTCACCTCTATATTACCATATATGACGATGTATACTTTATGTATACTTTATATTGTTCTATTTCGAATGAAAAGAATTATATAGAACGGATATTCGTATTTTACTGTTCATTTTCTAAAAGTAATATTGAACATATCGAGGCTTAACTATTCGGGAGACCGGGGTAAATTGATCCGTATTTTTTTTTCAAATAAAGCTTTGAAACAAAAATAAAACATAACAAATTTTAAAAAAAATTTTAATGTAGCTCAATCCCTCAAATACAAAATTTCCACCTAAAATACTTTTAGGAGCTGTGATTAATTATGGGAAGTGAGCCATTTTGGCCACTTTACCCAGCATCCGGGCTAAAATGGCTAAGCTAAGAATTAGGGTAAAGTGATTAAAATAAATTCGAAAACAATCATTGAGTTAGCCCTTCTTAAAAATAGGCTTAAAACGAGCCGTTTAACAAGACTAACATAAACAAATCAATACAATACTTGAAATGTAAAAAAAATTGTATCAAAAAAGCCACATTTGGAATGAACCCATTTTAGGCACAATCGTACATTTCAAATACTCTTTCCTCTTTGCGATTATTTTTCAAAATTTTATTGTCGTTAATTTTATTATAAATTATCCCTTTTTTTTACAGCTAAAAACAGTAGTAACATTCTAGCCGTTTTATCCATGACAACTTTACCCCATGGTGTTATATATATTGACAAAATTTAATTTTATAGCTATGACTTTAGATTACGTGTTTTTTTTATTCATTCAAAACATCTTTATTATCATAAAGAAAATAATTAGATAATTTTGAAAAAAAAACTATAAAAAACAAAAATTTAAAAAAAATTAATATAAAAAAAAACAAATATGAATTCATTTTCTTCCCAGAACGCTATTCTCTTAATATCCTATCACAAAAGTATTTGAGCATTTGACCTAAGGGCTTTTCAAACTAACAAAGAATGACAACGAATAACAATGCCCTTTTCTTCTCTTGGGTAGAAATTTTAAAATCGTAATTAGCATCATGCAGACTAGTTACGACACAGTAGTCGCTATCCTAGGTTCTCTAAACTCTGACGGGTTTTTTTTAAAGTCTATTGCATTGTAAACCTCATAATAGAAAGAAGGTGATATTGTTAAAATCTATCAGTCAGCTGGGTTTCCAAATCGATTAGTCCCTCCCAATTTCCGAGAGTAAAAGGCGTAATGATGATATTCTAAATGTGTATGAAAGTTGGAAAGTCTTTATTTGGGCTTTTTATTTGAGCCTTTTACAACACATTTTAGTATCAAGCCCAACCCTGTCCTTCATCAACAAGATATCAATAAAATCAACAATCGATTTTTCTCATAATATTCTGTAAGTCAGCAGGTCACTTTACTCCGAATGGCATGTCTCTCTTTCCTTCTAGTAATAAAAAAAATATGTTTTTTTTATAGGAAATCATTTTTTTTAAATTGCTTTATAGAAGGTAATTTTTCCCATACAGATACGAATTAAATTTAAGATTATGGTAGACGTTAAGACTCAAAAAAAGGAAATTTAGACAAGTACATTATATATTTTATTAAGAATAATGAAACATATTACACAGATGGAAATGATGGGAATGTTGAAATATAAACGTCTTATCTAAGAGTAACATTAACTAACATCATTGCATGTTGTGTTAATAAATTTTTGAAGCCCACATTCATTCTTAAATTTGGATCATGTATATGTTTTGCTGCAACTATTATACATGAATCATATATGAAAACAAGAATTAATATCTTAAGAATCAAGATGCTGATATATTTTTAATAAAAGTGTTTATAAATTTTCGGCCAGTTTTATAACTTCAGATTTATATATTTTACTATAATAAATTATAATATTCGTGTTTTAACTAATCAAAATAATATCTAACACAAATATAGAATCTTTCTCAAATGCTTTATCCAAAATAACCTCATAAGTTCCTCTGTGATTTTGGATTTTTCTTTTTTCAGAATTAAAATGGCTGGTTACGAAAATGAACATTGAAATATGAAATATAAGTCCAACTTTTGGTTACTAAAAAAATTAGCTTGAAAATAAATTTCTATATAATATGACACTAGTGGCTTAGGCATGGAGGGGGGGGGGTTGATATTTTTTAGTGTTTAAACAACCATAAAGTATTTTTTTATTGGATAAATTTAAATTACTAGTTAAACATGATATCAGTTTAGTTATAAACCAGTATTAACCTTATTAGGTCTCATTAATATAACGTATAACTACCCTTGATACCATAATATATACATTGATTACTTATAAGGGATTTTATAATATCTGTAAACATTTTGCCAAAAAAATAAATTACAATGATATAAACACCACGTAATACACCAAAATATTAATTAAAAAATTACTTATAAATATATGTAAAATAGATGGCGCTAAAAAATATTAAAATCTGATATAGTAAATGGCATAAGGATCTAAATTTATCTAAAATTAATCTTTTTAAAAAGTACATTTTCCTCTAATTCAATTTAAAAATAATTAGATCGCTAGCAACATTATAATAATTAAAATTTCCTCAGTTAAATAGACCAAAATCAAAATATAATCAAATTATTGTGGTAAAATAATAATTAAGTGGTTTCAAGTGTATTTATGATGTACTTATAAGACTTATCACGTTCGAAACCGGTCTATAATTACAAAATTGATATACATGTTATGTTATTTAAATATTCTAAAATTATAATAAAATTTACTTTTATTAGTAAAAAATATAATATAGTCTTATATAAGTTGGTTTCTCAAAAAAATAAATTACTTACATCAAATAATTAATTAACCTTAATGTATTCTGTATATTTTATGTTGATGCTGCTGGGATCATCTAATTTATAAATATTATATATCTTTGTCGACATTTATATTAGAAATTTCCTTTTCTCAAAGAATCAAAGGTTGATACTATTTATAAGACATATCATCCTCCACTATGACCTCCTCTTTCCTCCTTTATCTGATTTTTATTTCTTTATCAATGTTAACTACCCTTCATCTCATATTTCGATTTTATTAGCACCACCACACTAACACACCAGTATTTATCGATATTTTGAATGTATAATAATTTAAAAATAGAAATTATAAAAAAAATAGGTTAATAACATTTATAACATAAAATTATTTAATTTGAATATGAAATCTATGAACAAAAAATCTTTTTATATAACTCTATAATGTGCTACTTAAGTCTTTTTATTATTTTACTAATAATGTTGGATGAAATATAAGATGATATTTAGTAATAATGTTTGATGTATTTGGTAGAAAATGTATTAATACTTTTATATATTATTAATATATAATAAATATGTCATTACATAATATCTATTGATTGTACAAATTTCGGAGAATAGAACAAATGAAAGAACATTTGTATATTTATTTTAAACAATATGTTTAGTTATACATATAAAATTATTGTATAATAAAAAAAAAATGGTATTTTTGCCATTCATTATTATTTTGTCAGGTTTTTTAACGATATTAAATAATTTTTGATATATTTTTATGTTTAATATTCCTTTATTGAAAATGAATGAATATAGAATTAAATTAAAACCGTCTTGAATTAACTTATTTTAACTTTAAATTGGGCCGTGGCCTCCAAATTTAAAAAAAATTTATTGATAATTATTAAATATTTCACTATTAACAATTTAATCAAAATTAAAATGAAAATGCAACAAAATTTTATGAAAAATATTATTTATTTAATTAATACAAATTAATAAACAAGTTTTGAAAACCAGAGCATAATTATTTAATTTAGCCTAGTATATACGGTGTAAACGTCACGTCTGGACGAAATGATTAAGTACTAACCCTGCATCAACCAAGTGCCTTATATATATTGCTACGCACAAGTTGCATATTCTAGTTAAATTATTATATAATATGGTTATAATTTCTAATTTTTTTAAATTTATCTAATGCATGATATAATTTTTTGTTTTAATGTATCTAGCCCATACTATCAGGAGACTTTTAGACCAGAGATGTTCTGGGCATTTAGGAACATCTCATATCAAAGAATTTTGAGGTTATTGGTGATTGTTTTACTTTTAGAACTATTAACTAATGTTTCCACTCATGATTCAGGCGGAGCTTTTGGTTTTTCTCAATGCATTAATATAAATAGCATTATATTAGGCATTTTTATTCATAAAGTATTAATAACATAGATACACTAAATAAGTACCTACAGACAGTAGGTACTAATATGGTTTAATCTTAAAATTTTATTGTTTCTAGAATTACTACATTAAAAAAATAAGTAATATTTTTTTTGATTTGATTAGAATTAAGGCTGGGAAACTTATATCAAAGTTTAATCTTACCCTCAAAAATCATCAAAGTACGTTAAAAGCCCACTAATCTTCTAATTTTTTTAATCGATGATAAATTGCAATTTGATCGTGAAAAGGACTTTAATTAGAGTTCTTTAAAAAATAATATTAAAAAAATATTAAATACTTTGCGAATCGTTTTTTAGGTAGATTTAAACAAGATGAATAGATTATAATCTTTTGCTATGTTTTAAAATTGCCCCATACCTCCGACCCTGATTATTTTCTATCAGATAGTAGAAACACATTGGTATTATTATCAAACTTAAACAGGGAAACGTTAGATCATTAAATAAAAATAGTATATTAGCTGCAGAATTTGAAGAACATAATTTTGAAAGTCTTGCATTTAAAGAATTGCATAAACGCTCCTAGCCGCCATCATCATGTATCAACGGCATTTAGTGAGGTCTCATTCTCCACATCAAAGAGATATCTTTCGAGTACTAGAGACTCGATGAAAAATCGACGTAAACAAAATTTAGTATTGATGGCTTATCGGAAAAAATTATATAGAATTAACATTTAATTCATTTATGTTAAAAAATAAGAATGTACGTTTACAAATTTTTAATAAAATAGCAAAAAATTTCTACGAGTGCCTAACTATTTGTTTTATTTTAAATTAATATTGGAACCCTTAATAAGTAAACAGTTGCCCGCCCAGCTGGAAATTTCTTACAGCCAGACGGCTCCGGAAATAGAATCAAGTCATGTTAAATGCTTAAAAAATAAAGTCAGCAACAAAAGATATTTATAACATTGTCATGAATGAATTGTAATTGTAATACTTTTGTGATTGTGTTTCTAATTAAGAGATTGTTTTATTTTTAACAATTTATTCTGATTTTCGGATAAAATACTTTTTATAATATGAATATTCTGTGTTAAAGGTAGCTAATGATGATGGCAAGGCTTTTCTGCTCATTTCTACCAGTAAAATTAAAAAAAATTAAATATAATTAAAAGTTAACAAAAAGTATAAAAATTTTTTAAAAAATTACAATTGGATGAGAAATAGGGAATCGCACACCAATTTCACTATTAATTATGGGCATCGTTGGTTGAACCCAAGAAAGATCTATAAAATGCAGATTGAAAATTCCTTTAAATTCCTTAGATTATGATTTCAGATAAAAGTTCCTTACTGAACTTGGAAAATTTTGAATTCAAAAGTGGATAAAAATTGGGTATTTTAGGAAAAACAGATGAAAAAATGGCATTTATAATGGTAAAGAATATAGAGATCCTTCATCTTTTTAGGCATGACATGGCCTATTCAATAAATTAATTTATAGCCTCAACGCTACGAAGAGGGTATCCAAGGTGATAGATTTTTGCAGTAATTGCTTTCTTTTGCACGATCAATGATATATTAGTAATATATATATATCATTGTGTACTCTCTCTGTCAATCCCATATGAAGATAAATGACAGAAAACATGTTATCCTTTTTGTGATATGTGTCTAATATATTTTCAAATTTATGCTAGACTGTATCGATACTCATGAAAACTCTCTCAAACTAATCATACCTCTTTTATCAATAAAATATGCAAATATAGTTTATCAAGTATTAAAGGTAGATAAAGAACACAGACATGATATTAGAAAAGAAATTATGATCAATGAGGATAAATTAATTGTTGAATACCACTCTAGAAATTTAAAAACATTGCGTGTAGCATCAAATAGTATTTTTGATCAGATAAGAATAATTCTTCAAACTATTCAAGAATTTGAAATATAATGCACAAAATGTAGTTTTTTTCTAACCTATATGTAAACGTTTATTTTTAGAAATTATTCACTCTTTGTTGGTAATATACCATTAGAAATAACACAAGTATGAAAAATGTTATGGTAATTTTATTAAGTTTATTTTATAATAAAACAAAAAGGAGAGATTAACACTACTCTTTAATCAAACTGGAAATGTCAAATATTGTTCAATGTTTAACAGAAAATGGTTAGTTATTGATTTGTAATTATAGTAAATGATATTTATTGCTTGTGTACTGTTATTACTATCAACTAATTATTAAAAAATTAAATTTCCATCATACTACATAATTTGCCTGTGATTCTATTACACCACTTGATGTTTTGTTTGAAGCAGCCTTAACTTATTTAGAAAGCACATAATAATACCCCCCCCCCCTTTTCTTTACTTTTAGAGCTCAAGATTTTCTGTCATCTTTTTAACTTTTACTTTTTGGATAAATTTCTTAACTAAATTGTTAATAAAAATTTTTTAAATATTCCAAAGTCAAAATTTATTTCTATTTTCTTATTATTTGGGATGACCTCATTATTCAGGATATGATATATTATAAGTTCTAACCTAATTTCTGAAACATTATAGGTCATATGTAAATCAACTAGTTAACATTTTCAAATCTTCATCATTCTTAATCACTGCCTCAGAGATATCTCCCTCTGGTAATATAAATTGAGGTCTTAAAAAATGGAAATAAAAAATAACACTTTCTTATCTTTTTGCAAATATTATAGCAACATCTTCCTAAATGGAAACTAACCTATATTCAATTCAATGTTTTTTATATCATAATATTGATATATAATGATTTAAATATTTCATAAAATTTTTATTATAAAATATAATGAGAAAATCTCCAATATTGGTAATTGGCATTTTCTTCATAATCATAAATATTTATCATTGATGAATTTTTTTTTATCTCACCTATATTATAGAAACATCATATACCTTTGATTTAAATATATTTATATTAATGGCTATCAAAAATATTGAAATATTTGGCACACAAAATAATTAATTTCCAAATTTGTATTTTGATATAATGACAATGATTTTGACAGTGTAATGATAAAATAATAAATTCTTGTAAATTAATGAGTTTAAATTAATTGATTGAAAATTGATGTTGCCAAAGGTACTTGAGGGTTAATATTATGAGTGATACTTTCTTCTTAGTAATCTATTATATTATCTGAGTTTATATATGACATGTCTTAACATTGTTCTATATAACTGTTATATATAATTATATTTTAGCTTTTATGCCTCATGGCATGATTGAAAATATTTTAGTTTTATTATATTTTATTGCATTACAATTTAATTTTTATTATTTTATCACTTAATTTAAATTCAGTTTTGAATAAAGAACATTTTTGTTTTATTTGATTATATACTTATTATTTTTATATTGATTTTAAACATATTTAGATTGTTGACAAATCAGATATATAAAGAATATATGTTTTTAAATTAGACAGTGATGTATTATATTTGATTCAGCGATACTTGATTTATGATCCAGTGATATAGTGAGATATATATTTAAAATATGATTTATGATAACTTTTTATACAACTGGGATGTGATTAAATTCACAAAAAACATTACTTGATTTATATTCCAATTTATCCACTCAAATTACCACGAATTTTTTCTTTAACCCATTAATGGTCAAGATTTTTCTAGTGGATAAAAATGCTCAATTTTTTCAAATTATATTGATTAATGCTCAAATATGATATTCTAAAAAAATCAGCCAAAAAAAATAATCCTAAATAGAAAATCTAGCCTGGTGCATATATGCACCGTTAACCATTAAGAGGTTAAAAAAGATAAAAATTATATAAAATACTATAAGATCAAAAAAACAACAAATATCTTTATTCTTTTTTTGTAATTTATAATAAAAACGAGAGTTTATATATTATGAAAATCCTTGAAACATTTAATATGGAGTGCGATTTGACATGTTTGGCACATATATCTTGAGTGCGTATGGCAATATCTGCATCTTCGTCTTTTTCCATCTATAATTTTGGATAAATAATGTCCAGATGAATCAATAGGGTTTTCACACTGTAATGCAAACTGGCTGGCGTGACCTGTACTTGAATTTTTTTCAATTTTTACTGGCGTTCGAAGGAGGTAGTTAGTAACTTCTCGTCTAAATGCAAGCAAACTCTTCTTGTCATCTCGATTCACGAATTTCCAGATTTTCCATGAATTTACCAAAGCTACATCAATAAAATTGGTGAATATTGGCCACCACCATTTTTTTCCTCTTATTTTTATTCTATATGTAGATATTAGATTATCACATAGATCAACTCCACCCATGTGTTTGTTATAAGCAGTTACCATATTTGGCTGAGGAATTTTTATTTTAGAAGATATTTTCTTAGAATACCTTGAAACATTAGAAAGCAAAGAGATAGTGTAGCATGTCGATGCAACGGTCACCACCGAATTATCATTCCAACGAACTACAAATATTTCGTATTTTTCAAACCTATAATCATAATATCCTCTTTCTTTTTTTGCTACAACCTTTATAGATTCAACTGGGCAATGCTCTATTCTATTGTCCCTCACAGTTCCAGTTGCAAAATATCCCATTTGTTTTAAGTATGACAAGAGTTTAAATGATGTAAAGAAATTATCAAAATATATTTTATGATAATTTGGTTTTTGCAATGCCTTTAATAATTTTATGATTACATTTCCACCTAATCCATATTCATATTTATTTTCGCTTTTTCCTTGATATATATCAAATGAGAATACGTAACCGTCGGAAGAGGCCAATATCCAAGACTTGTATCCGAATCTAATTGGTTTTCCTTTTATGAACATTTTGCAAGAATGTCTTCCTCGATATGGTATCATCTGTTCATCTATTGATAAATGATGTTTAAAAATTCCGAATTGCTGAAATTTATTATTCAATATATTAATGTAAGGCCTAACTTTATAAAATCTATCATGTATATCTATTTTAGTATTGTCTGCCAAATGGATATTATATTTCAAATTTCGAAATTGTAATTGGGTCATTGTATCCCGGATTATTGGAATAGAAATATCGCTGTCATTAGACCAGTACATTCTTTCTTGTGGGAGAGAATGATATCCAGTAAATAATAGAATTCCAATAAATCTCTGAATATCTTGGATGGTTATGCATATGTTAGGTCTATTCATTTGTTTAGCATAAATATTACTTTGTTCTACAAATAAGGAATATAAGTCTTCGTCGAAAATTAAACAAAATATATCTGATGGACTTTTACCATGTAAATCATTTTCAAGTTTTATTACATCTTCCTTTTCTCCATTGAAAGGGCTTGAAGAATATATTGCATCCGTTTTTCTCCATTTTAAATTGTGAGAAATTCGAGAATAGCTTCTTGTAGAATATGGTTCTGGAAGGTCGTCATCAACTGAATTATGAATCTCCAATTCTCCAGCTGTATCTGAAGGCAAAACTCCGACATTTGTTAAGTCATTTTCATCGAAATCTTCTTCATCACTAACTGCAGAGGGGTTTGGCGGAATTATAACCATATCTCTTTCTTCAATTGGTTCCTCTTCAAAAAGTTGAGCAAGCGCTTGTTCAATTGTTAGAAAACGTTTCATTAAAAAAATTTATTAAAAATTAAATATCTAGACAAATTATTTTCGTAGAATCTTGATTTTTTTATTAGTCATCTATTATTTTGATAATTTTGATTGAATTGACAAAACAGGTGCATAATATTTTATATAAATAAAATAAAATCTTCAGAAAGGAAGAGGCTAAAAATAATTTTAAACTTTTGAATATTTATGAACCTAATAATTTCATATAATTTGATCGGGATAAAAAATTATAATAGGAAATATATTATTCGATTTAATCTCAGGGGAAAAAAATTTTTTTAAATTATTTTCAAAAGGTCTTTTTTGGGTATAAAATTTTTTTTAAAAATTCTTAAGGGGCTCGAGCCACCCACCCCTCCCCTTCCCACCCTTAGTGACGGTAGTGGTTTTAAGTATAATATAAAAAATTATAATTCATTATGTTAAATTTCATTTGTTTGAATTTTTTTAAATAATATATACTGCTAGATGGTTAACGGTGCATATATGCACCAGTCAACTTTATGTGGTTACCTACTAAAATATTAATTATTTAAAAATTCAAAAATGATTGATAAATATTGATATAATAAAGAATATATACACACTAGTTTTCATCGAAATAATTTTATAATATGCTCGTGAGATCACTTAGAAAATTTTGCATTTTAGACCTCATAAATTCGCAAAGTTTGAGGGTTTCTTAGGGGCATAAAAAAATATTTTTTTCATATTTTTCTTTTCCAGTTTTGAAGTACAATGTCTGAACTATATAAAAATCTTTTTTATTATTTTTAAAAAAAAAACTACTATGTTAAAATAAGGTATATAGGAGGTGGTGCATATATGAACCGTTAACCAGTAACGGGTTAAACAACCAACATCAAAATTTTCTTTACATTTTTTTTTATAATCAATTTATTTTAAAAAATTAATATTTTTAAAGGGAAAAAAGGTTATAATGGTAAACTTTGGGCAAAACAAATAGCACTTTGAAATATTCTGTTTTTTCTCAGTCAATGAGAAATTTGATGCAGCTGAAAAGGTTCAGGATGGTTGCACTATAAATGGAACCTTAAATGGCCTTAGATTAAGCCATTGCCCCATGATCTCTTCCTTCCTGATAGAAGCATTGTTATTCCGAGCGAGCTTCATGTAACATATCCAAATTGTCCAAAAAATGATTATTAAATTGAGTACTAACCTAAACCCTACTAAAGTAATATACAAACCAAGGATATTCTCAAGGAAAAATGATTAAAACGCCATAATCTTCTAAATTAATGTCGATAATTAGTTCTACACACCTCAAAGAATATAGGCAATTATTCTTAAAGGGACACAACTCAATTTTTAGAAAGAGTGACCACTTGCAAATCTTTCACCATTTTTGGTTTCAGTTTCACGAATATGTTAAAATAAAATTTTTCTTTGTATCTCCTCCACATTTATTTAACTGTAATATCCTGATATGATGTAAAGTAGATTTAGCAATATTAATCATTCGAGTAAATATGCAGGAAATATTAGGATCTAGTAGTCATATTATACATTAAATCACACCATCAAAATATTATTAGCTTAAAAAATGATATTTATGAGAACCAACAAATTTCCGAATGGGGAGAGGATCCCCACCCCTGCTTTGCCCATAAATCAATATTTAAAAAAAAATGAAATGAGGAAGCATGGCCTTATTCCTTCGAAGATTTGGAGGAAACCACATTTGGGGATTTAAATTGCAGAAACCTTTATATATATCAAATTCAGAAATTTTCAAAATCTCCTATAGCTTCAGCCCACAGATTGTAAAAAATTTTAAACATAGGGGGGGACATAAATTACTCTTGCATATTAGTGAGAAAATTTGAATCTAAATTGATAAGATTGCAAAATTATAAATTCCCTAAAACAAGGATGCTAAATAATAACAATTGACATTTTAAATAAGTTTGAAACAATTCATTGCCCAAGACAATGAAAGCTCAATGAAGACCAATTCAAATTTGTAGCTTAGTTGGTGAAAAAAAAAATTCCACAAAGAAGGGAAATAATTTACAACTTTGGCGAGATCTGCATAACATAGATCTTGATATTTAAAAAAAATATATATATTGTGACAATGTTCTAATTGCCCATGATAGATTAAAAAGTAAACAAAGTGGATGATATCATTTATCGAGTTTTCTATCCCATGGATGACAATCGATTTGGGGGATTAATTATCAAAAACTAAGTAAAACGCAAACATTATTACTCCATATATCTCGAGATGTTATGTGTAACAGATACTACGTATATATATATATTAAATAATCGACTCATTTTGTGAGATTGTCATCCTAAATGCTTGATTATGAAATTGGAATGATCCATAATCGCTCTCTGGTTTAAAACAATGGGGTCAAAATTTACCATACCCTAACAATGATATTTAATATAAAATATTTAAGGAAATAGAAAATAAATATTTTCCAACCATAATCATGGTTTAGAAGTTTGATTATAACAATTTAAACTTCGAAATTTTTATTTTCATAGCTAAATTAAGATTAAATGTTTCATTGTTATACCATTGTTTGTGTTTTAAAGAAAATTATTATTTATTAATATATTCTTGTTCACACTTTGAATTGTTAATATGATAGGCGTGATTTCTACCACCCCCCCCCCCCATAAATATAATTTTGAGTTAATTCCTTACCTACATCTACCCCCGCTCCACACTCACCCCCCCCCCCCCCCCAACATAAAAAATGTATACAGTAATATCACTAGAAACAATAATCTTTATAATTCAAAATAAAATAGAAAATATTTTTTAAAAAGAAGTGAAAACCCCAAAAATTTTTCAACATAGCCAAGGGATCTACAATGAGGGTACCTAAAGACCTTCCAAATGTTATTTTTGGCGGATAAATCCACCTAATAATACCCCTTACCCCCTACCCAACTCCCCCTTCTTCGATAGAAAGATCCTAGATACGTCTATCAGTAATTCGTGATGTTTGAATAGCTAAGCATAGTCAGTTTAGGGATGGGTTTAAACGGCTCCATTCTTAAAAAGACAGCTGGCCTAATCTCCTTGCCACAAAAAGATTACGCGAGTCTGGAGATTTTCCTCATGGATGGCACAAAGGTGTGGATACCTATTAACGAAATATTATATTGGCAAAAAAATCGTAATTTAAAAATCGGTTAAATCTCAGCTGTTTAACGATACCGGTTAATTTTTTGAATGTAAAAGAGAAAGAAATCGCGTGCCAGCAGGCGGGTGGGTAATTCTTTCCGGAGGACAAAGGCGGACGGGTTCTAAAAATCTGCCCATTTCGCAACCTCTACATTGGTCAGTAAGGGAAGCATTGCTATTCTCGCCATCCATATTCTCCTACGAATTTATGCCTAAATTTTTTTTCATCTTTACAATTTTAGATTAAAGATTGTCTACATGATTACATATATCTTAATCATCTTATTGATTTTAACAAATTTGATATTCAAAATTAATATAATAAAGTGTTAACATCGTATTTTTTTTAAAAAAAAAACCTTTTTATCCGCCATTTTGATTTTATAGAATCGTTATCCTAATTTTACGATATAGATAGATGTTCAACCCTTCTGCCTTTCTATAAGCAAAAATCTCCAGAATTGCCTATAATATATCTTGGCGAAACTATCGGGTAAAAAACAAATCGAGCCGGTTAACAACATTAATTGGACCTATTACGAATCTGGTCGGGTAACGGCGAAATGTCGGCTAATTCAGCCCAATTTTAAGGAGACCGCTGGAGAAAATGCGCTAACATTTAGGCGTTTGAGCTGCTATCTTTTTAAGAAAAAAAACCCCTCCAGGCCAAAGTGATAGTTTTCGGCTAAAACCTTGATTTAACCGATAATTTTTAGCCGGCTAAAAATCGGGTTACAAACGGCTAAAAAAAATATAGTAAACTATAATTGTGAAACACTTGTCTAATCATTATTTTTTTTCTATATCAAATTTTTAATATGTGTTAGCATCAATGTTTTATGATTTAAATCACTTTTTAATTTAAATGATCGGATTTTTCCGGAAATATATTTTATCATGTCCGGAATACTTATCTTATGAATTGTAGGCAATTTTACTTGTTAATCCATAAGTCATTTATAAATTATTATTAAATTTAAAAAGCTCATGGAAAAATTGTCTGAAATTCGTAGGGTAGGTATTCCAAACATGGCGGCATACATTTCCGGTAAAATCAGATTTTTAAATTTAAAAAAAATAAAAATCCGGGCCGGGCTTAGGGCTGGGCCTGTAGTTCTCTGCTATATATATATCTCTTCAAGAGAAGAGAAGAGATATATATATATATCAGTGAATAAATCAATTCTGTATTTTATATATATCGTATACAAAGTTTTATCGACTATCAAACAGTGCTAGAATGTGAAAATGCGATTAAAAAATTTAACGGGCACGAAGTGGTACCTACCAAGAAACTTCTCGTTAAATTTTCCGACAATACGAAGAAGAGATTGCTGCAGGAAAAGGTTATAAATTGAATATGTATATATGTTAGCGGCAAATGTATTTATTTTTTTCAACTTTCGAAGCGCGGTTTTTTTTTAAAAAAATCCGATTTTAACCGGAAATGTATTCCAATTATGTTTGGAATGTGCTACCCTACGATTTTCAGACAATTTTGCCGCGAAATTTTGAAACTCGATATAATTTATTATTAGTTTTTTTCATGGCAGTGCGTTTTTTTTCTTCCCGGCAAATGTGTTTATTTTTTCAACTTTCGAATCATTTTTTTTTGAGCGCGTTTTTTTTTAAATTTAAAATTCCGATTATGTTTGTAGTTGCTACCCTACGATTTTCAGACAATTTTGCCGCGAAATTTAGAACCGCGAAAATATGTAAGGTTTTGCGAATAAGTGAATCCGTAAATATTTCTATTTCAATATAAGTTATATATTCGAGAGATCTGCAAAATTTTTTTTTTAAAAAAAAATAGTCGGGTGCGGTCGGGCCTAATATTTTTAAATAAAATTCAAACCGGTTCGGGCCTGATATTTTTGAATAAAATTCAGGCCGGGTCGGGCCTCAGAAATTTTTTTAAATACATTTAAATTAACCTATTTGTATGTTGAATTTTTTCTATGTAAAATATATTCGATTTTAATTTAGAGAACTAGGTGCCGTTATAACATATGACTTTTATTTTGAGTAATGATAAAAATTGATCTCTACATTTAAATAAGTTCAAGCCCGGCCGGTAAATTTTCTTAAAAAAAATAGTGAGTTCGGGCCGGGCCGGCAAAACTTTTTTAAAAAAATCGGGCCGGGCTTGAAAAATTAGGCTTGCAGATCACATACATTTTATCTTAAATTTTAGCAAGTAGTTAAAATTGATTTTAAATGTATTTCCCTCGTGTATTAATCATTTTATCCCGCGAAAATTTAAAAGACGATTTTCTTACCTTAATTCTATTTATTTTGTTTGCACTAATAATAACTATGATTAGGCCAAAAATTTCCAGAATATACGAAATAGGTTTCAGATAGCCAAAGAAACAGAATTTTACAGAATAGAATTATTTTTGAGATTTCTTATGTTACAATAAAAAAAAAAGAGAAACTGCAAAAAGCATATCCGAGAAGATGGAGCCTTCGACATCAAGCGTTACAGCTTTTTATTTCTCTTTCTAGAAAAAATCGGAATGGCCTGAATAATATAATGAATCTGAAGGTTGCAACAACAAATTTACGCAATATTTTTCAGTTTGAGGTCATGGATAATCATGAATATTCCTATATTACAATTTAGAAAATTGAGAGATAATATCGACCAATCATTTTACGAGATTTATGTGACAGTTGAGGCGAAAGCGGAATTTATATGATTCTGAAGATTTCGCGAGAACTCGACTCGCACCACATGACAAACATATCGTTTCCGGTAATGACGTGAACTCGATTGAGGATCATTATTCCACTTTTGGGTGCATAAAATCAATCAACGATTCGTGATTCATTCAAATGGCACCATCCAATTTGCAATTATTACTATTATTCCAAGAAATTCTGATTTGGGGATTAAATCTTGATATTGTAAAAAAAAAAAAAAATATTTTGCGGAATTTTATTCAGATAAATGTATCTTTAAGAAACCGATTAATTTCGGAGTTTACCAAGAAACCCATAAGTATTAATTTTAAATATACATTTTGGAGCTTTTTCTCCTCCGAAAATATATTTTGAATTATTGTATAATTTTGTGAACATTACCAATTTAATGAGAATAATGAATGAGAGGACCTTTTCATCATCCCGGAAAATAAAAACTTATCGCTGTAGTACAGCGTCAAGAAACCGATCGGATGGACTAGCTCTGCTTCAATGTACGTAGAGATTTGAATCCCCAATACAGAGCACAAACCCGGATGAAAAATTGGCGCAATCGCAATAGAAGATTTAAAATTTCCATTTTTTGAACCAATCATTATATAATGTTTTAATTCAAAATTTTTTTTATAATCTTACTTGCCGGGTTATATACATATATTTGTAAATATATTTTAACAATATTATATTGATGGGTTCGGTCATTCGGCTCAACTTGACCAATTAAACCGTATAAATCTAAAGGACCCTCTCTAAATTTCCTCCCGTGCCATTTTTATTATTCCTGCATCTCAACCATAATGTTAGCAAGTTGTAATAATTATTTTTTTACGCGCTAATACGCGCCACATCTATACTCGCGGGTAAATAGGTATCGGCTTATTTTCGATCGTGACCCATAATACCATTGGCTAATTACCCAAAAATGTTAATTCTGCCTTCATAAAGTTTAACATTTTTATTTTCTGTGCCGATTTCTAAGTAGGGTTTTATAATTTGTCTTATGTTTTTTTAAACGTAAAAATTTTTTTTTTTTTTTGGCAGTACCCTGGTATGCTTGAATCGGCTGAAAATTCGTCTTCCAAAGCTGCAATAACTAAGACAAACGCGGTGCCGCCAAAAGTTAACGGACCGGGAAAGGCTCTACAAAATAAGACGACGCTGCCTCCTAAAAAAAGCGATCAGATTGAAATGGGTAATAATAAAAACGACAGTGAGGTAGTGATTGGTAATGATGATGCCTCTTCAGCACCCAAGCCCTGTTTTAGTAACTTGAATTGTTTTTACGACAAAAAGGCGAAAGAAGCCCTCCCTCTAGAACTCAATGCCAATAAGGTAAATTCGCTCGCGCCAAAGAATGGCGTAAGCGACATTAAAGGCGATACTAAAAATAATTTAAACGGTACAGTAAGAGTCACTCCGATTCCAAACAGCGATACCAATATAATTCCTCCCTACCTGAACACCAAAAGTGTTTACAAAGTCACTAACAATGGCATTGTAAAGGTAAAAGTGGACGATAATTTGGTTAGTGACGAAGATGCTGCTTCAAACATTTTTCCCAAATACGTGAAAGTTGTTAAACCCCCAAACGCGGTTGAACATGCTAAAGCTTACAACGAGACTAAAAATAGTGATGTCAGCGATTGGCCATATATTAAAAGTGACGATGTTGGTATTAACAAGGAGTTACAAGTTCTTAAAACTAATATTAATGATGAGTTGCTAACTGACATTGAAAATAAAAGAATTTCCGACGACAATATTAGTTCGCCCATCGTTAAAGTTTCGAAAAATGACGAACGGCCAATTAATATCGAAAAATCGAAGAAAAACGGTTTTAAAAATGAAGCAGACGATTTTGTTCTTAATGTAACAGGGGATAGCTTCTATAATATGAAGTAATTAATATTATATATAAATATCTTTCTCATCTATCCATAACATCTTTACCTATAAAAATAATTATTTTTATACAAATTTATTTGTAAATTTTAAATATATATATATTTGCATTTATTTGTGAAAATTACAGAAACTTTATAAAGAAAAATTCTCCTGGGATAGAACATTCAGGTTTTCAATCTATATATTCTTTGTTTCTTTCTTTCTTTCTTTCTTTCTTTCTTTCTTTCTTTCTTTCTTTCTTTCTTTCTTTCTTTCTTTCTTTCTTTCTTTCTTTCTTTCTTTCTTTCTTTCTTTCTTTCCTTCTTTCTTTTCTTTCTTTCTTTCTTTCTTTTCTTTTTTTATAATTGATTATTTATTTTAAAAAAATCGCTGATGAATAGATTCACGAATGTCCGAAAATCCTAAATTTCCAAATCTGTCACTCAATTTATGTTACGACTGCAAAAAACCAGGTTTAATAGCTTTAAAGTTTGACTTATATGAAATATTTAATTTTCAGAGTTTGAAATACAAAAAAAATCTTCATAGATTTTTGAAGATTTTGTTGACAATGGCTCGAGAGAACAAGATTTTGGTCAAATTCTACCTAAAACTCTAAGATCTTTGAATCAAACTCTGATTTATTTACACTTCCATCTACAGATCTGCAAATGTAGGCCGGGCCCGAAACCGGCCCGGCCCAAACGGGCTTCGGGCTGGGTCTGATTTATTTAAAATAAATCGGACTGAGTCGGGTCGGGCCTTGGAATTTTTTTTAAAAATATATCTAGAAATTTATCAATTTTATTGTCGAATATTTTTTATGTAAAAATAAAAATATTCAATTTTATTAGAAAACTAGACGCCACATGACATTATATCTTTTATTTTTGGGTTCTAATAATTTTTTAACGGCTCGTTTTGAGCCGATTTTTTAAAACGGCTAACTCGATTTTATAGCCAGAAAAATATTCCCCTAAGACTCGAGATTTTGATAATATATGTCTAGACTGTTGTTCCTCCTATAAACAAAATCTTCAGGCTTGCAGAATATTATGATGGGTGAAGTATTGAGTTAGCCAGACGAGCCGTCAACAACACAAACTGACCTATCTTATATATATATGTGTTTAATAATTCATAATATCTCGGAAAGCTATATACAAGTCTGACTGCTGCGATAAAGCATATTTTTGTAATCATTTGTGTTTGCATAATGGTTTTGTCGATCACTCCAAACATTGCTCAATAACTCCGATACCGAGTCAAGAAGCCAGCAAAACAATTGAAACAAAGTTTAATTTCATTAATATTTTTTTTTGTTTAAAGTGTTGCGTTTAGGGTCCCAGAAAAAAAGAATTACATAATCCTAACGGACAGTTCTCTAAAGGAGGTTAAATTTATTTTTATATATGTTTATATTGATTCTTCCTAAATAATATAACTATATTGTTTTTGTCAGTTTCCTTTAACATTAACATATTTAGAAGTGTTAGCTAAAAGGCTAGTTTCCGAAATAACTTTAAAAAAATGGTCATTTATAGCTCTAACTAATTTCACCAGCCGTTTTGTTTTCCTCCAATGATTTTTAAACATATCAATCATGTAAACATGAGAATACATAATCTTATCATAATTACATATTTTGAAACAAAGTTTGGCAGATTAGTATCGGTACCATGTTTTGCATAGGAGTTGTTTGACAGGCATTTTATTTACAACATATGATTTTGAAAATTATTATACATATATGTATGTCAAAAAATTTTGATATATTATGGGATGTTCCTCCTTTTTTCCATGAATATGGTGGAGTAAATTTCTTTGCCTGCGGACCATGTTTTTTTTGGTAAAGGGTTAAGAATTAAAGTAAGATACAAACCTATTCCAATCTCAAAATTTTTGATTCAAGGATCTCGTAACTTCCTTTCGCGATCTTCGTTAATAAAAAAAAAGGTTAGTGGTGTTTAAGTTACTTTTGAAAAAAGTTACTAATTACAGTATAGTTACATTTTAGAAGTCTATATATTGTAAAGACTATAAGTTCCTTTCGCGATCTTCGTTAATAAAAAAAAATAAGTTAGTGGTGTTTAAGTTACTTTTGAAAAAGTTACTAATTACAGTATAGTTACATGTTAGAAGTCTATATATTGTAAAGACTATAAGTTCCTTTCGCGATCTTCGTTAATAAAAAAAAATAAGTTAGTGGTGTTTAAGTTACTTTTGAAAAAGTTACTAATTACAGTATAGTTACATTTTAGAAGTCTATATATTGTATAAAGACTATAAGTTCCTTTCGCGATCTTCGTTAATAAAAAAAAATAGGTTAGTGGTGTTTAAGTTACTTTTGAAAAAGGTACTAATTACAGTATAGTTACATTTTAGAAGTCTATTTATTGTAAAGACTACATTTTTTTTTTATTATACGATAAAAATAATTTGCAATGTTTGTTCAATGAAAAAAAAATACGATTTAAATATGAATAATTGCACTGAAAAATAAGTATCATAAATATAATATTAAATTTTTATCTAGTTGGTCTACTCGTGTTTCTCCAAAATATAAGCTTCGCTCTAGACTAAACTTAGTTATAGCTGACCGTTAGATGAAATATGTTAGCATATTTTAAATCCGTGAAAACCGTTCAAAGATTATTAAAATGTTCAAGATATTTTTTTACTTTTGGAAGTTACAACATTCTAAGAAGAAAAAAAAATTAACTTAACTTTTTAAATTTTTTCAAAACCTAAACAAATATAAGTAGAAAAAATTAATAAATTATTTTCTAAATAAACAAATATAAAAGTCATTCGTTTTCAAATTTGAACGAAGAAAAAGGATATACGATTATTCAAATTTTCACAAACTCGCTATACACTTTTTCCCATAAATGGCTTCTCCGTACTTCTAACCCGGGCTGCTTGTTGAATCCTAATTAAAATATTTAGTTGGTTCTTTTATAGACCTCCTTATTTCTAAAGCGACCCCGAATTTAATTTGTTTAATTTTAAAAAATAAATAAATAATATGTTTAAATATATTTTTATTATTTGATGAAGAACGCTAATTTGCTCAGATCTCTCAAAGGCTGTCCCGTCACTGTGGTCCTAAATAAGCAGAATAGCCAAGAAAAGGGTGTTGAGGGTATTAAAAAAGAGCCCCAAAACTTGCATTTGAATGGGGATTTCCTTAGTCCCAAAAGTGGGCAGGAAGGTAACGTGATCAAAAAATTGATCACCCCTTACAAACTCGTCAATACCTATCCATCCCCTTCAACGAATGGCCATGACACGACTTCATCACCTTCGTCACCTCTCCTCCTTAATGTCGGAGGCGATGCAAAGATTGGAGGACGACCCACCACTACGAACCATATCATAAAATCTATCGGTAGTTGTTTGGATAAAACAGTTTTAAACGATTTGCTATGGTCTAACAAGAAGGAGGAAAACGTTAAAAAGCCTCAAAATTATGATCTTGGGGTTAATTCTCAAGTGTACGAAGATTTCTTTGACGAGGTTTTTATTATATATATTTTTTATGATTGACATTTGTTTTTTTAAAAAAAATATATAGTACGAGAAATGGACAAAACCCAGCGATATCGGTAATAATGGTTCTGAAGATTAAGAGTGCAAAGGAAAGGGAATCAAAACTTTTATAAATATTTTTTTTTTTAATATAAAATTTATATTTTTTTTAAAACCATAAAATATTGGACGATAATCATAAATAATAATTAAATTTTATTCAGCAATATATACTTTTTTTAAAATTTCATATTATATATAAAAAATTAATTAGATCAATCATTTTAAATTCGGTTATAATAATATATATACGTTATTTTATTTTGTCACAATGGATGAAAATTCAATAAAAAAAATAGAAAGGAAGGGAGTTGTTTAAACATTTTTAATTATGTTATAAAAAAAATGGTGGTTAGCCTACCCCCCTCCCCCACTCCTGGGTGCGCGAGTTAAGTTTGTCTTGGGTGAGCTCAATTTTTGAAAATAATTTTGGTTCGGGCCACAATAAAAAAATATTGGCCGGTCTTTTTCGGTTCGGGTCGGGCCTAATGATATTTAAGCTCTCTAGCACGCGTATCTCGTTTAAGATTATATTTGCGGATAGTTTGTATAATTTTATCAAATAACTTACCCGTTACGCGAAATTAATCGCTAACAAAATCACAGCTGATTTACTCTGCATTCTTAGTACCCACACCTTGCATGTCAGACCTGCAGAGGTACCATTTGCACAACCCGGCCCGGATTTAAAAAAAAAAAATTTTTTTTTGGTCCAGTCCAGGTTTTATATTCAGGCCCGACTTGGCCCGGATTTTTTAAAAATATATTACATTTATTTTTAATTTTTATAGCTAATAATGGCTATTTAAAATAATAAGGCCCTTAAAAGATTTTCTGCACGTCTCTCCATAAAATCCATATATTTGATATGTTATTCCAAAAGTAAAATATTTTGAAATGTTTTTTTGCGACCTTCTGTTCTATCAAAATCTCCATTTTTATATATATTTCCCGTTTTGTGGAAAATATAGTTTTAATAAAATTTGCAAAAAGTTTGAGGGGTTTTCAGGGTTCTTACCTCCAACAAGTTTTACCCAGCCAGAGGTCTGCGAAAAACGGGTCTAAAGCCTTTTATATAGAATTTATAGAGTGGGGTCTATTAAAATAATTCCCCCTCCCACTAGAAAACACATGTTAGTGGCATAATAATTATATGCCGTAAATGAGATGAAGTGTAAAAATTATTTTATTAACTTTCGTCATGTAATTATTTTAGCAAATTTTTATCTATTATATTAAAATAAAATTTTAAATATGATTAAAATAGGGGACATAATAATTGCTCGATCATTATTATATTTTTCCATCTCCACTTCTCAATAATTCGAAAAAAATGCAGTTGAGACATCTAATTTGATGGCAATTCATTATTTTTGAATCTAAGATATGGGTTGAAGAAGGGAAATCCATTATTCTCAGCCAACGTTTTGGAGGCACCCCTTTCCCTCAAATATTTTTTTTACCACTCCCTTCCGAAGATACATGGAGTCAAAATGGGGCCTATCTTCCCGTTCATATGTGCGTTTGCCATGCGCAAAAAGTGGTGATGGAAACAGAATAATAATAGATAGATCAATGAGCGATATTTTTATACCGCGATACATGATAAATAATATTGATGAATAAGGTGAGAACATTTGAGGAATTTGTATTGTAAAAAGTAAATTTTTTATTTAAAAAAAAACAGCTGTTTTATAAATATATAATTAATTAATACAGTTATTTGATTTGGAGAAATTTTGATAATTTTATATATTTAAAAAAAAAAAAAAATTAAATTGAATAAAAATATATAATAAAAATATATTTTCGAAATTAAAAAAATGATTATTAATAATTTAAGTATTTAGAATATTAATATAAATAACGTGATATATTTTTAAAAACGTGTTAATTAAAATGTGTATAAATTTATGTGGGAAAAAAAAGTATATAAACAAGATGGCAATCTTTTTTTGCCGCGAAAATATTTTTTTAAAAAAAATAATAAAATTTATGTTGTTTTGGTATTGGTCCATCACAAATATCGATTAGGGATATTAATATATAAAAGGTCACGGTTTAAATTTTGGCTTATAAAAAAGGCGTTTCGAAATTATATTTAAAAAAAAAATGTGGCAACATTTCGACAAGCTGTCTTTTACGTGAGAGATTTTTTTTTTAAAGTTTGTGGGTAGTATTGTTAAGGCGTAGCCATGTTTTTAATCGAAAATATTCCAATCAATCTCTTCAGGTTTTGGACTAATGTTGTTAAACGGCGGCTCCTTTTCGAGCCGATTTTCGAAAACGGCTAACTCAGTATTTAATCTAGAATAATATTACGCGAGCCTGAAGATTTTGTTTGTAAAAGGAACAAAGGTTTGGACATCTACTAACGAAATCTCGAGGCTTAGGCAATGTTTTTCTGGCTAAAATATTGAGTTAGCCGTTGTTAAACAACACTAGTTGAGACTCTCTACTTGGACGCTTAATTCAATTTTATATAGGCTAAAAGCTTGATCAAAGCCACAATTAAGATGGTCAAAGTTAAGGTAATTTAACAACACTATTTATGGGGGCTCTACAAATAATAATTGGATCCTTTATATTTTAGAAGTTTTTTTTTTAAATAGACCCTCAAATTAAAAAGTAAAAGTACCTTTTAAAAAAACAAATACCCTTTAAAAAACGTAAGAAATACCTTAAAGGCAAAAATAAGCCTTCAATTAAGATAAAAAATAAAGAAAGCGTTTAAAAAAATGAAAGGTATTATTTTGGTTAAAATTAACTACCAATGGTACTTATTTATATATTTAAAAAAAAAAAATTGGGCATTTTAAAGAATAAAACACATAATAATACAAAAAGATAAATACGGAAAATGGAACGCGAGATATAAATTTTTGTGAATGATTTTAAGGTTTAATGTTCAAGATTCAATCGAATTGATCTTTTGGTTCAACGCGAGATGGGTCCGTCGAGTTTGAGAGAGAAAAAAAATAAGGATGAATGATGTTCGATCAATCACAGTCTATAATAGATAATTACGCGATTCCGAATTTTAAGATCGAATAAAAAAAAAACTTTCTATTCAATTTTCATCGTTTAGTGGGGCGTGAAAACCACGTAGGAGGGCATCGTATTCAGATATCAAAGTTTCGTATCTGTAGGCCTCTCGTATATCGGGAATATTGGTTCGGGTTATGTCGTTCCGAGAAACGCCTTCGTTCAGGTAATTAGGGCCGAGCCAATGACATTTGACCTGTAATAATAATAAAAATTGATCGTTAAAATAGTAAAAGTATACTTCTATTCTATATAAGTGTTCTATTGTATTCAAAAATGTTAATGATGAGTAGTGTTGTTAAACGGCTCGTTTTGAGCCGATTTTTATAAACGGCTAACTCAATACTTTATCCAGAAAAATATTACCCGAGCCTGAAGATTAGGGCTGTGCCGATACACATATTTTTCACCGATCCGATATTGCTTCAAAACCAATCCGATACCGATATTTTTACTGATTTTTAATCACCCCCGTTTGAACTAAATGTAATTTAGAAATCAACATTTTTTTATGCAAAAAATCGAATTATGAATAATTAAATTTTTTTATTTCTACAATTAAGACTATATATTTAATAATATATCCATTTTATGTTGGAATTATAAAATTGTAATATTTAATATATAAAATTATAATATATTAGATTTTTTTAATAAATATGAGAGCCTCTAGATTTTCTGGAAATAAGCCTCTAAGATATGGACTATCTATATCTCCTGCCGTACTGAAGGCAGACTCAGATGATTCCGCAGTTAGCGCATTTTGCAAAATTATCTTTGTCTTTTGTAAAATATTTCCATAATTCAGATACCATATTTAAAAAAATTCTTTTATTTAAAGTATAAATAAAAAAATTGGCGTTATTTAAAAAGATTTAAAATAAAACTTTGGGTGTTCCTTTCTATTTTTATAAAAAAAAAATTTAAAATACTATAAATCTATTTTAAAAAAGAAATAAAATTAAAAAAAATTATTTAGAAAATATTATAATAATGTAAAATAAATATACATAACATAAATTGAAATAACAAAAAAAAGAAAAGTAAAAAGATCAGATCGGTTTTACGGGTATCGGCCCGATCCGATATTTTGGAAAACGCTAAATATCGGCACCGATCCGATCCTATATTTAATATCGGCACAGCTCTACTGAAGATTTTGCTCATAAGAAGGAACAAAGGTCAAGACATACATTATCAAAATCTTCAGGCTTGCGTAATATTTTTCTGGCTAAAATATTGAGTTAGCCGTTTTTAAAACGAGTCGTTTAATAACACTAATGATGAGCTTATAAATCATAAATAGTCAAGTATCGATTAAATTTCTTTTTACTTCTCGAGGAAAACCGCTCATCATGACACTGTTTCTAGCTAACTCGCACATATCCGTCGAAGTCAACTTCCATACTTGGGCTGCTATGCTGTATTCTTCCATTAAAGGTTCCTGTTTACCAAAAAAAAACATATTCGTATTTTGGTTTAAATAGGCTCTCCATTCAATTGATGTGGAGTTAAAATAATATAGTATTCAAGGGACCTTATAATGAAGATGTCTTTAAAACATTTCATCCATCCCTTAACTCTCCCATCACTGCCCTCGCATCATATCTCATGTTTAAAAAGAAAGAAAGAAAGAAAATTTCTTCTTGATATTCCAATCTATCATCTCATATAAAAAAATAAATAGAAAAATCAATTTATATACTATAAGAAATTAAAGATATTTTTTCCAAATACTCATATGTTGGTTTATTTATAATACATAAGCGGGCTAACGCGAACTCCCAGTAAAAATAAAAACTGGTAAATTTAGGAGCCAGGGTGAGATGAGGGTTTGAAAATGCTAATTTTTATTTTCTCAACTAGAATGTTCCCAAATTGTTATATTCTATGCTGCGTGCAAACCCAAGTAAAGAAATAAATAAATATAACTTTAGTGAAATGAAATTGTAGAGGGTCATCCGTCGATAAGGAAACGAGCAGACCTCTCGATAGGTAATCCGGCAAAGGATTCTTGTGGTAATTCAAGAATAGGGAATTATTGCTAAGGGGTGACATGGCTATCCCTATTTGGGCCAGGTAGTAAAGATACTGAAGCACTGGTGCCTGAAAAAAAGTAAAAATTTCAATAACTAGGTATATAAAAATTCTATTTTGCATTCTTGTAAGTTTTAATTCAAGAATAGGGAATTATTGCTGAGGGGTGACATGGCTATCCCTATTTGGGCCAGGTAGTAAAGATACTGAAGCACTGGTGCCTGAAAAAAAGTAAAAATTTCAATAACTAGGTATATAAAAATTCTATTTTGCATTCTTGTAAGTTTTAATTCAAGAATAGGGAATTATTGCTGAGAGGTGACATGGCTATCCCTATTTGGGCCAGGTAGTAAAGATACTGAAGCACTGGTGCCTGAAAAAAAGTAAAAATTTCAATAACTAGGTATATAAAAATTCTATTTTGCATTCTTGTAAGTTTATCATTTTTTTTTAAACCTTCATATTTTTTTTTTAAATACACCTTTTTTTTAAAAATTAATTTCTTTTCCATTCCTTTTCGCATCTTATTTATTTATAATTTTTTTTTTCCTATTCTAATTTACTTTATTAATCGTATCTTAAATCATGATTTAATTCATACATTTCGTTATCTATACTACGTTAATGTCTTAAAAAATGGTCATAGCGTACCTTCCTCAACAACAGTCCGTGAGATATATTTTCCGCGAGCATGAAACTGGTTATAAGATGTTGGGCAGGCCCGGCCTCCCCGCAATGAGGTCGCAGCACGAACGTGTTCAAGCCCCGACTCCTTTGCATATATTATAAAAAAAATTATTCATTAGGAAAATAAATAACAGGCAAAATAAAAGTGAAATGCATAATTTTTATTTGTCTGATATGAACCAGGGCGACTTAATTTATATAAGGGTCGAGAGCATCTTGTTATGCGACTCATTATAGGGTTCTAACTCGGCATTGATAACCGATTTACGAAAAAACCAAACTGAAAAATGGCTTTAATGGAAGAAAACCTAACTGGGGCTAAGCTATTTAGGAGGTTAGATAATTTAGATTCTAATATAAGAAGTCAGTATTTAGTTATGATGACCACACTATTTTATTTTTTAAAATCCCAACTTGTATCCTCGTTCTAACTCAAACATAAAATACATTAACCCAAGTAACAAATTGAAAAAAATCAGGATTCTCAGGAAAAAAAAAATTTAGTCACATCAATATTTTTAATGAAAATACATAAGGGGAATGATAGGATCAAATCAAATTCTAATATTCAATATGAACAACAAACAAGGATATCAAATGAGAGAACAGGGAGTCAAGTTATTTTAATTGTATGCTCAGATTAGTGTTGTTATATCGGCTCATTTTGAGCCGTTTTTTAAAAATGGCTAACTCAATATTTTAGCCAGAAAAGTATTGTCTAAGCCTCGATACATCGATAATATATGTCTAGACCTTGGTTCCTTCTCTATGGGCAAAATCTTAAGGCTTGCGTAATATTTTCTCTGAATGAAATATTGAGTTTATGTAATTAGAAGAAAAAAAAGAAGCTTACAAGTAATGATACAAGTGACCAATGAGAAAGAATCATATATGTTAAAAAAAATTTTGATGCAATCAAAAGTTAGAAAAAACAATTGGAAAAGGTTTTACCAATCTGCATGACATCTTTAATCCGATTATATATTTATATTTAAATTCCTGTTCATTTTATTTTTATTTAGCTTTCTACAAAAAAAATGGCTTAAATAATTTTCCATAATAAAAAAAATATCATTCAACAAAAAAAAAATGTGTAAAAAATTAACAACCAATAGTTTACGAAAACCAATCAAACAAAAAAAAATCAACCAATCATATTTGACGAATAAATACATAAAAGATAACCAATGGGTAATTGTGTCTCGCTAATTATAACCCTACCCAAAATTTTTGTAAACAAATATAATCAGATGTAAGTGTCCACGCAAATATTTCGCGCATCAATAAAAAATAAAGGAATTATTTTTATAAACGTATTCGCGTGCGAAAGGCGTAGTTTAAATGACAAGATTAAAAGGCGTGGACGGCTGAATTACTTAATCCCCTTAGTCGATCTAGGAAGAGGTACTTATCACATATAAATTTGAGAAAAAATAAAAATATAACTTAAACTTTCTAAAATGGTTGAGGGTCATCATGTTAGCCCACATGTAATAAAGGTAATAAGAATATGGCGGATTTTCGGGGGTATTCCAATCGACCGGAAGAGGGGATAAAGAATTGAAATATTCGTTTTCCGTTTTACTTTCGTCGTCAACCGAATCGAACCCTACGATCTATTTATTTATTTTTAAAATGATGATATTTTTTTTTCATTTAATTTCCATTCTCATTCTCTTCTTTTACCCTTTTTTTAATATATATATGTATAGTATTCCTCTCCCAGGTGTCGAACCGTTTATTATAACTGTTTAGGTTATAGCCAATGACATATAACAATACCTAGACTTGACGATGCATTCATTAAAAGTGTACATCAATGGAAAACAGCTGGGGGCGCCATTTTGGTTACCTATTTCTCTCCCAGGTGTCGAACCGTTTAATATAACTGTTTAGGTTATAGCCAATGACATCAAATAATACCTAGACTGACGATGCATTCATTAAAAGTGTATAACAATGGAAAACAGCTGAGGACGTCATTTTTGGTTACCCGCATCTTTATTAAAAATTTTAAACGAGAGGCCAATTTATTCCTATGTCTGACGCAAACTTCATTAAAGGAATTGCCTGATCATCGAGACAATGAGGAAGCAAAGTTATCGATTTAATAGTAATTCTTAACATGAAAATTATTACTATATGGGTTACCAAAATGGCGAGTCCAGCTGATTTGCATTCAATGACGCTTTCAAAATGCATTATTATGAATGTTCTTTCTTTCTTAACAGTTTAAATTTAAACTCCCGTTTTTTTGGAACAAATTTTAAAAAACAATTTATTTAGGGGTTGCTCATCAAAGTTACTTATGAACTAATTTGTTAGAAGTTACAAGTTACATTCTTAAAATAAGAGTAACTAATTAGAGTTACATTCCAAAAGCAACTATACCTATAGTTAGTGTTGTTAAACGGCTCGTTTTGGGCCGATTTTTCTTAACTCAATATTTCATCCAGAAAAATATTGCCTAAGCTTCAAGATTTCGATAATATATGTCTAGACCTTTGTTCCTTCTGTGAGCAAAATCTTCAGGCTTGCCTAACATTTTTCTGGATGAATTGTTGAGTTGCTGTTTAACAACACTTACCTATATTAGTAGTTAATTTATAAATTATAACTTCATCATTTATTAATATAGTTTTTTTTTAAAAACCCTATCAAAAATCTTTCAAATTATGCTTTAAAAAAAATAATTTAATTAAAACGGTTATAACCCGGCTTTAAAAAAAAGTGTTATAAACCGGTCCCAAACAATTTAGAACCGATTTCATAACGGCTCGGGCTCGTAGTTCCGAGATACCCTGTTTACTTCTTATCCATTTAATTTAACCCTTTCTTAATGTTCCATCTTATTCACAAATTATTTCACCCCCCTTACCCCTAACCCGTGTATTATCATTATTATTACTATAAATAATGATTAGACCTGGTTAAGGAACATGTACAATTCCGGATGAGAGCTGGGATCGTTAGTCGCCTCAAAGAGCGGAAGAAAAATGTTATTCAAAATTTGCTCAAAATTCGAAACAAGATTTTTGGTTCTATATATGTCGCTTTTATTTTTTAAAAAATATATATTATTTAATTTATTTTTTTACTTTCTTTTTTCTTTCTTTCTTTTCTTAGCCGTGACTTGAACTAACGCACGTGATATTTAATAAAATATACTATAACTAACACCCCGTGATTATGAATAACATTTTATCACATGACAATTCATTATCACCTGATAACCGGCTATATTTAAAAATATGTTTTTAACGTTTCCATTTTTTTGAGAAATCAATCGAATAATTTTTTTCTCAACTTACTTTATTTTTTAAATTTTAAACAATAGCAACTTGCCAAAGTAAGGGTGTTAGAGATCCAGTAAATATCTCGTCACAAAATCACTTTTTAAAAGTAATAATTTTTCTAAATTGTGGTTCAATTAAAATATTCAAATTTTATTTATAGATGATACGAACATATGTTTCACTTTCTAGCACGATCAAAGAATACGAGCAGTCAAGCTCAGCATATGTTGCGAGGTTTGCTTCGTCAAAAGCTCATCATCCTTAAGATCTTATAGACCTTTTTTAAAGATATAGAAAGGTTTATTATTCTCGTAAATATAGGGGGCTCCATACAAAAAAAAATGTAAGGAATACCTCAACATTTCCGCAACTCGTCAATAATTTACAGTTGGCCTTAAACAACAAGGACACTTGCACGCTTCCTAGAAATTGCGACGATGGTTTGGTAGACATACAAATCACAAAGGATAAATTTATAATAATCATATAAATAGATTTTTTAAATAAAAAACATTTGAATCTCTCCCTAAAAAAGAGTTCCATCTCTTGAAGAGAAGGAATTGGTAGAAAAAATATTAAAAAACCTAAAAGGCTTATAACAAGCTAAAAATCCCAAGAATCCAAGTTAAAAATAGAAAAAAAAAATATGACCCTTTAAAGATATTCACAATGTACAGACTAATTATCAATAAATGCGAGTGTAATTATTTAAGCCAGCATTTTTTTTCCCAGTTGCTAAAGAGGAAATAAAAGATCGGAAGAAAACGATATTCTGCCGGGAATTCACTTTCAAGACGAGATGATGCGACATAATCTCAAACGTTATCCCGAGGATATGTTCGTGGGATGCAACCTACAAGTTAAATAAGATGAGAATGGCGAGTCACAAATAGTTTCACTTTGGCTTGTACAAAGTGAAAGCTATAAACGTGTAAAAAAACAATGTGTGACATTATGGAATATCATAATAATAATTTAACGAATCTTGAGGTTATTGTGGCTGATAAAGATATGGCAGATAGAAGTGCCTTCTATGATAGTTTCCCAGCAGTGAATATTCACATTTTGTATTTTTCATGCTTTGAAGGATATTTAAAAGAGAGATTCACAGCTGACAAGAGAAAGATTACTAGATCTGAGGCTAAAACAGTGCTGGAAATACTAAAAAAATGGTATACAGTAAGACTGAACATATCTACAATTATCTTTTATAAGAAACTCATAGATTTAAAATTGCCCTTAGTTTTCTTCGTATTTTAAATAAACAGGCATGGTTTAAAAATAGTATCAATATCAAATAGATGAATTTGGATATGAAGTGACATTTCATTTAGAAATGATTTTTAAAGGCATATAAGGGTTAGAAGAATAGAATAATAAATTTCTGTGGTATAAAATGCATCGGTGACTACTGGTAGCCTCTCAAGATGCCTTTCAAAAACCTGAGAACCAACTACTTGTTGATGAATCTGAAAAGAAAGGACATTTAAAGTAGAATTTTTATTAACCTCTTTTAATTTTTCTTGATTAAGAGATTCGAAACGATTGTTTAGTAAAATTGAGCAGCTGGGGTGACCTCATTTCTCCAATTATATAACCCATTCTTTTCTAATAAAGCGCCAATACGTATTAAAATACAATGAAAACTAAGGGGAATTTTAAATCTATTAATTTCCAATAAAAGATAATAGTACATATCTTCATTCATACTGTATACCTATTTTTCCAGTATTTCCAACACTGTTTTAACCTCAGATGTAGTAACATTCTCTTGGTCAGCTGTGAATCTCTTTTTTAAATATCCTCAAAGCATGAAAAAAATACACGCGTGGAATACTAACTGCCGGGAAAATGTCATGGAAGGAACTTCTATCTGCCATAATCTTTATCAGCCATAATAATTACAAGATTTGTTAAATTATTGTTATGATATTTCATAATGTCACACATTTATAGCTTTCACTTGTACAAGCCAAAGTGAAACTATTTGTGACTCACCTCCATCAATTATCAGGGTAATAAATAGAGGCATCCCGCAATTATTTAACTGAACATAATCTGTGGGTATCGTTTGAGATTATGTTGCATCATCTAGTCTTTAAAGTAAATTCCCAGCAGAATATCATTTTCTTCCGATCTTTTACTTCCTTTTTAGCAGCTGAAAAAAATGCGGCTTAAATCATTACACTCGCATTTACCGATATTTGACTGTACATTGTGAATATCTTTAAGGATCATATTTTTTTCTTCCTATTTTTAACATGGATTCTTGGGAATTTTAGCTAGTTAGCCTTTTAGGTTTTAAATACTTCTTTACCGATTCCCCCCTCTCTTCATGAAAAAGTACTTTTGGTTTAGGAAGAGATTCAAATGTTATTAAATGTTTTTAAGGAATGTTGTGGTATATATTTTTTTGAGCGATATTTTTTGTATGGAGCCCCCATATTTAACAAGAAAGATAAACCTTTTGATATTTAAAAAAAAAGATTTATTAGCACTTCAGGATGAGAAGCTTTTTAACAAGGCAAATCTCGCAACATATAAATTATCGTTAATCATGCTAAAAAGTGAAGCATATGACGGAAAATATTTCTCCAAAAAAATGTATCATCTATAGATAAAATTTTGAATATTTAATCGAACCACAATTTAGAAAAATTATTACTTTTATAAAGGTATAATATTGTAATGAGACATCTACTGGGTCTAACTCCTACACCCTGGCAAGTTGCTAGTTGCGAATTGTTTAAAATTTAGATATAGAAAAAGTTAAGAAAAATTATCACTTTGTCTAACTCCTGTACTATGGTTGTTATCCCTATTTTTGGCTTTATTTTCCAAAAAAATGGAAACATCAAAAAAAAATTTAAATATAGCGGTACATCAGGTGATATTGCATTGTCACATGATAAAATGTTATTAATAATCGTGGGTGTTAGTTCCAGTATATTTTACTAAATAACACGGGCCTTAGTTCTAGCCACGGTCTTCTTTTCTTCCTTAGTAAGAAACCTATTAAATTATTAGTACACATAAAACAATTCGCTTATTTCCTATTCGGGTTAAAAAAAAAATCAACCCATCTTCTCAGAGTTGGGTAAGTAAGTATCACGGATATTTTAAACATTTTTGAAGGTATCTTGTGCACTTAAAAGAGTATCGTATTTTGCATTTTCGATATAAACATTCGATAAATATTTGTATCTATATTCGATTTAATTTTCGAAAAAAAATTTGTCCAGCCCCTTATATCTTTCGGCATTTTATTCTTCCGGAATAGTGAGATCACATTTATCTATCCATAAATTTGTTCCTTTTAAATGTCCGTTTTTAAAACGCCACACTGCCGCGACGATCTATAGGCACCCATTCCTGAAAATAATTGCCCATAAAGGGGTAGGACGGATATTAGAAGTACTTTTACCGCTCAATATTTGAAAACCAAAAAAATTTAGGTTTTTTTCAAAAAAAAAAACTAGTAATGAAGAGAAAGAAAATCAACAAAAAAAAAAGATAGAAATAAAAAGAATGCAAATTTAAAGATAAAAAAAAACGAAAGAACGAAATAATAATAATCGCTTCTTTTACTAAAGTCTGGGCACTTGAATCAGGAATCTGACGTTTTCGGAATAAACGGCGAAATTAACGGCCCAATGAGCCAATTTATCCCATTCGTTCATGTCGGAGCCATATATAGATAATCTGGGTTCCGAGTTTGTGTACTTACTTTCCTCCAGGTCGGACATGACTTCCTTAAAAGGAGGAAGGAGAAAAAAAGTCGCGTAAAAAATTGTATGCGATGGCGGAAGAATATTAAATTAAAGTTTATAATACTTTCATAATTTTGGCAAAATATTTTCCGCCAACGAAGTTGTTGGTTTTGATAAAGATTTCCCTAATCTTGCTCTCCCCGATCGGGTTGTATTTAGCGTTGAATTTGTCGAACCTGTGAAAGGTGTCCCTATCCTAATTCGATAGATAAAACGTAAAAATAAAGATGATTATTTTATTTTCCGATTCTAAAAAAACACTTAATAAATACGAATAATAATAATAGGGTAGAACTTCCGCAAAACGCGAGACCTATCCGATAGTCCGATTATAACGGGACGGGTACCTAGCGGAAAATCTTTATGGCCCGATATGGGGGGTGGGGTCAATTAATCGAATTAATTTGTAAATTGACTGTTTTATAAACCGATACCGATATTAAAAATAGATAAGGCTTGCTATTTATTTGTTAATAAATTTTAAATTTTTTTGTTGTAAATTTGAATATTCAAAAAATATTTTATGTTTTACCGCGTGGACGTCTAGCATATCGACGCTGAGGTCTTGAGGGGAAATTTTCATTTCGTCGAAAACCTGTTGATAAGAGTCATTATAGGGATTATTTATGGAATCATGTGTGCAATCGAAATAATTTGCCCCCCCCCTCATTTTCATTTTTTTAAAAATATTTTCGGGTTTCGAACTTGGCTCAAGGTCTTGCCGTCTTTCGTAACGATTTCCACTTTACGTTCGCAGGCGCTTCGTTTGAGAGTCTTTTTGATAAACCTTAAAAGGTAACATTTTTAAGCGGTTGTTTAAACGGACTCAATATTTTGACCAGAAAAAAAGAAAGGCCTAAGCCTCGAGAATTTAGTTAATACATGTCCAAATCTTTTATGTGCCATCCAATGACGTATATAACTAGACTGACGATTCATTCATTAAAAGGTTACATCAATGCAAATCAGCTGGAGACGCCATCTTGGTTACACTAATCTCGTTTAAAATTTTAAACGAGAGCCTAATTTATTCCTATATCTGATGCAAAAAACTTTATTAAAGAATTATCGGATCATAGAGATACTAAGGAAGCTAGTTATCAATTTAATAGTAGTTTTTGACATGAGAATAATTACTATATGTATTACCAAAATGGCGGGTCCAGCTGATTTGCTTTTAACGACGCTTAAAAATGCTTTTTAATGAATGAATCATCAGTCTAGGTATTATATATGTCATTGGTGCCATCTATGAAACAAAAATCTTAATAGTGAGATGCAAATCGAGCGTTTCGAAACGCTGCGTCGCGAGAGCCAATAATGACTTTCAAAATGACCTCGCGTGCAAATTGGTAAAAATTACAGTTTGGAGTTTTAGCAACCATTTTTTAAAAAAATACGCAAATAGGTTTTCTATTCTTCGTGTTCGTAATATTATATATAAAAATGTAATATAAATAACTTACTTATAAATCCTAAATAAAAAGAGAATATATTTGGAAATTAAAGAAAAAAATAAGAACGCAGACGATAATATGTACTTTCAAAAGACAAATCCTTTTCTTTTTTTTAAAAGAAACTTATTTAAAATTTTTGAATAGAAGAATAATTAATAAAAAAAAAAGACAACCTCAATTTAGGTTAGTAAAGACCTAACAGCTCATTGGTCCAAATATAATGATAAGAAGGATAGATGTAAAATACCAGGATGCTTTAAAAAAAAATGTGGTGTATTTAATGTTTTTAAGCCCCAAAAATAATAGTTTTATAGATTTTCATAAAATTAAAAAGTATGAATATTTGGAATCCCGGAAAAACCCCCTGGAAAATAAACCCCCAGGAAAAAAACCCCCCAGAAAATAAACCCCCAGGAAAAAAAACCCCCGGAAAATAAATCCCCAGGAAAAAAAACCCCCGGAAAAAAATTCCCTAATAATTTTTTTTCATTTTTATAGAATTTACTTAAGACCTAATAATATAGGTATATTTTTATTTGGCCTACTCTTCATAAAAAAATTCTTAAATAAGAAAAACTGATGTTTAAATTGGTACTGGGAAAAAATGCCTCAGTAAAATAACTATGAATTGTAAAAAATTTTAGTAAAAATACAATACCATCTTTAAATATGATATTAAATAGACTTAATTTGACATAATAAGAAATGTTTATTTTATTGGTAAATCATGATTATGTATATACAAATTTTATAATTTATAATAATATTATATGGGTTGACATCGAATATTGAAGGAAATCGCTTTTATAAAATCTGGAAGGCTTCGCACCCCATCACGGTATTCTTCGCAAAGTTTCTTTAGCTGAATCTGGTTGTTAGAACTCTGCGATTTTGATTTCGATGTCCAACTACCTACACGCCATCTTTCAAGTTTGGTTTCATCGGCAGCCACCTAGCATTTCATTTTTTTAATGAGTACCCAGATTGATGGGTGTTTATTCCCAACCAGATTAGAAAAACGATGATTCCAACCTTCGCATTGGTTATTTGTTCGTTCTTCATCTGAGAGAGTGCTCTGATTCGCGTTCCAGGTTTCTGGAGGAAATCGAGGCTCAATTCGACGTGTTTGGGATTTAGAATTGCTTCTTATGACCTCCCTTGATACTCCATTGACATATTTTTATCGAAATAATCAAGAATATCCTTACCATTGCTCGGAGTAACCGATCTCAGGAATGTCATTGCATTGCCCATATCACATAACTAAACGAATGCTAAGCCGTTTATCATACCACAAAAAAAAACTTAGAGTATCATCGGTCCTGTATTCGTTTTCCAGACCCAGCTTCTGAATTTTTCTATGGGTACTTTGACACAAATGATAAAAACATCCTCTAATTACGATGTGATCCCCTAATTGAAAAAATAAATATAAATTATTAAACATATTAATAATCATAACCAATGATACTCTTAACCGCGTTCATATATAAATTTTATGAATAAAATATTTTTGTAAATTAAAATTTTTTTTTTGTCTTTATATACGGTGATAATACATTTTAATATCTGTTCATTTAACTAGTTGCTGAACAATAATATTTTTAACAAATTATTAACTTGCAATTGACTAAATACCAATTCAATATAAATTATTGCTAGATTATACTTAAATATGAGAGTGTATAAAAATAATTCCAAGGGTTTTTTTTCCTGGGGGTTTTTTTCCGGGAGTTTTTTTCCGGGGTTTTTTTTCCAGGGGTTTTTTTTCCTATTACCGAATATTTGATGTATTTAAATAAAGTTATATAACTATATATATATGGTGAATTCCATATCAAATCAACCAAAAAAAGTCGATTCTCAACCCGACCCTCTTCAATTTTTCTTAAATTTTGCATAATGGTAGTATAAACTATAACTAAGAAAAAAATGAAATTTTACCTCCCAACAAGGTTTACTCGCTAAGATATGGGGCGTTTAAAGCGCGGAAAAATAGTACATTTTTGACAAAATGTGCCTCATTTATTTTCAAATATCTCGAGAAATAATTAAGTTAGAAAAATAATTTAAATTTTATTATGTAGCTTAATAATAGTTCTTTAATATGACATAAAAATAAATATGATATAAATTTGATGAATGGCCAAAACCGGATGTATAAAACCGGAAATGGCCATAGAAAAAAAAAGGTATTTTTTTTTTCGAAATTTTTTTTCCGTAGATAGATATAACACTGCTTTATATTTGTGCCAAATCCTAGCCTGGGATGAAAAAGGGTCTAGGAGTTATGACTCTTTATATGGCTTAAATTGATCAAAAATATCTTCATTTAATGAATACTTATGAAATAATGTTTTTTTTTAAATTATGTCTAAATGATAGGCCCTAACTTTTTTTTATTTTTAATTGTTAACATGTTGTGACTGAAAATTACTTGACAAAATAATTCTAAACCAATTTATAACTTTATTTTTCTGAAATGCATAATTACATATAATATAATAATTCATAATTATGTTTACAATATATCATATATTAAATTATCTAAAGAATTGGTATAAATTTTGACTTTAATTTTATTTTCATCAAGGGGAATATAAGCATGGTATTTTTGTGTTCCCTGAATTCTTTTTGCTCTCAAAAATCTGCTTTCTAGATGATTTTCCATATTATTGTATTCATTATTGCTTACAAAAATGTAATTTACTCCATGTATATTATTTGTTGCAAAGTCGAATAAATCCATTGGTGTCAAAATATGGTTTTGATATGGCAGTTGCAAACTAGCTCGAGCTGCTAGCCGTTTTGTAATACCTCCTAAACTGTCGCACGGACTTATTCCATGAGCTGTAGCAAAAAAATGCCACTCGGCCTTTATACCAAAATCACATTCATGATTATAGAGATTTATGAAATTTTTTTTTTTTATATTGGATTACGGCCCCAATCAGAAAAATAATAAATTTTGGTCAATATATCAAATCTTTCTTTTAAAAATAAGGTCATTTTAGTTTGAAATAAATAAAAGGCACAGGCATTGTGCTTTAAGCAATCTGATATCACCACTAAACTTATATGTTTTATAGTGTTGTCCTGACGATAAAAAATGATAAAAGGGTGAATAGTGGACTGATTATTTGTCCAATGAAATCCCTGTGCGCATGGTCTTGCACTAAAAATGCATAATTTTCCGAAAAGTCAGCAATAACTAAGTATTCGCCAACATTTAAATTAGATTTTAAATTGTTTTGAAATAATGATTGTTGTGATGCTATAAATGAATGTGGAATCAAATTGTCTAATTTCTCAATTAAATAATCTAGGAATTTATAAGCTGATTTTGTCAGCGTTTCGAGCGTAGTTCTATCAACTACCAACCATTGTTTAAATGATATATAATCTATTGAATTCGTATCAAATAATATAATAAGTCTTTCTTTTATTTGGGATGATCCAGGACAAAATTTACATTTATTGAAGTAACATCCAGGCTGGGCAGGATTGCAAAGACTTTGTGCAATACAATGTTTATAATCGTTTATTGGAGGATAATTATAATGATCATTATTGTTTGTAAGCTGTTTTAATTTTCCCCCTATTAAAATAAGCTTAAAATTTTGGTGTAGTGTGCAGATACACATGGTATGTGTACCTGGTCCACCTGCTAAAACACAGTTTTTGGGTCGTAAGAATGCAAATCTATTCACTCACAATATGTTAACAATTAAAAATAAAAAAAAGTTAGGGCCTATCATTTAGACATAATTTTTAAAAAAACATTATTTCATAAGTATTCATTAAATGAAGATATTTTTGATCAATTTAAGCCATATAAAGAGTCATAACTCCTAGACCCTTTTTTATCCCAGGCTAGGATTTGGCACAAATATAAAGCAGTGTTATATCTATCTATAGAAAAAAAATTTCGAAAAAAAAATACCTTTTTTTTTCTATGGCCATTTCCGGTTTTATACATCCGGTTTTGGACATTCATCAAATTTATATCATATTTATTTTTATGTCATATTAAAGAACTATTATTAAGCTACATAATAAAATTTAAATTATTTTTCTAACTTAATTATTTCTCGAGATATTTGAAAATAAATGTGGCACTTTTTGTCAAAAATGTACCATTTTTCCGCGCCTTAAACGCCCATATCTTAGCGGGTAAGCCTTTTTGGGAGGTAAAATTTCATTTTTTTCTTAGTTATAGTATATACCACCAGTATGCAAAATTTAAAAAAAATTTGAAAGGGGTCGGGTTGAAACCTTGGTTGATTTGATATGGAATTCACCATATATATATATATATATAGTTTATAGTACAATAAAAATTATTGTGGGAAAATTAAACAAGGGAGGCGTTACGTTTTTTTTTATCGTTTAAAAATTACGGCAAAACGCGAACGCTCAATTTGTGGGCACGATTGCTTAATATTTTCCTGAATAAATTATTTGAGTTTACACGGACCATAATACTTACAAAACTTTAAGTAATAGTTGCGCGTACAAATTGAACGTTTTCAACGCGGCATTTCAAAAAACGCAAAACATTGCAACTCAGATATTCGTTTAAAATTGGACACATTTCCCGTTTTAATCATTTTAAATTAATTTATTTTTAAAAAACAAAATTTTTAAACTTTTGAAGTGATAGATAGCACGGACACGAAATCAAATCTAAAAAAAAGTAGCGTTGTTAAACGGCTCGTTTTGGGCCGATTATTTCAAAAAGGGCTAACTCAAATATTCCATCCAGAAAAATATTACGCAAGGCTGAAGATTTTGCTCATAGAGGGAACGAAGATCTAGACATATATTATCAAAATCTAAAGGTTTAGACAATAATTTGGCTAAAATATTGAGTTAGCCGTTTTTAAATAATATTTTTAGCTTATGGAATGAGTTTTTTCTGATTAAATAAAGGGGGCAAGCCTTTTTTTTTTCTTCTTGGTTTTGAAAATTTAGACACGCTTTCAATTTAAACATAGTCGCGTTTACGTTTTTGAAAACGCTGCGATGAAACGTTCAATTTGTTGCGAACTATAGCGTCATTTTTTTTTAAAACACACAACATAGGTTTATAATACTATCGAGAATGCTCTAAAGGGGGATTTAACCTAATTGAAGGCGATATATCTCACCCATAATTCTTGAAAAAGTGATAAAAATTTTTAGTAGCATAAAAAAAAATGTAATCATTATTGCTTAAACTTTTTTTTAAAAATCCATAGAAAAATTTTTAAAATTCCCTATTAAGAGTTGGTCCAAAAAAAAGGGAGGATTATCGCATTTTTAAGATCATCTGTCTAACCGGACATGGAAAAGTAAAGGCTACCATTTTTATTTTTGAGTTTTATAGGAAAAAAAAATTCCGAGAAAATGCTTAGCCCAAGTGGCCATTTGTTGCAAAAAAAAATCCTTAACAGTTCTATATCTTCTTTTTTTTTGAACTTAAGTAAATTTTCGGATTTATAGAAGAAAATGTATTCAATTAACGGAAGAAGCCTCGTGCATGAATGCTATAAAAGTTCCTCGATACTCTATAAAAAAAAAAAAAATTTTAGCAAAAATCTCCGCCGGGAATGCTTTTGATCACGCCTTTTAAATCGCGCAAGAAGTCGCGTGTATGAATGCTATAAGGTCCCGCTAAACTCTTATAATATAGTTATAAAATAATTTTAGGAGAAAAAAAAAACTTTAATTAACCAAAATATACGTAAAATCTTCCGCAATAATAAAATAATTTGGTCTACCAAGGGGCTCTAACCTGAGCAAATGCTTCTGGTTCATGCAAGAGGCGGCGTGTATATGGGTGTCCACCTTGCGAATGTTGTAAAAGTCCCTGTGCTTTATGCACTTTTGTCCGCTCGTCTCCCTCAACTCGTTCAGGTACAGGTGAAGCTGAAAACGGCACGATAAGTAACAAAGGCGTCGGTAAGTGAAAGATTTTCTAAAGGTAAAAAAAAACAATTTTTTATTCCTCTATAGTAATACAATACGAACAACCTAATGGTACATCGTAATATTACCAACAAATGAAGAATTTATTTATTTAAATGTATATATATCAATACAAGTCAGCTGGTGATAACGCCATTTTTATTTTCCCAAAATTATAAGAAATAGGATTAAATTTATGTATAAAAAAACAATTATTATACGGGAAATTCAAAATGGCGAATCAACATATGATTCGTATTGAGCGATTTTTCAAAATGCCTGATCAATATTACAGTCAATTCAGTGTAATTTTAAATATATGGAATTAAAAATAACTTCATTTGTCAAAAATAAAATCTACAAATTTTTTTAAAATGTTTTTTATAACGCGTTTTTTTGAAAAAAAAATCTAATTTCGCCAGAAATGCATTTAAGCATGTGTAGTTTAAAAAAAACTTCTAATTAAAATTAACTATCAGCTAGATATATGATAACACGATATCCTCGAAGTTAAAATTAAAGACCCGTACCATATTACCCCTCCCCCTCATAGATTGAGAATGGGGCAGTTTGGTATTAAATAGATTTTTTACGATAATAAGAGTTAATGTCGTATTTATAAATTTTGATGTTAAGCTATCAAAAAAAATTACATGGTAACGTCCGTCAGAATATCTTGCAAAATGAGGGAATCCTTTAAATATTCGTCCTTTCCTAAACGGGGAAACATGAATTCCTCGTTTTCGAAGCATTTTAAACCATTTTCACCTTGGTCCTCCTTGGTGCAATTTCCGTTTTTCGCGGAATCAAAATTCGGGATACCATTTTGTTTCCCGTGATTCCCCGTGGAATGACGTAGGATGTTAAAAATCCCGTCCTTCGAGATAACCTTGAGATGTAGATCCGGTAGGAGAGAGCATTCGTAAGGGTTTCCCTTCTTGGTCATGGTTGGAGGATTTATAGGGTGATCTGGAAAAAAAAAATTCGCGAGGACAAATTATAAAATTATCATTTTTGGAGTATCGATCCACAATCCGTTAAAAATTTCAAGGTAACTGGACCTATACCGCTAGTATTTGCGTATCTCCGCATTTGGATCTTATTCTTCTGATCTTGCCTTATCTCATTCTCTCTCAGGTATTATTCTCGATTGGATGTAAGGAAGAACGAAATTTTATAAAAAAAAATATTAATTCCAAATCAATCACCTTCTAGACTCATCTTATTCTCTTGTTTGACGATGTCCGATTGAAAATGGGAGAATTTGTAAAGCGATTTCAGGTACCTGGAACTGAAAGTTGGGAAGGATTGAAAGGAGAGGTACGCGTATTTCTCTCTCAGTCTCAGACTCTCGAAAATAGCCTTGGACGAGTGTATGTAGTCGTAGATCGGCACCTGTCAATTCAACAACAAAAAATTATAATTTTCTGTTTGATTCTTTCCTCTATTGACTTTTTACTAAATCCGCATTCTCATCATTTCCAGATGTTTAGAAGCCCGTGAAACAAAAAATGGGGGGAAAAAATGTCAATAAAAAATTAAACATTAGATAAACCCTCCGCTATAATAAAATCACACATCAACCGATTCTAAAACCGGTAATTTTTAAATGAGTTCCGGTATTTATGTCCTAGTTTAATTTGGTCATGAGTTCAGTAGCAGGAAAGAGAACATCTGTCTTAGCTTCCTTTAAGTAGCAGGAAAGAGAATATCTGCCATATCCGGTGACCCAAAAAAAATTTATTTATCTTCGCCAAAATTATTAATTTGGGAATTATGCCGTTCAAAATATCTCATGAATTTTACGTTTTCATCCGTGCCATTATAAAAATAATTAAATACATGTTTCAATATCAATCAAAAAATATGCATCACGACGCCATTCCGCCAATTTTTTTACAGCGGGGGGACCCCGACATTTTTTTTGGGCGTTGGCGTAGTCGAAAATCACCCGTGGCGGCTAATTTACACGGCGTCGCACGGGTCTATCTATGTATATAATTATGATAATTCACCCCGATCTCATCCCCGCTCACGGATACTCTTTGATACTGGATAGACTCGCAGTCGTGCAGGAAAGCACTATCTCCGGGTAACGTTGAAAGGTCATTTAGCCCCGGGGTCCGTTTGGCCTCACTTATGTTTTATTATTTTTTGATTGAAAAGGTATATAAAATAGAAAAATACTCTTTTGAATAGTTGCTGCTAGTTTGCGCTCACTGTTTGGCAGACAAGGTGTCTTCAAAAAAAAAACCAACATAACCAGGGTTTCAAGAAATCTTAGCGTTGTTACTCGACTGAAAAACTGAGCCAAGTTTTGGGTCTAAAAAATCAACCCAATCTGACTTGGGTTATGAACTCGCGATATGAACTAGAGGACGAATATTTCATAATTACCTCTAAATGAAAAATATTTTAAGATATTTTTTTAAAAAAAATTAAGAATGCTAACCAACCCAAGAATATTGATCGAATGTTTGCTCAAAATTTTGGGCGAAAAAAAAATCTATAAATGCTCACTGAAGATTTTTTTTTGTTATTCTTTCTTTGAGAGAAAAGAAAGGAAGAAAGAAAGAAAGAAAGAAAGAAAGAAAGAAAGAAAGAAAGAAAGAAAGAAAGAAAGAAAGAAAAAAAAAGCTGAACAATAATTTTAAAAAAAAACCTCGAGTCTGTAATATCGCCATCGATCTTAAGATCGTTTATCGCTAACCTATCCGCCCCGTTTATCAGTGGGAAGGTTTGAGTGAGGTGTACCGAATGGGGGACGTGGTGAGACTTTCGCTTGAAACTCATCTGATCTTTTATCATGCTTTTCGCCGCTCTGGTTTCTTGTTCCACTTCCTCGATCGGATATCTGGGGAGATCGAAGGAAGCCCGTATTTCGGGTTTCAAAAGAGAAAGATTTAAACCGGATATGGGTTTCGAGTCTTCCGGGATGGGAGAGCAAGAAAAAATAAGTAATATACATTATATACTGCTAAATCGGGTTTCGAATCATTCCACGAACAAGCGGATTTTTTATCCGATACTGGTCTTTAGAATTTTATAAGTCCTTTTTTATAACGCGTGACGCAAAACGTAAAAAAAAACATTTTGGCCGCTAAAAAGGGAGAAAGGAGAGCTTTGTTTCAAAACCTTATTTTGTTTTGTCTAGTAGGTCCTAAAAAACCGTTTTTAACATTTTCGCGGGGATTTTAAAAAAATCCGCCCGGCCCGGATTTTAAAATTGACTCGGCCCGGCCGGGATTTATAGAATGTGTTTTTTTTGGAATAGAAAAAAACCGTCAATTTCTAGCGACTCCTTAGAATGCGATTTGACGTCCAGTTTATAGCTATTGATCATATTCTTATCGAACAGGGGAAACTTTTGGGGTGCCCCGAGCAAGGGTGGGGGAGGGGACGGAGAATGAGAGCTATTTCGGCGGGAACCATTGAATCTTTGCGACATCCTTTTTTCTTTGTTTTTTGGTTTCGATCAAATCACGTACGTCTTGAGATATTAAAAAAAAAAATTTATTTTAATATCCTGTTCTCTTAAAAAATTTTTTTATACTTAATTTAAAATCACGTGGTCTGCGAAAAATAAAATCAAGTTATTTTCGAACTTCTCCATTTTTATTCTTGATTCCCTCTCCGCATTCCCTTGTCTTCGCGTTAGCAGAGACCAGCACATCGGGAGCACAAGGCGGGGATAGAGGCCTACAAATTCCTCCAAAACTGCTTATTCACGTGTCCCTTAGAAGCTTAGATGAATATGGGGAAGTGGTGGGGGGGGTTTATAAAGGATAGACGAATTAATCTTCGCCATGGGCCGCCATATTGGCGTGTGCGCGCCAGAGCCGTGTCGATATTGAATTATCGGCATGGGGGGAGGGTTAGTTTTAACCTTTATATACAAAAAAGAAATATTCTCAAATATATTCTTCTTTTTAAACACAAACCCCCTCCCACTCCTCCATTTTTTACCTTGCATTTTTTTTTAGTAAGGGTAAAAAAAAATAATAAAACAATTGACATCTAATTATCTCGTACCTCGAGGATAGAAAAAAAATACATTAAAATATCTGTTTTAGTAAATATTAATTTTATTGTTTTTTTTTGCAAAAAAAAAAATCGATGAAAATAAAATAAGATTTAAAAGATAAATATTTTGCTAGTAGGGTTCGGTCCGACCAGCTAAAATTCTAATTTCCGGCCAGGTCCGACTTCCTATTAAAAATATTAGACACGGAGCGGCCGACGGGCTGGGAGGAAATATCAAGACTACTAATTACGGGTAAGCCTCCATACATTGACCAAGAGGGAAGATGATTCTATTAACTCTTGGAGGATGAGGTAGTATGGGGAAAAGGTAGGGGGAGCATCCAAGGGGCAAGATGGTCCATGTTATCGGGCGTTGCTGGCGAAAGCTCGGAGATTAGGTAAATTAAAAACGATTTTTAAAAAAAAATACCCGAGGTGATAGATGATAAACCCTATAACCTTTATCTCTCGAGGATTATTGATCGGGTTTCTAGTAGAGTCGATAGGAAGGCAGCTTGCGTTGTGAAAGTAATTTTTAATTACAGTTACATCCTTTAAAAAGTAACGGTTTCCAGTAAATTTTAAACGAAATCAAGTACCTTGTAAAAAAATTTCTAAAGTAACTAGTTACAAGTTTTCAAAGAGGCTAAAAAGAGTTTTCATGAGAAGTTATTAGAACTGAACCTAAGGTGGTAAAGATAAAATGGTGCCACCTTCGTAGGTTCGGTCGTATTATTATTTCATTTTTATTTTTAAAAATACGGCTTAAATTTATGCGGTTTTTATGTTGTGTTAAAGAAGATTTAATCTAATGAATGAATGACAGTGACCAGCTGATTATCTGTTTAAAAAATTTAGAGTTCTCATGAGAAGTTACCTGAACTGAACCTAAATGTGGTCAAGATAAACTAGTGTCACCTTCGAAGATTAGGTCGTATTATTATTTTATTTTTTAAATATGGCTTTAATTTATAAAAACATGATCTTAATGTTGTGTTAAAGAAGATTTAATCGAATGAATGACAGTGACCAGCTAATTATCTGTTAAAAATTTAGAGTTCTCATGAAAAGTTACTAGAACTGAACTCAAGGTTATCAAAATAAAGTGGTGCCACCTTCGAAGGTTCGGTCGTATTATTATTATTAAATATGGCTTTAATTTATAAACCTTGTTTAATGTTGTGTTAAAGAAGATTTAATCTAATGAATGAATGACCTTGGAATGAATGACAAAAAAAAATTTGAACAATAAAATGTGATGAGAAGAAAAAAAAGTAAAAAATTTAATATTTTATTGATTTTTTTATAATATTTTATTTTTTGCCTAAAAAAATAAAATGGCGAAAGGTACCTTTTAGATTTAAATCCTTATAAAGATTGCGGAAATAAAAAAATAGAGGATTCTATTTTCATTCCTTCTTCCTCTTTCTCATTTTTTTTTGATACTTTCCATTTCTTTTCTTCTTTACTAAATTTTCTTTTCCCCCAAATTATTTTTCTTTACCTATTTCTATTTAAATTTCTGCGATTTTTAAAATAAAAAAAGTGGATTCTATTTTCTTTCTCTTTCCTCATTTTCTTCATTTCATTTTTTAACTTTCCGTTTCTTTTTATTTGCTAAATTTACTTTTTCACCGAATTACTATTTTTTTATCGTTATTCTATTTAAATTTCCGCGATTTTTAAAATAAAAGAGTGGATTCTATTTTTTTTCCTTTCTTTCTCTCTTTTTTATTTTCTTCATTTCATTTTTTTAACTTTCAATTTCTTTTTATACTCTTTCCATTCTCTATTCCCCGATATATTTTTCTTTACCAATTCTAATTAAATTTCTGCGATTTTCAATCTTTTTTTCCCTTAAAAAAATGGAAATGGCGGAAAATATCTAAATTTAAATCCTTGATTAAGATTGTAGAAATAAAAAAGGCGATGCTATTTTCTTTCTTTCTTTCTTTCTCTTTCCTCATTTTCTTCATTTCATTTTTTAACTTTCCATTTCTTTTTATTTGCTAAATTTTCTTTTTCCCCGTATTATTTTTTCTTTACCTATTCTATTTAAATTTCTGCGATTTTCAATCTTTATATTTTCTTTAAAAAAGAAAGAAAATGGCGGAAGATATCTTTTAAATTTCAATCCTTAATTAAGATTGCATAAATAAAAAATAAAGGATTCTATTTTCTTTCTTTCCTTATATTCTTCATTTCATTTTTTTTTAAACTTTTCGTGTTCTTTTTTATTTCTTTTCTTCTTTGCAAAAATTTTCTTTTCCCCCCAAATTATTTTTCTTTTACCTATTCTATTTGAGCTTATTAAGACTACGTCAAAAAGTTAATTGATATCAAGATCAAACTGTCCAAAATAAAAGCAAACAAACTTTAGAAACAGTTTCGCGATTATATTGATCACGAATAGTAAAAATCAGCTGTAAATTGGACGTAAAATAAATCAAAAATTTTAAACGTCGAGAATTTTTTTTTAAAAAAACTTACAAAAAGCCCGAAAAAAAGGATTGAAAATTAATATTTTTTTTTAAAAAAAATTTAGATCTTACTTTGTATATTTTTCTTTCCCTATTTTCCTTCCAAAAAAAATATTTAAATCTACCGCCATTTTGTGCCGATTTTCCCGAGGGTTTTTTAAAAAAAATATTTTATCGCGATTTAATTATATGTAACTTAGCGTTTTTTAAATCGGTACATTTTTCTTAAGTCATAGTAACTGTAAACGTTTACAACAAAAAAATATTTGAGGTAATAGCAACTTTGTTACTACATATTTTTTTATAAACTCTAGCTAACAGTAATGGTAGCATGTATTTGTATTAGAGTAGGCAGTTAGATTGAGATTTCGGGAAACCTCTTTCAATTGATTAACCCTTATTTAGTTAGAGATTAAAAACGAGAAATTTTTGCTCGTTAGCAAACAAAAAATGATCCTTTTTTTGTAACTGTTAAATAATTAGATATTAATTAAAAACCGATTCAATTTGAAATATCAAACTTTATAGGTTTAAAATTTAACTCAATAATTGTTAATTATAAGGAAATCAATCACAGATTTTTTTTAGTAGACTCATATTTTTGAGTTAAAGTATATGAATGTTCAAAAAATTTGGACTTTGTTAGGTATTTAATGAGTTATAACGGTTTTTTGGAACACCCTGGTCATTCATGTAACTCTTTTTATTTTCATCTGTTTTGGAATTGATACATATTTAATTAACACTTTTTTACTCTTTTTATACATAGTTTATTAATTAAAAATTATAATAATATCGATATTTGAACGGTAAAACATTCTACATATAACATCAATTTTTATTCATATTTTTCATGGCCAAGGCAATTAATTTGGCACATTAATAGGAATGATTAAGTGTAATTTTGTTTGTTGTTTTACTCAATTTTTAAGGCATAACATTGTTTATGAATATGACTCATTAAATATTTTAAAATGCTTTTATTGTTGCAGATTAGCATTGTTAGAAACTAGTTACATTTGTGCTAAAAAATAACTTTAGCTAGTTATATTTGAAATATAATTGTTAATTTGTAAGTGTAACTAGTTACATTTCAAAAGTAAAATTTTTAACATCCTATCTTTTAAAATTTCATTTTTTTTTTAATATTAAAATTATATTAGTCATTTTTATTCATTTATTATAAGGAAATTATAAATAATATTATATATATAAAATACAATCATGAAATAGCCAAAAACAATGATATTATATTGGATAGGATCATTTTTTTAAAAAAAAATATCAGCCTATTGTTCTTAATCTGTTCCAATATTAGCACAACTCTAAAAATTGCAATATTGAAAAAATAGACCCACTCTCTCCACCATAATTTCCCATATCTATAACTGGGATGGGAATAAGACACAAATTTCTAATCAATTCTGAATTGCATCAGATAATAACAAATGGCTTATATCCCTGATTAAAATTAACATAAATTCATTTATAGAAAGTTTAATGATAAAATATTAACTAGCATGTGATTTAATTTATAAAAAACACATTTATAGAAAGTTAAAGCTTCATAGCATGTGATTTAATTTATAACAAATGCATTTATGGAAAGTTTAAAGCTACCTAGCATGTGATTTAATTTAATGATTGAGTAAGCACATGATTAGATTTAATTCACATTTAATTATTTCTATTTATTTTATATTTATAAATATGATAAAGTTTAATGTATAGTAATACAAATAAAATAAGTATTAATGTATTAGTAATCTTTTTATAAATTTAATTTTATATTTGGGTAGGTTATTTTATATCATAAAATTTTAAGAAAATTAAATATAAATAGTATTAATATTATATATGGTGTCAAACAACTATCAAGCCATTTAAAATAATAAACATATATTAATATTATATATGGTGTCAAACAACTATCAAGCCATTTAAAATAATAAACATATTTATATTATCAAATGAAAGTTTTGTCTTTGTATAAAATATTATAATTAAATGTGGTAAGCTTGAGAAAAAAATATAAACTGAATGAGGACAGAAATATATATTCTCTATAAAAGAATATTGATTATATAATATATTAATAGAATAATTTTTAATAATTTAATTAAAAATCTAAACATTTTATATAGGATGTTACTTTTCCAATTTTTTATATATACAATTGTAGAATGATAAAATTGAAAATTAGGGTAATTAATATTTCTAAGTAAGAAACAAAAGATATACCTCGTAAACAAAATTTTTAAATTTTGAATGTAACCGAATCTCAAAAAGCGAATAGAATAAATATTGATAGTGCACGTCCGATGTCTAATTTAAGCATTTTATTAAAAAACGTGTTCAATAAGGTGACATACAAAAAAATTGTTGTTTTTAAAATAGCATATAGAGGTAACATGCCTGAATTTAAGAGCAGAAAGTTAGGTTTCAGGTCAATTAAAAAATTAATTTGACGTGACCTGTCTGATCTCGAAACTGAAGACAAACTATCTCTCATAGATGTTACATTTCAATGGAAGTATTTTCAATTACCTTATTATCAAAAATGACCGTTGGCCTTGTATTCATATGCACCGAATTTTAAAAAATGAGCTAATTAAATTACTAATACCGCCAAATGATTGACAATACAATTCTCAAGATCAATATACATATACATATACATGCATGCAAAACATGATCAAAATTTGCTCTTGATAATTTTACAATAGAGAATTATATATAACAAATTTGCAAACAATTTTCGGGTATAGGACTTTTTAATTTATAAAATTTTAGTTTCTCTAAACAATCATTGAATAATACTTTGATGCCAAATATGTGATGTAAATTTTGTGAATTACAGTCTCAAATTTGCTAAAAATGGTAACAGATAGTATTTATTTAGCCAAATTATTAATCCGTATATTTAACAATCTTTAAGTTAAAAATATTTCGAATTTTTTAACAGACACACTACCTTTGATTAATTTACAAAAAAAGGCTTCAAATTATAAGACGGAACAGCGTCTACACGAGCGGGGGGGGGGGAAGGTAAGTGCAGTTAGCTTCTAATATTTTTAAGGGAGGGAGTGAGTTAGCATTTAAGAAATTTAGCTGGGGCTTATCTATTAAATTTTTAAAAAATTTTTTCAAATATAACTAATTTTTGGATAATTTTCTGCTCTCTTATTAAATATAATTTAAAAGGGTTAGACATCTAACAGCCAAACTATATACTTTAATAATGTATTAATTGAAAATGAATATATTTTTTAATTTAATTCATGTTCCAAAAAATAACTCTCTTACATTCACAATTTTTTGATTGATAATAGTTGACTCAACTTTTTGAAATTTTTGAATCGATCCTATATACTTAGTCCAGACATCAACAATATAATATCTGAGAACTCTAAATTTTAGTTTTTAAAAAATATTTAAAAGTAGAACACAGTGGCGTAATTACGGAGCAGGGGGGGGGGGGGTTAGATCCCTCCCCCCAATTTTTTTTTAGACTATACGTTCAAAAGACTCAAAAGAGACTCTATATTAAATAAATACCATGAATATTTATATTTTTCTGGTTTTGATGTTTGTGGTAGGATATTATAATACTATTGAAATTATTCTTTATAGTGTTATTATAAAGTCATTGAGAATAATCTACTAAATTATAAAAACATATTATTGATGTATTTAAAAAATATATTTATTATTAATTATCACTAATATAAATGATCAATAATTCTAGGACTTTTATATTATAAGATAGACAAATATGATTTTTAATATAAACCCGCTGGAAGGCCGGGCAAAAAGGCCGAAGCCCGTTAAAAGGGGTCTGGGGGGCGAAGCCCCACATGATTTTATATGTATGGACCCCCTCTAAGGAAAATTCTTAGCAACGTCACTGGTAGAACAATTATTTCATCTATTATAATCAAAATTCTTGTTGTGAACAATTATTTCATCTATTATAATCAAAATTCTTGTTGTGTATATTAGTTTTTATTTGTTCTTTAATAAAATATTTCAATTTATAAAGGATATTTGTCTCTTTTGTTTTGTATAGGAAATTTTATTTACACAAACCATATAAATAGGTTTTGCTATATGAACAAAACAAATAATTGATAGGTTCATAATGGCCATTATCGTATAAAGGAGAAAATGTAATTAAGTTTGGACAAGGTTGCATTCATTTTTCATTAAACTCTTAATTTGTAAACACTATTAGTCATATTATTATAGAGTGCTCTTACATAAATCCAGTAGTTCTAGCCAGGGGCGTCGCTAGCCTTTACAATTTCAGGGGGCTCAATTAAAAAAAATTTAAATTTGCGGGCTCTCGGCCCGCTTTTACCAGGCCTTCGGCCGGGTTTTCTATTATTTTATAATACTTTTTTTTGTTAACTCTGAACAATTATTCTGAATTTTAATTTTATCATATATTATTTTATGCATACAAAATAAACTGGCATATAAATAATTAAAACAATATAAGACATTTCTAAAAATAAAATTTTAATACAAAATCTATTTATTACAGTATAAAATATTTTCGATGTTGATATAAACAAAATTTGCGTCTAAAGAATTATAAGTGATAAAAAAGATTAATTAATTCATACATATGCCTCAATTGATAATAGTTTTTTAAAAACCACATAATGAAATAATATAATTCTTAGCAACTTACATTGACAAAAGGTTATCAAAATATTATAACTATCTTTTATCATTTTACACATTTATTAGGCCTAAAACCAAATCAACAATTCTTGAAGAAGAGAGTATAAATGACCAATCCAAATTATAAAACTATTAAGTGGTTAAAGCTTCCTTTAAGATGACATGATGGTAGCTATATAAGTAATCGAGAAAATTATTCTGAGATATTAAATTTCTAAAAGATTATCATCCATTTTAAATGATGTATAATATATAAACGACTACACAGTTGACCATTATTGTTTATCTAAAATATGCTCTCAACCGTTGTAGTAATAATCTTAAATTAAATAGCAACACAAATAATAGATGCTGATTAATTTGCAGTAATAGCCATGACACTCACGATGTAAACTAGTATCAGAATTTATTATGTTGGATAAATTGATACAATAAAAACACTATAAATCTTTGAAAGAAATAATTGTGCAAATATATTGAAACCTTGAGTTATTTACACAGACAAGGATGCCTTATTAGAAATGAAACATTTTCAAACTATAAAATAAGGACCAGAATGATATGATGAAACAATTAAGATTTTATATATTGTCGCACCACCTCTAGTTGGTATATTATATCATTATATCTTAAAATAATAGTAGTTTTTAAAATATCAAAAATATACTTGTATTATTAACTCAAAACTATTTTTTGAAAAAGGAAAAAATAGCTTTCCTAACGTATAAAAAGGAAATATATCAAATTTATTACATCTATTGTAGAATGAATAATAAAATGTTTAATTATAAAAATTATTTATAACTAAATAGATGGCGTTAATTACTTGAAAACAAATTGTTACTATATTTATTATCAAAAGCATTTATTAGTTAAATTAATTATAATATTAGCTGTAATATATTATTACTGTCAAATATGTCTATTAAAGTGCCATTATATCTAATATTTTATAAACAACTGTATATAGTAGAGAATTATAAATGTCTACTTACTTACTTTTTATTATACTTATTGGACCTTGAAAATATTTTTAGGAATAGGTATAATAATAAAATTTAAAAATAAATAAACAATTGATTAGTCATTTTGAACTCTGCTAATTACAATATTAAATTTTTTATTCATGTATGAAATTTAGCTCGGTTTATATATTATTAAAATTTGTTTAAATTCTTAATTTTTTAATTTACTTTTTATTATTTTTATCATTCATAAAATTAATCCAATTACTTGCCGACAAACGTGAAAATCATTACTGTCTCTTTGGCCCATCATTGCTTAGATGTGCAGGATCAAAATTACAAACAATACCTCTCATAGTTTTCTTGCACATTAATACCCTCAAATTTGTAACAAGCAATTTTGTTAAATCAATTTAAATATTCGTAATCCTATATACATAGTTTTGCTAAGAAATTTTAATTTTTATAATACAAATATTCATATGTTAAAAATAATATAAAACAATGTCAACAATTTGCAACATCTGTGCTAAACTAATTAAAGTGACAAAGGGCAATCTTTTATACAAACATAGTTACAAAGGGTCAACATGTCCTTCCTCTCAAAAATTTCCAACCAATGAAATTATAACAATACCCAAACCCTTATTAAATATTATTGAGCCTCATCCTCCCCCTATTAACACAGATTTTCTTGAAAGATTTTTTGAATGGAAAAATGGACCCACTTTAACACATCTACCAAATAAATCTAGAAACCTAATTTCAAAATTTTGTTATTAAACTTATCACAAAAGTTAATGATAACTTAAATTGTTTAAAATCATGGGAAGAACTTATTAACCTTTTCTCACAAATGTCTTATACGTCCCGCTAACAAAGAGAGCCCATTACATGAACAAATAAAATCAAACATTGATAATTTTGACACTATTCAAATGATTAACTACAATAATAATGTTAAAAAGCAAGTAGATGATATAACACACAAATGCAAAATAATATCAAATAAAATAGATCAAAGTGACATAGGTGGTCAGCGTCTACATGATAGTATATTCACTGGATGCAAACCCCCCTCAAAAATATATATCTACTCCCCTAATATATCAAAATGTTATACATAGATAATTTAAAAATGTAATGGAAAATTTTCTAGATTATTATAGACCCCCTAAAATGCCTACCCCTTACCCCATACCACCTACCCCTTACCCCTTTATAGATATTAGGATGCAAATGTTCCTAACCCCCCCCCCCCCCACCATCTTTCTCCTATGAAGAAACATTACAACTATTGAAACAACTACATCCTGAAGCTTCCACAGATAATCTACCCATCTCTCCAATCCACCAGACTGTAGTTTTTACCAGTGATGAAATAGTCAATGCTATCAATTCTTTCAATAAAAACTCAGCAGGTGGTCTTGATGGTTTCAGACCCTCCTATTTTCAATACTTAATTAATTCAAAAAATTCTTCATATAGTTCTGTCATCAAGGTTTTAACAACTTTTTGAATAACATAATAAATAATGATATTTAATTCAAAAAATCCTTCCCATAGTTCTGTCATCAAGGTTTTAACAACTTTTTGTTAACATAATAAATAATGATATTCCATTACAAACACACCAAATCCTTTTTGGTGCACGTCTAATTGTTTTATCTAAGCCAGATGGTGGTACCCGTCCCATTGCAGTAGGCTCCTTTTCAGAAGATTAATAGCCAAAATAATAATCGAACACATCAAACATGATGCTGTCAACATATTAAATCCTTATCAACTATTGGGATCAAGGGTGGCTGTGAAATAGCGGCTCATACCTTGAGAATTTACTTAGAAAACCCACCACCTGATTCTGTAATATGTAAACTAGATTTCAAAAATGCCTTCAATAGCCTACATTGTACCTCATTTTTGAAATTCTTCTATGAAACTTTTCCCTGTTATTCTAAATTTATTGAATCCTCATATGGTTTTCAGACGCCTTTGACATATGGATCTTATCAGATTTTATCCCAAGAGGGCATCCAACAAGGGGATCCATTAGGACCTCTTCTTTTTTTTTGGAATCCATCATCTCATCTACCAAATTAAACAAAATTTCAACCTAGATCTTAATCTATGGTATTTAGACGATGGGAACATATGTGGCCCTTCAGCTAATGTACTAAGCGCCTTAAAACACTTGGAAATCAATTCCCAAGCTATCAGCCTGATACTCAACATAAATAAAACAGAATCATGTTTCTTAAACAATAAGCCACAAAAGTTGGAAGGCTACAAAATATTGCTCCTGACAGCTTAACCTTACTTGGGTCCCCATTAGCTAATACGACCAAGTCGGAAGATTTTCTCCACAAGATTTTTAAGAACTTTTACAGTATGGAGAACATTCTTAGTCTCCTACCAGCTCTTCAATCTTTATTTTTAATTCGCAAATGCCTGTATATACCTAAATTTATGCATATTTTCCGGTCATCATCTTTTTTCAAAAACAATGAATTTATATCTAAAATTCAGGATAAATTTAAAATATTTATGGAAAAAATTTTAAACATAAATTTAAACTCATTTAATTGGTCACTTGCTCAGTTACCTTCTAAACTAGGCGGTTTCGATTTTTTCCCGCTCAATCTTTTATCCTTATCATCATTCGTATCATCTAGATTATCTAACAATTCTATGATTTCTGGCTTCATATGCCCTACAGATCATTTATTAGACGACGCTATTGACAAATGGAAGGCAAGCACACCCATTAACACCGTATTACCATCAATCATCACACACAAAAATTTTTTCACACCTTTAATCCCTAAATACCAGACAGATATATCAGTCAATCCACCTTTAGATTGCATTCAACTCCTCCAATTATCTGACAGACTTGGTGGTCATGAATGGTTAGAATCACTCCCTATTTGCAACCTTGGTAATCTCTTATCAGATGAACAACTGAGAGTAACCATTGGTTTACGTCTAGGTTGCGATATAGTACAGCCTCATGCCTGCATAAAATGCAAATCACCCGTTGATTAAAAGGGTAGACATGGCTTAAATTGCATTTTTAGTCAAGGGCGACATCAACGCCACTCAGCTGTAAACCATATAATAAATAGAAGCTTAACAGCTGTACACATTCCAAACAATCTTAAGCCATCAAATTTATCTCAAGTAGATGGTTTAAGACCTGATGGTATGACAACCATACCTTGGGCCCTCAGCAAATCACTCATATGGGACTACACGTGTGTCTCATCATTCCTTCAAACATAAATTTCAATTTAATAACACAGGCTGAAATTAAAAAGATAAACAAATATAAAAATTTTAAAAACATTTTATTCACTCCAGTAGTGACTTCTACTAACGGGCATTTTTCGCCTTCAACATTTTTGTTTTTAAAAAATCTTGCTAATAAAATACGACTTTTCACAAATGAACCAAGAGAATTCCTTTTTGACAAAACATTCAATTAGAAATTTTTAGACTCAATTATGGTTCCTTTTTGGGGACTCAATTATAGAATTTTATTTTTAATTATATAATTATAAATTTGTAAATTATAATATTTTTAATTAGGTTTTATGTAAATTAAATAATATAATTTAAATAGCGTAAAAAAAAAAAATTAAAAAATTATTATATTTATTTAATTAGGGTTATAAAATAAGTTAAATAATAAAAGTCAATCTGTTAATGCTAAATTAATATTTAGTGAGTGATATTGATATTCTATTTTTAACATAAAATTTGATTGCTAGCTGACATAGTAAATATTATTTATACTAGTAGAAAGCCCGTCAAAAATGACGGGGAATGAGACTTTTATTCATTTTTTTACTATAGATGTCATGCATCCCTCACAATATTAGGAAGCATTAAATTATAAAAGTTTATCCAGTCCAGCTTAACCCTTAATAATTTGTTAAAGATATTCCCATGTCAGGTGCAAGCTAATATAAATTTTGAGGTTCCAAGCCCAGTTGTATCCAATATAATTATGAAAATTTTTTCCCACCAAGAAGATAGTTAAATTTTTAATTAATTTATCATCACATGAAGGGGAATTATATGATTTACCAATAAGTTTAAAATATAAAAAAAAACATGTGAATTCCGTATTAAGGGAAACTGGGAAGGCCTGGGCAAACCACTTATTAGAGAATCATGACAAATAAAATAAAAATAACCGACTCTTATACTTTTTGGTAATATGATCAATTATAATTATATATAAAAAATAAATTTTTGTGTATTATATAGGGTTATTGTAGCTTTTCGGATAAATTTAATGTATGTCTTGCATTTCTCAAATTATTTGTCTATATTTTATTTTAAATAAACAAAAAATGCTATCTATTTAAATAAAAGTGCCATTAAACACTAATGAAACTTATATGCAAATTGTATATATATAAAATATAAGATAAAAAAAATAAATAAACCTCCAGAGGAGTTAATTTCAAGAGTAGTTTATTATTTTGGCTACCAGTAACTCTAGAACTGGCAAGCGTTTGTTTATTCGTCATTATTTTCTTAGCTTATCTTTAATAGATTTATCAAGTTTTGTAGCAATGTAAGGGATAGCCTAGACAAATAAAGAAATCAGTCAAAAATATAAATAAACTATTGTTGAAATTAAACAAACATTAAAATAATGTAAAACATGTAGATGGGTCAATATTAGATGCATATTTCTAGTAGTTGGAGGGCTATCATCAAAAAAAAATTTTGGAGGACTTATCAAGCCTATTATGATTTTCTAAAAGTTAAAAAATAACATGATGAATGTAATGTTATTAAGATAAAGGTTAATTAATTGTAAGGTAATTAAAAAATAAGATTAAAAAAGGGGGGAAAAAAGAAGGTATAAATTATTATATAATAAAAATAATAAAAATTAAATTAAAGGAATTGATAAGGTTTGGCTATCATCAGAAAAATATTTTTTGGGGACTTATCAAGCCTATTATGATATTCTAAAAGTTAAAAAATAATATGATGAATGTAATGTTATAAAGTATAAATAGGTTAGGATAAGAATATTTAAATATTTGAATATACTTGGCTATCTTCTTAATTATTGGTTATGAAAGAAAAATATGAGTATAAAAAGATTTCATTAATATGTAATTGATAATATGAGATGAAAATTGATAAGGTAATCTAAAAAATAAAGAAAGGATTAGTGAAATAAAAAGTATCATTCATATTTACAAATATGAGGGAATATTGTTTTTATCAATTCATCCATGTTAGGTACGTGTACACCATCAATTCCATTCATCTATATGAATAAAATAAAATAAAATCAACAAATAAAAAAAATAAAAATAAATACGTATCGATGACATGACGAGCGATGACATGACGAAGCGATGACATGACGTAGCGATGACGTAGTGAGGACATCGGAAAATTATAATATAAATGTTTTAATTTAATCTAATATTTAAAATAGTATTCATTTAATAAATATTTAGATAGTCTTATTAATTTTTAAATAATAAAATTAAATCTATATTTTACTTAATAGAATTATAAAAGAAATCTTTCAGGGGGCAATCAAAAAAATTTATTTTTAGTTCAAGGGGTTAAGATTTCATTAAAAAAATTTTTTGCTTCAGGGGGCTATTCAAATTTTCCAGGGGACTCGAGCCCCTGCGCCCCCCCTTAGGGACGCCACTGGTTCTAGCCATAATTATTTCCTCAAGGAACCTTAAGGTTGTACTTGGATTTCTTTTTAAATGTTAAATCTCAATCTTCCTCTTCCCCAGTGGATATTAGTGTCCAAGATTTTGGAATATTTTTCTTCATAGTGATAGCTCATATAGTAGGTAGGCAAAATATTTTGCTTATTATTTTTTAATATTTCATAAAATTTATAATAGATATACTATACTTAAAATAAAAAACAACAAAAGAAATATTGATTCGATAATAATTTTATTATACACTATGTTCCAATAGAAATGATAACCCTTTTTGTTTTAGCAATAAATCAGTCAATTTGGGATAAATTATCAATTTTTTCTGGGAATTTTGTCAAATTCTATCAACAGGGTCTAAAGTTATACACATTGAAATTTGGACAAGCAAAATTCAAACTTTCCCAAAAAATTATTTCTTTTATTATTTTTTAATAAACTTTATAATTCGACAATAAATATTTATACATCAACTTTTACAATTAATTCGAGTCAAATGTTGTTGTCTACAGCTTGTTTTTTCTCATTAAAGCTGCAACCTACACCCTATCAATTTGCAGATTTACCGGTTGAGTTACTATTAACATCTGATCATTCGTGAACCATATGAAATGAACTAACCTCTGTGGGTACTTTCATAGAAGTTGTTTACGTACCAGACGGGTATTCTTATTCGCATCGGGGGTCCTTTACTGAAGCTTGCAAAATACAGTTTCTCATATATAGACTAATATTTTGCGAGTACCAAGTCGGTATTCTTGGATCAATATGGATGTTTTAACCGAATCAATTTCCCATAGTACGAACTGGGCGTGATTTACCATCACCATATGGATTTTTCTGCCTGCTGTTCTTGTAAAATCAATTTATGCAATCAATAAGGATTCAATGCTGTGCTGCGATAGACCATCTTTTAGATAACTCCTTGAAATTTAGGCTCCTTAATGTTCTTCTTGTCTTAAATTTTAATTAAACTAAAGTCCTATTTAGTGAAACCATTTTTTTTATCGTCTGCTTGTTTAATAAAAAAAAATTTTTTATACAAAGTTGGAAAGTTCGAATTTTGTTTGTCAAATTTTGAATGTGCATATCATTGGACTCAATAGAATTTGATGAAGTTTATTGAACATTGTTAGTTTATTCTTCTCTTAGTCTCTTGAATTTTATAAAATCATTTTTAAAATCGGCTGATTTATTGCTAAAACAAAAGGGCGTCACTTTAACCAGAAGTTTGTATAAATAATATTTCAATTATGCTTTAGTTTTGCCATTTAGATTTTTAATTGCATTATTTAATATTATATTTTTATTTTCCTACCCCAAGGATCTGAGTCTTGTCACTCAATGATATCTATAGGTAAGCTTCCTATTCTTTTATTAGGTCATGCAAACGCTACAATATGTAAAATAATTGAGAAATTGGTTATAGATTATGATAAAATACATGTTTTCTTACAAACAATTCTATTACCACAATGCCGGTTGCAAATTTTATTAAAATTGTAATAATATTTGAGAACTAATTAGTCCCACATGATAAAATTTATCGCGATTTTGAATTTGCATAAGCTCTAAAATGTGCAAATAATAAGTATTTTTGTATATATTGTATTAGACCTAGTAGCGTATCTAGCTATTAAACTAACTGAACTTTAAAGTGATGTGATTCATACAGATTTTTTTAAAATTTACCTCTTCTCTTCTCTTCTCTTCTCTTCTCTTCTCTTCTCTTCTCTTCTCTTCTCTTCTCTTCTCTTCTCTTCTCTTCTCTTCTCTTCTCTTCTCTTCTCTTCTCTTCTCTTCTTCTTCTCTTCTCTTCTCTTCTCTTCTCTTCTCTTCTCTTCTCTTCTCTTCTCTTCTCTTCTCTTCTCTTCTCTTCTCTTCTCTTCTCTTCTTCTTCTCTTCTCTTCTCTTCTCTTCTTCTTCTCTTCTCTTCTCTTCTCTTCTCTTCTCTTCTCTTCTCTTCTCTTCTCTTCTCTTCTCTTCTCTTCTCTTCTCTTCTCTTCTCTTCTCTTCTCTTCTCTTCTCTTCTCTTCTCTTCTCTTCTCTTCTCTTCTCTTCTCTTCTCTTCTCTTCTCTTCTCTTCTCTTCTCTTCTCTTCTCTTCTCTTCTCTTCTCTTCTCTTCTCTTCTCTTCTCTGTAAAACTCAAGTGGAATTCTCAAAGAAGTTATATTTCAAATAATTTACAAAGATAGCCAAATACAAAGATGCCATTTATTACGCATATTGTAAATTAATTAAATGCCTTATTTAGCTTCTAGTGGCAATAAAGATTGACGTAACCAATAGGGGAAAGGGAAATGGGAACACTTCCTCCCCTCCGGCATCTCTTCCCCAAAAATTTATAGTGGTTATTCTTTCTTTAAAAAAAATTAAAACGGCCAAAGATATATAAAGAAAATTCTTAAAAATATCCAATAAAATTTGATGAAACTTAATGAGACTATATTAAAAATAATTCTGTTACATAACTATGTCTTCTTATCTTAGGCTGGGGGTGTGGGGGGGGGGGTGGGGAGAAATAAAATATTTGGAAATTGGTATAATCTGAATAATAAAATTGTATATTTCTTATCTCTATATTTTTTTCAGAGTAAGCCTGGGGATTAGTGTAGATTAAAAATTACAACATAACATCTCGATATGGTTTAAAAAAAAATACCTTCTTTCTTACATTTTGTTAACCATCCGCATAACTGTAATAAATCATAAGATGGGGGAGGGGGGGTTAGTCTAAAAAACGTTTTTAAACAAAATATCTTAGCATGGATTGCAACTGAAATAAAATTTTAAAAAATCTTTCGATTGCTCCCGTTATTCATAATCTTCAGATATAAGTTATTCAAGATGAAAGATTTAAAATAAATATGGGCACCAAGTAAGCCTATTGGAACGAATAAAAATAGATTTAGGTTTTCAAGAATATCGGGCTGGGGGGGGGGTGGAGCTAATAACTTAAAAATTTTTTCTTAAATATTATATTATATATATTTATAAAAAAATTGTTCTTTATAAATTTTGTCAACCTCATCAATAAAAAAAAATAAGGATAAATTAAAATATAATTTCACATTTATACATTTAACTGAGCTTGGCTAGACGAAATTCTATTACAATATATATATATAATTTTTTTTTTTTTAAATATCTTTCTTTTAATTTAAAAATTTTAAAATTAATAAATATACCTATAAAAATATATATTTCGAAAATTAACAATTTAAGAAAAAAAAATGAAGAATAAACTTCTGCCAGTTGTGCTAATCCTGATATTCCATGGATTAGATGGTGAGTAATGAGATTTATTTTCTTTTTATTATAATTATTATTATTAATTTATACATATTTATTTTTTAAAATTATGGGATTCTATTTTTTTTTGTTTAAATTTTTCCAAATTGAGTTTTAAAAACCGATATAGTTTTGAGTTCGAATCAATGCGTAAAATGCACTTTGCTATTTAAAGACAAAATCACCTGAAGCCAGAAAAATATTTCCTCTCTTAGATATCGCTTATAGATGTCCAATTCTTTGTGCCATATATGAGCTAAATCTCCAGCCTTTGCATAATGTTTTTCTGGAGTAAAATATGTAGATAGCCATTTTAAAAAACTAGTTGGGACAGCAAAGCTAAAATAAATCTTTTTAACGTTATAGCTTCAAAATATCTCAAATTTAATTTAAAAAAAAATATGTTGTTATTTTTAAAAATAAATATATTCTATCTTAAAAAAATATCTTATTAGTATAAAATGATATTGGTGTCACCCCGATTTTCAGGAGATTTATATGATATATTAGAATATATTCTTTGTTGTCTCCTTCTTTGATGTTGATTTGTAGGTTCCTATCTCAACTAAAGAATTGTGACAGTTATTGAGAACTTGTTTTTTGTAAAAGATATTCCAGTGTTTTTTTTTAAACAGTGTAACATTTTAGTATTTTATGGAGACTGAATATGTCCATAGAACATAATGTTTCGGCCAACAAATGTAGTGGTTGAGAGAATTTAGAGCATAAAATAAATAGTATAAATAAACTACTAATACTTTATTAATTAATATAACGACTAATTTCGTAATCATAATTAAAATAAGAAATTAAAATAAGAAATTAAAATAATATAAAAAAATTAAAATAATAAATTAAGTTCGTAAAATCTTTATTTTTAACAAGAAAAATATCCTCGATTTTATATATACTTTTCTATAATATTCATTCACATAATGTTTAAAAAACAAACTGAAATAATCTTGAACTTTATTTAATCTTAATAATACATCTTTTTTATTCATTTTTCTTTAACTCATTTGAATATTACAACAAACAGCACGATTTAGCCAATTTATAAATTAAGATTTTAGCTAAAATAAATATTATGTATAAACCTCGAAATTTCGTGAATAGATGTCCTTTCTGCCATCTTTGAGCAGAATCTCCATGCCATCGTAATATTTTTTAAGCTAAAATGTTGGGTTAGCCAAACATCATGATATTCTTTAAAATTATTTAATATTATTTAGTACACTTTTAAGAGTGTGATAAATATAGTATACATATCACATTTATGTAATAAAAAAAAAGCTTTTAAATAATTTGTGCGATGTTAAAGAAGATGGTAATCATAACATAACGGATTTCTACGAATATAGATATTCCTGACATAGTATTGTAATATTATTTAATGATAATGATAATCATTTTTTTTTTAAAAAATGGTTACTTACATTATTGTTTAAAATTATATTTTTATTGGTTTTATTTTGAAAAATTAACCGTAAATATATTTAAATATATCAGAGACCAGCAGGCTCTGACCCTACATGCACCATATTTATCGATTTTTATATATACACGGGCCGAGTCATAAAGTGTTTTTTTTTAAATACCCGGCCGAGCCCGGGCCGTATATGTTACGGGCAAGAAAAGTAATTTCCCAAAATATATTATATTACGTTAGGAATACCTATCCTATCGAATTTCAGACAATTTTGCTATGGACTTTTGAAACTCATCATAATTTATATTTGTGTTTTGTTATAGATTTTTCACATAAATTATAAATGGCTCGAAAGTTGACAGTAAAATTATCTCCTAATCCTGATCCTGATATAGGTAGCTGGAATACATTTTCGGTTAAATTATATTTTATAAATTTTAAGGAACGCGCTCAAAAAAAAATGATTAACATCTTGCCTGAAAAAAAACACCCATTGGCCGCTAATTTAAAAAATGGCATGGCAACTCTGCAGGTCTCTAGATATTAATAAATTTTTTTAATATTCTGGTGGTTCTAATAGTCTATATTAGTATTGCTAAATTACCTAATCTATTGTGCTTTAGTCAAGTTTTTAGGCTAAAAAATTGAATTATGTTCCTAAGTTGAACCTCAACTTGAAGATTAATTAATCTGGATAAAAATATGACGTCGCTGTTTTACTGAAGATAGGTAGTTTAACCACACTAATTCTATATAACATATGTTGGAATTTTATAATTTATTAATAGACTTATGCCAAAAATATAAGGTTATTAGAAGACTTTGATATGAACCCTAAATCTCGCCCAATTTCTTTATACCCTATGTATCCTGACTAAATTATAAAAAAATGCAAATATATTGGCAAATGGATCATAATATTTGTCGATTGTAAAAATAGATTAATTAAACATCCTTAATTTTCTTTAACTTTTAAATTAACAAGGTTGTCGGTTAATTAAAAAAATGATATTATATAATAATTAAGTCAGATCATATAAATAAATAAAAAATAATAGTCTCAATACGGCGAAAGTATATAACTAAGGGATAGATAGATATATCAAATGTATTTTAAAAAATTTACCAAATAGAAAGAGTATTTTATGAGACTATACATTATATATAAAAAGTGTTTAAAATATCTGGTATACTTCTGGGACCTCTTGTAAGGTTTTGAGGTGTAAAGTTCCTTTATTTGTTTACCTTAAACATAGACCTTAAAAATGTAAAGTTATTCAATTCTTAATAGACTAAACTCTTTTTTTTTTAAAAAAATTAAAAATATTCAATCGTATAGGTATAATCTGATTTATTTGAGGAGACAAGGTAACCGCATTGTAACGGATGCCGACGGGAAAAATATTTTTACGAATAAAGCGAAAATATCAGATCACGCGATATTTCTAATCAATTGGCTAAAGAAGAAAAAAAATTGAATCATAACATAGAATGCAATGTAAATATACATTTTTCATCATTAAACTTTTTTTATTTAACCAAGTATTTTTCGGTTCAATCAATTTAGAGAAAAAAAGTTCGATTAAAATGAGAAGATATTTTTATAATTTTTATAAGGAACATATAATTTCCCTCAATAATTACAATGCCTCTTTTAACTGAATGTCACATTTTTCCGATTTATCTACTTAACTTCATAATGGATTAAAAATTTACATATAATTAGTTAATTTATAAAATTGTTTATGCTTGATATTTTAAAAATAATTTTAAACTTCAAATGACTTAATTGAACTTTACGTGTGAAACACTCAATTCAAAAAAAACGATTAGAATAAAAACGTTTAGAATTTTTATGAAAACCTTGTTATTGTTAATTTACAACGCAATAGAACTTGAAATTTTGGCTAACTATAACTACACTCACATTACCCAATATAGTTTTTTATAAACTGTATATTCTTATATTTGGATATTTATTTTTAAAATTTAATTAAAAATTTTTATTATTAATTTATTAAATTCTTTCATAAATTATATCAATTATAGAAATAATTTAACATAATATCTATTCACACATTTGTAACGAAATCATTAAAAAAAATAATATTCAAGTTAATTATATCATAACAAGGCAATGCAACGATAACAAATTATCTAAAAAGTTAATATAACTGAACAATTTAATATCAGATTAGAGGGACCGCTGGCCGCTGACCGAATTTCCAAATTAGTTAAAAATAACGAAAATTGATCATATCGGAGTTAAGTAAAGATATCTAAGTGTATATATAACATATACACATACATTGTCATCTTTATATAAATCTTTCATATATAATATTGAAAGAGGAATTAATAATTTTTATGAATATTTACTATTATAAATATGCTTCTGCAATAATTTTTTTTTAAATTTAGTTAAGGGTTAAATTTAATTCATCAGATTCTCAAACCGCCTATGAAGAAAGATTATTAAGGATGATGACGCTAGCTATCATGCACTTTCCAAATATCCAAAAATTCGTAAATTTATTAATTTTTTCTTTAATATTATTTCCTAATAAATTACGGAGAGTTAATTTTTTTTCCCATATCAGAATAAGATACTATTATTATTTATATATATATATAAATCTTTGTTGTTTGCACTATTTTAGAACGAAACAGAACAGAATGGTAATAACATTACTGTTAGTGAAATTGATAAAGATGGAAAATTAGTCAGCAGCAAAACATATCCTAAATCCTGTATATATTATGTAAATAAGGTTTTAGAAATGACTGGAGATACCTATAAAGTCAAAATTATTCTCAAGACATGTAAAGGTATATAATTGTTGTTTTATTTCAAATATTTTATTATTACTATCACTATAAAACAATTATTATGGAAAATATAATTTAACCAGGGACCCTGAATGAAGACAATTTTGCGTTCCTATTTACCGTACAAAATATTCCCTCTTTCTTTCTCTTTCTTTCTTTCTTTCTTTCTTTCTTTCTTTCTTTCTTTCTTTCTTTCTTTCTTTCTTTCTTTCTTTCTTTCTTTCTTTCTTTCTTTCTTTCTTTCTTTCTTTCTTTCTTTCTTTCTTTCTTTCTTTCTTTCTTTCTTTCTTTCTTTCTTTCTTTCTTTCTTTCTTTCTTTCTTTCTTTCTTTCTTTCTTTCTTTCTTTCTTTCTTTCTTTCTTTCTTTCTTTCTTTCTTTCTTTCTTTCTTTCTTTCTTTCTTTCTTTCTTTCTTTCTTTCTTTCTTTCTTTCTTCTTCTCTTCCTTCCTTCCTTCCTTCCTTCCTTCCTTCCTTCCTTCCTTCCTTCCTTCCTTCCTTCCTTCCTTCCTTCCTTCCTTCCTTCCTTCCTTCCTTCCTTCCTTCCTTCCTTCCTTCCTTCCTTCCTTCCTTCCTTCCTTCCTTCCTTCCTTCCTTCCTTCCTTCCTTCCTTCCTTCCTTCCTTCCTTCCTTCCTTCCTTCCTTCCTTCCTTCCTTCCTTCCTTCCTTCCTTCCTTCCTTCCTTCCTTCCTTCCTTCCTTCCTTCCTTCCTTCCTTCCTTCCTTCCTTCCTTCTTTTTTATAATTTAAACTAACTTTCCTCAAATTTTTATTTTATTCCCCCTTCTATTCATTATTCATTTAAAATAAAATTACTTTTTAATAAAAATTTTATTCAGGTCAAGAACCAATAGCAGTGCTCTAAACATGGGTTACGGTATTTTCACATAAAACTTGCCAACAATATACTCAAATCAAAACAACAAAAATGTTGATTATTTATATTTTATAATTATTAAAAATAAACAATATGATGATAATTCAATAAATTTTATTTTATTCATTTTTGAGATTATTCGAAATGAAAATTTAAAAAAAAAACAATAATAAAATTATCCAAATAAATTTTTAATTTTTGACAATGGTATATATATGTATATGTTTTTAAATATAAATGTTACTATATAATTAAAGGGTATTCCAAAAACATATGAAACACACCTAAAATTATTTCAAATCGAATTTTTATTTTAAGTATACGACATGATTAGGGTTGTTTGATCATAAATCATAATTAGCTCATTTTGTCATTTCGCGTTTGTGCCACTTAAAAAAAAGGAAGAAAAAACTGACCTTATGTCTAAAAATTTCGGCAAATGGATCAAGCTAATCTTTAAAAGTTTTGTATCCCCGTTTTTTCATATTTTTTTTAACATTCCCTAGGTATCAAATTCCACGCGTCAAAATAATCGCACAAATTATCGGGAGCACTATGGATAAGAATATTTTAGCATATACTCTCTGATCATCGCTTCTAGACATGGGGATGATAATATAGAAATGTTATCACTATCTTCGAGATACAATTAAAAAAAAAGTATATTATGAACATTTAAAATCACATTTTTTTTTATTTTGTGGAAACTATACAAAAAAAAAAATTCTAAAGTAACTTAAAATGTAACTAACGGCGCGCAACTTTTTTTTTGAAAACGCTAGCGATAGTGATAGTTCGCTAAAAAAAAAATTTGTGAAATAGCTGTAGCGATATTTACTGGAAAGGGATTTTTAAATTTGATGGTTTTAATTTTTATCAAAAACGTATAGGTATTTTTGTGTAGTAACCTACCCTATAAATTTAAGAAGAATTTAAGCCATGAACTTTTGATTATCTTTTGAATTTATATGAGTAATTCGTATAAAAATTAATGGAAAAACAAGAATAATTCAACTGTTTTTATGGATAATTTTCTAAGTTTCACAGTGTGGATGCTCTATTAATATTGGTATGCATTGAAAGAAAGAAAGAAAGAAAGAAAGAAAGAAAGAAAGAAAGAAAGAAAGAAAATAAGTTTATATTAATATTAAACCAAATTATTCCGTATTAAATGACGAAGACTTTGAAAGAAAGATAGCAAAAAAGATAATTCCTTTTTATATATAATAATTAAAAAATAGGTATTAATTTACATATTCACGTGGCTAAAAACAGGAGGAAAATAGTTCCTTATGATAGTTCATGTAATTTTTACCTAAATTTTTAATTTTAGAAAATAATTTTAAAATTTTTATAATTTTTTTTTTTAAAACTTGATAATTTTGTAAATTATGAATTTGTACATTATAATACTTTATTGATTTTTTTTTTGCATATTAATATATAGGTGCCACCTGAAACAACTCCCCAAAACTGGTGCGTAGTAAGAGATGAATAGCTCATATTTCTAGAGTAAAAATATAAAAAAAGGCATAGTAAATTTATTAAAAAATTAAAAATTTAGCATTTGTTTGTTCAAATAAAAAAATATGTGTAAATTCGTTTAAATTTTACGTCGATTATTATAACAATAATATAAATGGGATTTTTCCGTTGATGCGGAAAAAAAGCGAAGCTTAAGCATGTAGGGAAGTTATGATAAGATTTAATCTCTACAAGGGCGGAAGTGCCTGATTTTTTGATATGTTCCCTAAGGAGAAGCGGATTTACTTTTAAACAATGGTAAATCTTTACAAGGATCGAAAATTGAATTTCATGTCAGGTTAAGATTATATCAGGAATTGGATAGTTTTCGTGCAGACGTAAGGTCTCCAAAACATAACTGTATAATTATAATTACTCAAAATAAATGATATATGTTATATGTGGTGTCTAGTTTCTATGAATAAAAATAAGATATTTTTATTTCTACATTCAAAAATTCAACAATAAAATTGATAAATTTAGATATATTTTAAAAAAAAAAATCCGAATCCCGACATAACCCGGCCCGAATTTTTTTATAGGCCCGGCCCAGTGCGAACTCAATATCCTCTAACCCGGTCCGAAGCCGGTTCGGGCCGGGTCGGGCCGGTTCGGGCTGGGTCGGGTCGGGTTGGGTCGGCTTTTGCAGATCTTTAACTGTGATATTAGTAAAGGATGAAAGATTTTTCTCGAGGTATTATCTCGATTCGGTTAAATATATGATAGGTTAGTTTTAGGGAGATTTAAATTAAAGCCACATAAGGATTTTAACGAAACTATGAAAGAAATTTGTAATGGTTGAACACGATGTGACAAAATAATAAAACCCGGGGTATATTAGAACCAGGGTTGGTTCTCACATAAGGAACTCGTTTCCAATTTACGTGTTATACCAAAATATACCCGCTGGCCTAAATTGAGATCAAACCCCCCTAAAATACAGTTTCCTTACTTGTTTTACTAAATATATAGTTATACTCTAATTCAATATATAAAGATATCACTGACAATTCGGAATTTGAGATAAAACACAACGTTTTTTGGGGGGATTTCAGAACTAGATTTGTTTTTATAGCAAAAAAATGGAGAAACTTTTTATATTATTTGGCAAAAATATTAATTTATAATTTTCATTTTGTCACCTTTCAAATCAAATATAACCCTAATCTGACTTTTTTTTTTAGTAGTCAATTTTAAAAAATATACTTTAAACCGCTCTAATTACAATCTTATCTCAAATGGGATTACCTACTGCTACATTTATGAATGGGAATTTCTACATAAATGAGCCCTAAATAAATTTGAAAATAGGGTTTTCTGTATCAAAAATCTTGAGAATCGTCGATATAAGGTTAACGATTCTAGGATAAATATTTTGGACTCAAAATATAGAGAAAAATCTATTTTCTAAATACTAATTAGTGTTATTAAACTACTCGCAAGATTTAATCCAGAAAAAAAAATATTAAGCCAGCCTGAAGATTTTACTCATAGAAAGAACAAAATGTCTAAACATATATTATCGATATATCGAGGATTAGGCAATATTTTTTTCTGGCTAAAATATTGAGTTACCCGTTTTAAAAATCGGCTCAAAACGAGCCATTTTACAACACTACTACCAATATCGACTTCTTCAACCTAAAAGATGAAATATATGATAGGTGCATTGTATAAAAAATTCAAATTTGGACTAAAAAACCTCTGAGAAAGAAAGAAAGAAAGAAAGAAAGAAAGAAAGAAAGAAAGAAAGAAAGAAAGAAAGAAAGGAAGGAAGAAAGAAAGAAAGAAAGAAAGAAAGAAAGAAAGAAAGAAAGAAAGAAAGAAAGAAAGAAAGAAAGAAAGAAAGAAAGAAAGAAAGAAAGAAAGAAAGAAAGAAAGAAAGAAAGAAAGAAAGAAAGAAAGAAAGAAAGAAAGAAAGAAAGAAAGAAAGAAAGAAAGAAAGAAAGAAAGAAAGAAAGAAAGAAAGAAAGAAAGAAAGAAAGAAAGAAAGAAAGAAAGAAAGAAAGAAAGAAAGAAAGAAAGAAAGAAAGAGAAGGAAGGAAGAAAGAAAGAAAGGAAGGAAGGAAGAAAGAAAGAAAGAAAGAAAGAAAGAAAGAAAGAAAGAAAGAAAGAAAGAAAGAAAGAAAGAAAGAAAGAAAGAAAGAAAGAAAGAAAGAAAGAAAGAAAGAAAGAAAGAAAGAAAGAAAGAAAGAAAGAAAGAAAGAAAGAAAGAAAGAAAGAAAGAAAGAAAGAAAGAAAGAAAGAAAGAAAGAAAGAAAGAAAGAAAGAAAGAAAGAAAGAAAGAAAGAAAGAAAGAAAGAAAGGAAGAAAGAAAGGAAAAGAAAGGAAAAAGAAAGGAGAAAGAAAGGAAAAGAAAGGAAAAAGAAAGGAAAAGAAAGGAAAAGAAAGGAAAAGAAAGGAAAAGAAAGGAAAAGAAAGGAAAAGAAAGGAAAAGAAAGGAAAAGAAAGGAAAAGAAAGGAAAAGAAAGGAAAAGAAAGGAAAAGAAAGGAAAAGAAAGGAAAAGAAAGGAAAAGAAAGGAAAAGAAAGGTAAAGAAAGGAAAAGAAAGGAAAAGAAAGGAAAAGAAAGGAAAAGAAAAGAAAAGAAAAGAAAAGAAAAGAAAAGAAAAGAAAAGAAAAGAAAAGAAAAGAAAAGAAAAGATAAATCTATGATAGGTGCATTATAGTGTTGTTGAAAGGCTCGTTTTGAGCCGATTTTTTTTAAAGAGGCTAACTCAATATTTAAGCCAGAAAGATATTGTCTAAGCCTCAAGATTTGGTTAATTTATATCTAGACCTATGTTTCCTTCTGCCAGCAAAAATCTTCGGGCTTGTGCAGTATTCCTCTGGATAAAATATTTAGTTAGCCGTTTTTTTTTAATACAATACATATTGCATTGTATAAAAAAATTCAAATTACTAAAGACCTCTGGAATCTAAATCCTATGAGTAAAGAAGAATCATCTTAATATATTGTATTTTAATAATATTTATTATATTTAATTTTTTTTTTTTTAAAAAAAATAGAAATATCGACGTAAAATTCGGCGAATTTTATTAATTTTTATTAAATAAAAAAAATTATACTTAACATATAAGGCATTTAAAAAAATTTTTTATATTATTTGAACAAATGCTGTTTTCTCGATAAATTTAAGAAATTCTCTCACTTTTTTGTTGCTTTTAAGATATGAATCACTCGTTATCTAACGCACGAATTCTTAGAAATTGTTTCAGGTGGCACCCCATTTATTAATATAAGTATAAAAGTGAAGCGTTATAATTGTACGAATTCATAATTATAAAAATTATCAGTTTAAAAAAATAAATATATAATTTTTTTAAATTAATTTTTCTAATATAAAAGTTTAGTAAAATTAATGACTATCATCGGAACTATTTTTCTTTTGTGTTTAGCCACGAGAATAGGTAATTTTTAATATATAATTTAATTATAGTGTAATAAAAAAAAGTTTCTTTCTTTTCTTTTCTTTTTCTTTTCTTTTCTTTTCTTTTCTTTTCTTTTCTTTTCTTTTCTTTTCTTTTCTTTTCTTTTCTTTTCTTTCTTTCTTTTCTTTCTTTCTTTCTTTCTTTCTTTCTTTCTTTCTTTCTTTCTTTACCTTTACCTTTACCTTTACCATTCTTTCTTTATTTTTTTTCTCCATTTGTTAGGAATATGAATTGCCAAATAGTATATATCGTAATGATATGCGTTATTGGTGTTTGATATCATTTGAGTAAATATCTTCATTTTAAATAATTTGCCAAGGGCCAATTTCTAAATTTAAAACAATTCTGATTTGACCGGAAATTTTTTTTAGTATAGATATAGCATCCCCGCCGTGAATTTTAGAAAAATTATCCTTAAAAGCAGTTGAACTATTCTTGATTTACTCATATAAATTTAAAAGACAATCAAAAGTTCATGGCTAAAATTTTTCTTGGAATTTATAGGGTAGGTATAATCTACAAAATGCTTAAAATTTAAAAATCCCCATCGGTAAATGATTTAAACTTGATAGATCTCCGAATGTCTATGAATTGCGTATCTTGATACGACATGTAAAGGAAGATATGGGGCATGATGGGTAGAGGGAACCGTTCCTTTATTTATAACCGAACACAAATAATTGCATAAGAAGTGAAAATATTTAAGCCCTAATAATAGATAATTTCTAAAAAATATATGTCAAAATTTTTAATTTTTCGAGAGGATGATAATTCGTGTTAGCATGACCAAAAGTAACGACATCTAATTTTGCAAACTTTATCGTTATAGATTTTATAAAGCTATAAAAAAAACTCCTATAAAATTTGATCTCGAGAAAATTTAGACCCTAAATTTTTTTCAGAAATAAGAAAATATAAGAGTTGCTAAAAGATGCTTCTAAAATAATATCCAGATACCGATATTTTAATCAAAAATCTATCTAGATACAGATACCGATACCACATTTTTATATCTAGATACAGGATCTAGATTCTTGTATTTAGATCCTTTAACAACTCCGGAAAATATTAATTAATATGTTTTTAAATAGCTTTTTTTATAAATTTTAAAGGGCATGTTAGTAGTTTGGTTAGAAGTATTATTTTTTTTTGCATATTTTATTTTTAAATTTAATATTTTATCAATCGTAAATATTAATTTTTTTTATATATATATTTCAAATGTAAACTGCTTAAGGTCAAAATTTTTATCACGACAATATGAAATTATAACAGCTGTTTGTTGTTTAACGGGTTAATTTGAAAAAGTCTAACCCAATATTTTAGCCAGAGATTTTGCTCATAGATGGCAGAAAGGTTTATTTTAACGAAATTTCGAGATTCGCGTAATATTGTTTTGGTGGAAATATTGGGTCAGCTGTTTCTAAAAATCTAGACCTTAAAACACTGTATAAACAACTATAAGAAGTTACAATAATTTTTAAATATGATTTTCTAAAAAAAATAATAAAAAAGGGATATGTCAAAGCATATGGTCCAAGGCACACTTGAACGTACAAGACGCAACGCCAATACATCTAAGTGATAACAGCGTACGACAAAATATAGATTTAACGGAAGAAAATGGTGAAAACTATTTGCACCTAAAATTATACCCCGTGACGAATCACGTGCTGAGTTCTGACTTTTTCGTTGATGATATGGATGGGAACAGAAAAACGTACCCTGATCCAGACGAGAAATTTCAATTTTATAGAGGGTTTTACAAAAATAAACACAGTGGCATAATTGTCGAGGATAAAGAAGATAATACTATGGTAAATATAAATGTCTAATGACAATATATAAGTTGATTAATGGATTCATAAGTGTTCAATCACAAACATTTTCATTTTATGATGGAAATTTATAGTATTTATTTACCTCAAAATTTTTTGTAGATTACTGTTTCAGATAGAGTTCTTACTATTTTCTTAGCAACTTTGCTAGAAAATGCGAACTTTAGAAAATAAAAATAAAACAGCTGTGACTTTTAATGATTTAGCTTAGCGATATTTTGGATAATTAGGTATTGAAAGTTATTTAACCTTAAATAATGTGTGAAGGAAGATTCAATCTTTGATATTTTCTAAATTTTTTTTAGCATGGAACCCTAGAAATAGATAACGAACAGTATTTGGTTAAAGGTAGATCCGCCGAAGATGGGTCAAAAAATATTTACCACTTAAAACAAGTCGCCAAGGAGGAAAATGTGCTACCTAAAGATTTTAAAGATTATATCGAGTTTAATGCGACAGGTTTACAAAAAAATCATAATATGAAATTTATGTTAATTATTTGCTAATTTGTTATCTAAGTTAAGCGCATGCATTTAAATGCCTTGTAATTTTTGGGAAATATCATATTTTTAAAAAAATTTATTTAAAAGAACTATGACTACTGTGTCCTGGTTTAGATTATTTACTAGATCTCTGACTTTTTAGATCGCTAATATAGCTTAAACTAAACAGCATAAAAAAGTAAGTTAAAAAAAAACAATTCTAATCAAACTAAAATAACCCAAAATAGGGTGTTTTAATTAAGCATCTGTTTAGCCTATGCTAGCGATAAGCATCAAAAAATAAGTCTAACCAGCACAGAGACAACTTATAGACTTCATCCTTAAAGAGAAGTGACATATTAATAACAATCGCTAGTTCTACATCTTCTTTCAGAAAGATATAAGTCGCCTTTGGGGTTTAAAATTCATACTCACAGTAATTAATTGTAGACCTCGACAACAGGAAAATTGATTAAAAATATCAAGGAAATAATCAATATTGAATATGATTCAGAAACAAGACTCTGCCACCATTAATTATGGAATGACAAATGAATTTTTTAAAAATAATAATATTATAAAATGAATATTACAGATTCATTATTCATTTTACTATTATATATAAAATAAAGTGTCTATATCATTTATTTGAAAACCGTATTTGACCGGTCAGATATCCGTCATATGATCAAATCGCATTTAACCGGTCAAATACGCAGCCCTGGATAAGCCTATTTTTTTTTATTCTCTCAATTTTTCTTTATATGCATAACTACAAGGTTTAATTAATAAATGTGCAAAATTTTAAGTTTGGTCAAACACAGATTTAGCAGTAAAGTGATGACTTGAGTTTAATTTAAAATTATAAGGCAAGAAAAACATAACGGAACCAAAATAGATTCTTGAAAGAATTTCCCTAATTAGTAAACTGGTCTATAGCAGTCTTGAAACGATGGATTGGCAAATAAAATTGATGCTACAGGATCAGCAGTTAAAACGGTATGGGGGTGGCAAATCAAGCAAAGCCGCTATTATGGAAAATGTTGATTCTATTGAAACATTCGTATTGAGTAAAGAAGAACATAATTTCTTGTCGAATTTTTCTTCGTCCAATTTTTTGTCTCCTTATAGATCCAGTTGTTAGGATTTGATGAAATCGGCAGAAAAACATTGATAATTTATCCCCCTATCACAATATATATAAGCCTACGGAATTTTGTTTTTAGAATTGACAGGTTCTTTGCCAAAATAACTGGGTATCAATTCAGCGTATACTTCTAATACATTTGTAAAAAATAAAAAATGTAACTAAATTCAGATACTTTGGTATAAATTGTATCTAATTTCAGATTCATTTTTATCTGTATCGAAATCCATCTTTAAGGTGATGTAACTGTATATCTAGATCGTATCGTTACTTTTAAAATAATCAAATTAATTTTTAAAATTATAAATTTTATACATTTATTAGCTAGCAAATTAGTCAAAAAAGCAAAAACTACAGATACTGGTAATTTTAATGGCCCGTATTATATCGAAGCTGTGTTCTATACAGACGAAACTAATAGGCTGACCGAAAATGAGTTAATGTCAATTGCTGCTCAAGTATAATAATTTTAAGATATAATATAAATACTTGTGGTTTCAAATTTTTACGATTTAAAAAAGAAAAATAGATTAAAATTAATGATTAGGATGAGATCTAAGTTTTGGATTTTCACTTAGTGTTGCAGAATTTTAGGAAATAGCTAACTCAATAGCCTCGAGATTTTGTTCTTAGATGGTGGCACCTTTGTGCTATCTGTGAACCAAAATCTTCAGGTCTGCGCACCATTTTTCTGGATTAAAATATTGAGTTTGCCTTTAGCACAATACTAATTTTTCATAGATATCATTTTGAATACATTATCATATCATGTATATCCCTGGAATCCCGGAAAAAAAACCCCTGGAAAAAAAACCCCGGAAAAAAACCCCCGGAAAATAAACCCCCAGGAAAAAAAACCCCCGGAAAATAAACCCCCAGGAAAATAAAAACCCCAGAATAAAATCCCCAAGAATTTTTTTTCATTTTATAGAATTTACTTAAGACCTAATAATATAGGTATATTTTTATTTGGCCTACTCTCCATAAAAAAATGCTTAAATAAAAAAAACTGATTGTTTAAATTGGTACTGGGAAAAAATGCCTCAGTAAAATAACTATGTATTGTAAAAAAAAATTTGCTATAGTAAAAATACAATACCATCTTTAAATATGATATTAAATAGACTAAATTTGATAAAACTTAGAAATAAGAAATGTTTATTTAATTGGTAAATCATGATTATGTATATACAAATTTTATAATTTATAATAATAATTATATGGGTTGACATCGAATATTGAAGGAAATCGCTCTTATAAAATCTGGACGGCTTCGCACCCCATCACGGTATTCTTCCCAAAGTTTCTTTAGCCAAATCTGGTTGTTAGAACTCTGCAATTTTGTTTTCGATGTCCAACCACCTACGCGCCATCTTTCAAGTTTGGTTTCATCAACAGCCACCTCGCATTTCATTTTTTTAATGAGTACCCAGATTGCCAGAAACGATGATTCCAACCGTCGCATTGATTATTTGTTCGTTCTTCATCTGAGAGAGTTCTCTGATTCACGTTCCAGGTTTCTGGAGGAAATCGAGGCTCAATTCGACGTGTTTGGGATTGAGAATTGCTTCTTATGACCTCCCTTGATACTCCATTGACATAATTTTTATCGAAATAATCAAGAATATCCTTACCATTGCTCGGAGTAACCGATCTCAGGAATGTCATTGCATTGCCAAATATCACATAACGGAACGAATGCTAAGCCGTCCATCATGCCACAAAAAAACTTAGAGTTTCATCGGTTCTGTATTCGCTTTTCAGACCCACCTTCTGAATTTTTCTATGGGTACTTTGACACAAATGGTAAAAACATCCTCTAATTACGATGTGATCCCCTAATTGAAAAAATAAATATAAATTATTAAACATATTAATAATCATAACCAATGATACTCTTAACCGCGGTCATAGCAGACTTTTCGAAATCCATGTATATATATAATGGATCAGGAAATAAATCCCTTTCCTGACATTTAGACATTATTGTTTGAAATATTATTTCATATGTACTTTGAGTTTTTTTCTGGAGTACACAATAAACCGCTGTAATAAAAATATTGTTTATTGCTACTCTAATCACATATAATTGTAGAAAATTTTTGGGGACATGGCAAAATTACCATCCATATACCACTCTGTCCTATTAGATATTAGATTCAAGGAATCATCTGTTGCGAACATTATTATGCGTTCTTCAGCTTGTGGGCCATTATCAAATAATAAAAATCGTTTTGAGTTCTGGGAGCCACAATTTGCCCAATCACCTATAATATTTAAATTTTTATGAAAATATAATTATATTTAAAGTAATACCTTCAATAACTAGGTCTTCCAAATTCTCAAGATTTGAAGGGTGTTGCATTGCTTTGTGATTCCTTAGAGTTCTTTTTATAGAATCTTCCGATAACATATGCGACTGAACTCTTTGGTCTAATTTTACAATTTCCTCTGCATAAATTTGAAGAGGTTTTGCCAAAGAGTCTGCACATCGCTTCTTCATGTTAGCAATGGATTTCATTGCTACTAGTCCATCAATATTTGATGGATGATTATGAGCTGAATCAAGAACCGGGTCTTGATTATGTCTTGATTATCGAGTGTTGAAAAAAGTATTGCTCGGCATTTAAAAGAAGAATACTTTGAGGCGCCATCTAATCTTGTTTGAGCATTTTTTATGTATGGTATAAGAATAACCTTCAAATATGAGCTTTCCAGGATGAATAAGATCCATTAATTTTTTTTTATAAAATATAAATTTTATGAATAAAATATTTTTGTAAATTTAATTTTTTTTTTGTCTTTTATATACGGCATAAAGATCCAAATTATTATTGTTTAATTTTATAAATAAATACCAATTATAGCGTTTTTAATTTATAAACAATTTTTATTCTTTTGATTAAAAATACATTTTATAACAATACATTTTAATATCTGTTCATTTAACTAGTTGCTGAACAATAATATTTATTAACTTGCAATTGTCTAAAAACTAATTATAGCGTTTTTAATTTATAAACAATTTTTATTCTTTTGATTAAAAATACATTTTAAAACAATACCAATTCATAGCGTTTTTAATTAATAAACAATTTTTATTCTTTTGATTAAAATTACATTTTAAAACTTTTAATAAGCTAAAAACTAAAGGTAGTTGCATATCAATGAGGCGAGAAATCATGAATAAATTAAAATTATCACATTTATTCAAAATACCAAATGCAAAAAAATTAAGTATTTTCCATTTGCATTTTAATGGTTTCAACTGAATTAAATTGTATATTGGGTGAATGTATATTTGTTTCTATTATAATAAATCACGAATTTATTTCAATATTCATCTTTTAAATATGCATGAATTAAGTTTCAATTTCTTTATATACTGGCTGCTAACAACCAATCAGGTTATATATAGATGTATTTCTAAAAATTGATTATCTGCTTAAATAAATTTGTATTTTAAAAAAAATACATTACGTTTTAAGTATCAATAGTAAATATAAATAACCCATCATATTGGGGGGTAAATTTGGATGGTGCATCATATTCATAGGAGACACACCAACTCCAGCAAGATCCATGACAGTAGGAGGAGGTGGGGGTGGAGGAAGCATAAATGGTCTATAAGCAAAAATTTGATGAGGTCATAATATTTTTAACAAATTATTAACTTGCAATTGTTAATATACCAATTCAATATAAATTATTGCTAGAATATACTTAAATATGAGAGTGTATAAAAATAATCTCAAGGGGTTTTTTTTCCGGGGTTTTTTTTCCAGGGGTTTTTTTTCCTATTACCATATCCCTGATAATTTTATATTTATTTATTCCATTATTACAAATCATATCAACAAAAAAAATTTAGTATTTTTTAAATAACATGCCTTTTTTTTTCTATATAAAAAGATGTATAGACTTATAAATATTAGTCAAATTGAAGCTTAAAATATTGAAAAAAAAAATAAATATTAATTTTGAATGAAGAGAAGGTTTATTGAATAATTGTCTGAAATACGTATATGGATTAGATTTTACATTAGGCTATAATACATTTTATAATATACAAATATTTTTGTAGTGTCAACATAACCTATAATTTTTGGCATTTATTTTCATTAAGTTTTAATATCATAGTATATTTTGGATATTAATTATGCCATAAATAAATATACCCTACTTCCTTATTAGGGCTCTAGAATTTTAAAACTCTAATTAACGGAAACGTTGATAACACGAACTTAACCGAAACCTATTTTCTGGTAGATATCTGAAACACCCTTCGGATCCATATTACCCCGGGTAGGATGGGTTGCACATCAATCGGTTTCCTGTTTAGGCGTGTAGCCTCTACATACCCCCCCCCCCCCACCCTAATATTATATTAAATATATATATATATATATATATATATAAAATGCAAGAATTTTAAGGAGGTTTAATATAATCGGTTTGTTTATTTGTCGATTTATTTATATATATATATATAAATAATTTTCATCTAAAGGTTGATCACATTTTACGGGACCCGACATTTGAAAACGAAGTTTATTTTAATCTCAAAGGAATAAAAACTTACGTAATTTTTTTTTCTTTTTTGTTAAATTTTTCCTAGAGCTTTCTATTAAAAAGATACAAATAAAAAAAATTTTTTTTTGTTTTGTTTCTAGACAGGACCGGAGATCAGAAGCAAATATAATCTAACAGATTTCTGCCAAAATACAACTGATGCTCGAAAGAAAGGGTTAGAAGACGTTTCCTACTTATTTTCAAGGTATATATATATATGTATATAAACAAGAACCCTTAAAAAAATTTTTTTTTTTTAGAAATTAAAAGGCTTTAGAAACACCCCCCCCCCCCACTATATTATTGTATACGGGTTTTTTTTACAATAAATAATGATATTGATAATTTAAGCATACTTTTACACATTTCTCCTAGTTATTTTGTTTTGAGTAATCGTTCTACTTTTCACTATTTTTCATTCATTTTTGCTCTGGTAGTGTTGTTAAAACGGCACATTTTGAGCCGATTTTTTTAAAAAAGGCTAACTCAATATTTTAATCCAGAAAAAGTGTCTAAACCTCGAGATTTCGTTAATATATGTCAAGAACCTTTGTTCCCTCTGTGAGCAAAATCATCAGGCTTGCTTAATATTTTTCTAGATGGAATATTGAGTTAGCCGTTTTTAAAAATCGGCTCAAAAACGAGCCGATTAAAACACTAAGCTCTGGCATAATTATTTCCTTTTAAATTAAAAACCCCCCGTATAGTATTAGGCAGAGTTATTAAAAGATACTTTTTAAATGGATCTAGATACAGATACCACATTTTAATATCTCTAGATAGTATCTAGATCCTTTAACACCTCTAGGCCACTTAAAGAATCGTTCTCTTATATTTTCAAAAAATAAATATAGATTTAATATTTTTTTTTCTTTCCCAAATTTTCTCCGTGGAATTAAATTTTTTTTTATTGCTGCCCAACTTACCTCTAGATCACCTATCCCAATTTTTCTTTTTATGATAGCCACCTTAAGAAGTTTAGGATTTCTATATGCTACCGTATCGAGTCATGGTTGAGGAGGGAATGATTTGGAATAGAATTGGACCTTTTAAATATTTTGTCCTCTAAAAAATAAAAAACAAAACAAAACAAATAATAAGAAAAAAAACAAACGAAAAAAAAACGAAAAAAACAATGTAATCAAACACTTAAAAACAACCCAAAATAGGGTGTTTTAAGATATTTTACTAACAATCCTTAGTTCTACATCTTCTTCAGAAAGATATAGGTTCTCATTTGGGATTAAGAAATAACCTTAACCCCCCTCCCCCTTTCACCTTTTCAGTGCGCAAAAACCTTTATTTTTTTATTTTATATAAGTTTTTATATATTTTTTTTTACTTTTAAAATATAAATAATTTTTATTAAGTAAATGGACAGAACATGGTACCTACGCTGGTAATTAGAATATATATATATATATATACTTTTTTCACGATTTATATTTTAATGTTTGTTGACCAATAATAATCAAAAATATATTTAACAAAACTGTAACGAATAATGAAGAAGCGGATATATATATATTTTTTTTAAAAAAAACGTAAAAGGTCAGGCCAATTTAGCTGGTATGTGCCAAGAAACTACAAGCTGCGCACTTATTGACCCAACAAGAAATGATGTAGTGTCAACTATTGCACACGAAACGGGGCATTTGTAATAGATTTTAGATTATAATTTCATATCAATATCACGCATTTTAAATACCTATTTTTTTTTGAAAAAAAGAAGAAATTTATGTAATTTAAAATACAAATTCTTTTTGCACAAATATATTATCTGACCATTACCTTTTTGGTAGGTTGAATTCTTATATTACTTGAGCCGATTTTTGAAAAAACGGCTAACTCAATATTTATAGCCATTAAACTATTGCATAAGCCTATAGGTTTCGATTATATATGTCTTAGACCTTAGTTTATTCTATGAACAATATATTCAGGTTTGCGTGATATTTATCTGGATGAAATATTGAATTGGATTTACATTTACAAAATACTTTTTTTTTAATCTATAGGTAATTAAAATTTAAAAAAAAGGGTATTTTTGTATTTTGGTATTTTAAATACAAAATATTATCATCTGTCCCAACCCTGGTTATAGCTGATCTCCAAGGGGACACGAAATGTAGTTTAATAGTAGTGATGGGCAAAGGCCCTGTCTCATAGGTCTTAGACCGGGTCTGAAGTAAAAACGAACTCTTATTTTTTCTATGTTACTTTAGATCTTTTATAATTTTAATTTAGTTAATAACTTTATATTCAAATAGATGCTTGGAATCTTTTTTTTGGCCGCTTTCATACGCTGATAATTACTAACTTATATTCAATTGTCTTTACTAGAAGGATACTTATTTTGTGGCAAGGCAAGCTGCCCTGATTTGGAAAATATTTCACAGCTAATAGGCTCTAACACTATAAATATAGTGTTTGCTTCATGAACATTTGGGTATCGTGAAGGAAATTTAAATGAAAACTCGTTTATATAAATAATATATGCTAAACATTATAGTTGGTCAATATATAGCTATTTAGTAAAATTTTAGAATATATATATAAAATGACCAGTCCAAACCGCTACTAAAAAAAACAGGTCCTAATTAAAGAGCCTGTCCATTTATCAATTTGGTCTCGGTCTTGGATCGATAACAGTCCGCCCCTTCATTATCCAACACATGTTCTTAGTAGGTTCAACCCATAAAATAACGGTCTAAATATGAAACCAGCAATACCGTGGATAGCGTTATACCGGGAGCTAATATGTTCCTTTTTAAAATAATTTTTAAACTTTTAATATATTTTTACATGTATATTCAATTTATTGTAGGTTTGGAGCAGAACATGACATGGATAATGAATGCGATGAATTATTCAAGCGTGGGATAATGCACTATTCTCCTACATACCGAAGAAAAACTCTATGGTCTACTTGCAGTGCTCAATATATTAATAGATATCTAGGGTAATATATGTATATATATATATATATACATAACCATATAAATTATTATAACTGGAATGTGTTTTATCCAGTGCCAAATTATTCCTAAGTCCTGGAAGTAAAGTTTGGGATCCGAAAATAGTTACGAAAACATTTCATTTAATTTTATTTTAATTTTTATACAAAATTCAAAAATAAAAATCAACAATCATTAACATAATTAAAATATCACTTCTGCTCCTTTTATTTTTTGTATTGATGTTCTTGTTAATTAATAAGGCTTATTTAAGAAAGAAAGAAAGAAAGAAAGATATCTCATCTATTTATTTTATTCTCTCCTCTTCCATCCATTGATTGATTTTCAGTTGTTAGCATATCCAGTTGTCTTAAAATTCATTTTTCTTTTGATCAACATGCCAAATAAATAATCAGTTTCACTCTATAGACAATAGAACATATTTAAAGTTATGCAGATAAATTTATTTGTTATAGAATAAAATTAAATGTTAAATGAATAGAATTTATTTTATTTTTTAAATAAAGATATCAGAGTGTGGTATATGTATTTGTATCTAGATAGATTTTTGATTAAAATATCTGTATCGAGATATAATTTTAGACGATGTATCTGTATATAGATCTATTTAAAATGTATCTTTTAACAACTCTGAAAGATATTTTAGCGGGAAATGTGTTTTTTTTAAGACAATTTGTTTATACTTTAAATCATTTTTTTTATTCCGTTTTCATGATTTTTACCAGTTGGAATACCAACCCTTGTGAATTTTAACAATATTTTGTCATGAACAGATAAATTTATTTGTTATAGAATAAAATTAAATGTTAAATGAGAATTTATTTTATTTTTTAAATAAAGATATCAGAGTGTGGTATATGTATTTGTATCTAGATAGATTTTTGATTAATATCTGTATCGAGATATAATTTTAGACGATGTATCTGTATATAGATCTATTTAAAATGTATCTTTTAACAACTCTGAAAGATATGTTAGCGGGAAATGTGTTTTTTTAAGACAATTTGTTTATACTTTAAATCATTTTTTTTATTCCGTTTTCATGATTTTTACCAGTTGGAATACCTAACCCTTGTGAATTTTAACAATATTTTGTCATGAACCCTTTTGAACTTATTATAATTTACATTCGTTTATTTTCCCATAGATTTTTCATATAAATTATAAATAACTCAAAACTTAACGACATAATTGTCTCAAATTTATAGAATAGGTATTCTAAACGTGCCTGAGGGCCAATAATCCACCCAAGAGTATATAAGAATATATATAAAAAAAATATATATTTTTTTTCTCTATATTAAAGAAATACGAAAGAGAAAATTTTATTTTAGAGAACTTTTCTAAGTTTAATCTTTTGTAATTTCTTGGAAATTATTTATGAAAAAATTTAGTATACTAACTAAATTCAGGAAGGTTAAAATTCTAAAAAAAAGGATCATAAAATACTCAAAAATTCTGTGAGGGGTGAATGGGAACAATCACATAACACATATCAGATAGCTAGGTTATATATATTAGATATAATTTGCAAACTGACTATCTAATTTGTATAACTTACTAGCTAGCTAGCTTTGTAAAAACTAGCTAATAAGATGTTAACCATAGTTTTTATGTTTATATATATTTAATATAAAAATATAATGTTTGTAAAAACTGAAAAAAGAAAAAATAGTGTGAAATGCCTAGCTAATCGGGGTAATTATAAATGCTCCTCAATTTTCGATTCTTCAAACCTGAATCTAGACACAATTTGTGGCCGGATGGGAAAGAATTTTAGATTTAACTTAGAAGAGGTATATATATAAATTTTAATCTTTCTTTTGCATATTTACTTTTATCATAATCAGAACGTTCTCCTTTATTTTGATGATGCATAAAAATCCGAAATTAATCCTAATCTTATGAAGCGTAAAAATCAAAAAAATATTACACATTTATTTTGATGAGAGAAACTTGATTTCCTAAATTTTTTATAAAAATATGTTAAATGAATTAAATATTTAGTGCCTTCTCTATGAACAAATAATTGGAAACGTAATGTGTGACTCCTTTCATTATATCAATTTTCATAATATGTGTTTTTTTTCTTTCCTTTTTAAGCTTTCACCTTTTCTGGTGGTAAGCTCCTTCACTTATCTATTATATTATTACTCATGCTTTCTATTTTTATCTTTGTATTTCTGATCGATTTCATTTGTATCGATCACCGGTGTATCATTTTCGAGGCCAAAGTATATTGATATTCCCCACCGGTGTGTCAAATCAATATCGACCAGATATCCTACCTGAGTATTCCTCACCTCACACTAAATTATCAATAGACAGATATCTCCCACTGGTATCAATCCGGATGGATCTCCCACCGGAGTATCGTTATCAAGTCCATTGTAATTTGGTAGACATTGAGCTTGAACGGCCCCCGAGGTCACCATCATCCCATCATCTTAGGGTTGGCTAAGAAATCGTTATCATCTGACCCACGAGTTCAGCTGGCCGTCTTTTTTGGTTTATTGGACAAGTATCCTAGCACCCGGCTGTCCAAGCCTGTCGGCGACCGGGGTGGCATTTCTCAGCTCAGAAATTTATCATATCATATGTCTAAAGACATACATAATCGAAGAAAAACTCGATAATCTTTAGCTCCTTACCAGAATTGAGCCTGCGTTCTCTGCGTCTTTCTGTTTCCAAGCATACATCTAACCCATTAGGCCACCCAGGCAACTGCTAGAAGATTTAATATTTACCCACAAAACTCTGATCTAAGCACAAGAAAACATATTTTTTTTTAATAAAAATTTAGTTTAAAAAAAATTGTTTTTTTATTTTGCACATTAGATTAAATGTGTAAAAAAATATGTTTCACTTCACTTCATTTCATTTACTCTATTTTATATTAGTGAAAAATTTCGGAATAACATCTCAGGAATGTAGACTTAATCTTGTTTGGAAAGATTTAGATTGGGAATCACTGATTATATATAAAAATTATATTTATTTTTGATTATCCCTAAATATTTCTAATTATAGGAAACGTTTTCAATCAAAAAAAAATAAAATAAGTAGAGAAAATATTTAGACAAAATCACGAAAGTGTAAAGAAAAATTATATTGCTTTAAATTTGTATTTTCATTTTAGCTTTCACCGTTTTCTGATGGTGAGCTCCTTCAATATCTCACTCCACTTTATTATTCATGCTGTCCTCTTTTTATCTGATTTATAATTCTGATATCCCCCCCCCCTTCCACCGGAGTTTCCTATCCATTCCATTTGGATCTTACACAGGAGTATCTCTATCGAGGCCATTGTATCTTGATCTCACACCGAAGTATGAGATATCCCATCAGAGTATTCCTTATCGATTTCATTATATGATCTCCTACAGGAGTATCAATCTGGATGGATCTCCCACCTGAGTATCGTTAAATCCACTGAAGATTGGTAGACATTAAAGCCTGAACGGCCCTCGAGGTCACAATTATTCTAGAGCTGGCCAAGAGATCGCCATCATCCTTGAATAGCCAAATCTAATATACATTTATTTAATAAAAGGATGCTCAATATAGTTATTATCAACAACATTTTATTTTTTTTATCTCATTAAACCCGGGGTAAAATGGACCAGGAGCAGCTTCGAATCTCTCTCAGGGAATCGGTTTTGTTTAAGTTCTTCCTGTTATCAAAATTCCCCATTAAATGAAAATTTAAAATTCTTAAACCCGCAATATTCACACTAGATTTTATGGGCAAATTCTTGTCCAAATGAAATTTTTCTTTTAATTTTATGTTAATTATCTCTTATCTCTTATTTAATATATATATATATATTATATATATTTTTTTAACCTTATGAAATATTAAAAAATTTAAACTTTATAATTCTTGTTTTTTTAAAGAGTAAATGTATTGTAATTCTATGTCAAATGGGAAATTCCAAAAACTATGTACGGGCGTTTTTGGATGGGCACCCTTGTAACCCGTCGAACAATAGTCTAACAAAATCGGAAACATCAGCAGTAATTTATTCTATTCCTCATTCCTTCTCTTTAATCATAAAAATAATAAATTTTTAAAATATATATAAACGAATAAAAAGTATTAATATAAACCATTAGCTTTTTTTTAGGGCTTTTCTTAATTAGATAACTTGATTAACAATTTACAACATATTTATAAAGTAGATTTTATCGGTTTTTAATTATATCGCTGTAAAAAAAAATATTTTCAAGATAGTAAAAAAAATGAGTTAGTGACTTGAGAGTATTATTACACTTTTTAGGGCTCATTTGTCCCTAACACTTATATTTTCAACTAATAATTTATTAACTATTAGATAAGAGGTAGAAAGAAGGATTAATATATAAGAAGAAATTCTATCTTGAATAAGGTGGAAGTTAATGAGTAACGATTTTCGGCTAAACCTTAATTCTTTAGGTCCTCCACCTCTTTCCCTTGTTGGTTGAAGCCCAAAGTATAATGGAACAAATATCGTATTGTCAAACACTTAACAACCCATCTTCCTGTATTTACAGAAATCATTTCCATTCTAACTGGATTTAAAATTAAGTTGGGTGAAAAATTAAAAATTAAGGCGTCCCTACACGTTTGTGGGCAAGCCGCACGTACTTGTACACGTATACAGTCCGAGAACTGTCATTTAAACGTCCATAAGCTAAGAAAGGAAGAGTTGGGCAAAAAATTGATACCCGAGAAATTCATTGTAATTTAATTAATTTGATGGTGACAGGTGACTGATTTTAAGTTAAAAATTTCTTAGTGAAAGGCTTAAATGATTATGAGTTGATTTAATGTTCATGTCAATCAAATTATTTCGATTTTATGTCCTAAAAAGAACAAAAAAAATTTAATATATATTATTTAACTTCCGGTGAAATAAGATGTTCAATTTTGATTATCTACTTAGATTAAACATGGTTTTTTAATCTCAATGTTTTCTATCATTTGCATTTGTAGCATCTATCCACTTCCACCAGAACCTCCTAACTTTAATTTTAAAGAAAACCTACAAATTATTAAAATCATCCGTCCCAAAAATTATTAAAATCAGCTGTCCCAAAAATTTTGAACACTTGCGTATTAATAAATTTTCTTAACCACCCCCCCCCCCCCTTATTCTAAATTAGATATGCCACTCACATGACACGACATTTATTTATATAAAGACATTCATATTAATTTTCGTTTCAATAGAAGATATAAGACATAATAATTCGTGCCTGTATTTTCTTACTTATTTATCACTTTCAATTTTTTCTTTTGTATATATATAAAAGATATGCTACAAAGAAAGATGCCAATTAAAAAGTTCAATGATAACAGAGGACGGTCATTGGAGCCCCTGGACGCCTTGGTCACTCTGTCAAGGAGATGACTTTCTAGGTTTCCAAAATAGGAACAGAGTATGCAATAATCCAAGGTATTAAAGCTAATATTTAAATGCCCATCAAAATAAATAAAAAGTGTTCAAAAAATTTTTGAACTCTGAAGATTTTTATTAAAAATGAAGAGATTTTCTTGTAAGATAGCATCTTGGATTCAAATTTTCTCTTAAAATTTCCATATTATTTTTTTGTAAAATTTTTATACTTAAAAATTGTAAACAAATTTTTTGGATTTTCTTTAAAAAAATATCTTCAATTTTTTGATCTTCAAAATATAAATTTCGTTCAAAATTATAAGCAAATCAAAAAAATAATAAATGTTTGATTTAGAGTTTTACTTATTTGATGATGTTTGAATCTGATTAATTATAAATATAATATTTGCTAGCTATTAACCTGTCAATAATGACGGGATTCAGGGATAATTAGTTTGTTGTGTATATGGTATACTAGATATACACTTTATTAATATATTTTATAAAAATAATAAAAATTTAGGAGAAAAAGAAGGTAAATTTATAAAATCACACCTCATAAGATATTCTTTAATTTAAAGTATGATAACCCATCTTTCTTGATGGGTAAAATGAAGAATATACAATCTAAAAGTACCAAAGAGCACCCGTTAGTTAGCATTGCTGAGCCCGTCAAAAATGAAGGATAATGAGAATTTTCTCCTTAATCTTATGATAATTGTTACCTGTTAATATCAAATTTTTCTTTATAAACCCCCCCTCTCGCTTCAGGCTAGGTCCAATCCATTAAAACTAAGTGTAAATGAGTCAAAATATATTTAAAGCTTTTACTTGATACCCATATCAATATTATTTATTAAAATATTATAAAAATCACCTATGCCTAATATTTAATATTGAAAAAAATTACCAAGCAAGGAGTCCATGATCTATATAATTTTGAAAAAATTTCTTCAATCCCAGCCAAAGATCATAATAATTTTGGTAGTTTGGAACTGGACTATAATATGGGCCTTGGTTTTTTGATCAAGCCGAACCCATGCCTGCAAAAAAAATAATATGTTTTAGGTCAATGAAAAAAAATAATTCCCAAGCGTTCATGCTGATAATAATTTGAAAAAACTTTTCCCAATCCCAGCCCAATATAATTATTTATAAAAATATTTTCCAAGTTCAGTCCCGACCCATTATAATTTAAAAAAAAAATTTTTTCAAACCTGGCCAACCGATAATAATTTTGAATTTTATTTTACCAAGCCTTAGAAGTTCCAATAAAAAAAATAATAAATATTGAATATCATTAAATTTACTTCATCAAAATATAAATTCATTATATATTATATATAAAGAAAAAGAGAACACTGAGTCAGGGTTTTTCGATTTTATTAACATTAAGATGATAGGAAAGTTGATACAAACAAAATAAAATTAACATTTTTAAGATGATACTAAAACGTTCATTTCTTGATTAAGGCGATTTTATATATATATCTTCTCTTCTCTTCTCTTCTCTTCTCTCTCTCTTCTCTTCTCTTCTCTTCTCTTCTTCTTCTCTTCTCTTCTCTTCTCTTCTTCTTCTCTTCTCTTCTCTTCTCTTCTTCTTCTCTTCTCTTCTCTTCTCTTCTTCTTCTCTTCTCTTCTCTTCTCTTCTCTTCTCTTCTCTTCTCTTCTTCTTCTCTTCTCTTCTCTTCTCTTCTCTTCAAATTTTTTTTTTTCTCAAAAATGGGACCAATTTCTTATTATTTTAATATTATTTGTTTTATTTATCTCTATAAAGCCCAAAGTTTGGAGGGCAATATTGTCGAGGTGCTAAAATAGAGTACCAAGTATGCAAAAATAAGGTATGAAAATAAATTTTTTTAAAATCCTAAATATATACCTGTAAATATATCTATACAAAAAATATGTATCGTTACTTTTATCTATACTAAAAAAATAGGTATCGTTACTAGGGATATGGAATTCGTTTGGGATTGGAGATCGATTTATTTTAAATCATTTATTGGGAGTCCTATTTTTTTAAATCTGGAGAAAATTATGTTACCGGAAATGCATCCAGAATACTCCCCCCCCCTAGGGATTTCGCTTTCAAAACTGTTTAAAATTCTTTTTAAATTTTACTTCCATTTTTTTATATAAAATATATTTTTTATGCAAATCAAAAAAAAAAATAGACAAAATTCCAATAATATAAACCTTGCTCTACATTAACCCATGGAATTCCTTATTCTAATTCATTATTAATTTATGCTAGGGTTGTTTAAAAAACCCCGAGTTGTCAATGACATATAATAATACCTAGACTGACGATTGCGTTCAATAAAAGTGTACATCAATGAAAAACAGCTGGGAACGCCATTTTGATTACACCATATCATAATTAAAAAAAATTTAAACGAGAGAAATTTATTTCCTATGTTCTGACTCAAACTTTGTTTAAAGAATATCATCGAGCGTGGATAATAAGGAAACAAGTTATTATCAGTTTAATATAGTAATTTTTTAACATGAGAAATAATTACTACACGGGTTACCGAAATGGCGGCACTTGCATTCAACGACGCTTTCAAACGCGTCATTATGAATGCGTCGTCAGTCTGGGTATCGTTATACGCCATCGCGAGTTGAGTCGATATTTGAATTGGCAAAATAGAGCTCCAAATATTTTCTGCGTATCTATGAAAAACGGGTGCATGAATCCCGACATTTTATACAACCCTAATTTATTGTTTAACAAAATTTAAAAAAATCAAATTTTTTATTCAATTACAAGGCTAGCAGAAATAAGGCAAACTATACGGCTCTCTGTAAAAAAAGATATCCATCTTCTACTTATAGAGCGCAGGGTATTTATGAGTTTTTATTTTATTTCATATTAGAATATTTATATTATTTAACCGAAATCTTGGAATATTTTGGCGCAAAATCTTGACTCCAGTTTTTTTAAAAAAAAAATCGGGGCCAACCCGGCTTCGAGTAAAAAAATTTTTTAAACCCGTAAGAACTAAAATCGGTTAAAAAATTAGGGTCGCAGTCGATTCTAACAGAAATAAAAAGATATTCGGTTAGAGACCGGGCTATAACCGAATTTCTTTTAAATCTCCGGAAGCTCCTATATTTGTCATATATTTTTATATAGATCAATTTTCATGTGATTTAAAGTGCTTGGTTGGAAATACAATGAAGATTAATGGCATAGTTGCAGATGGAACTCTCATTAAAACTGAAAATACGTTATACATGTGTCTTAATGGCGTTAAAATAGTAAAAAACATTTGATATTTTTTCATATCTTCTTCATGTCTTAAAAGAAACCAACCACCTATTAGCCTTTAGTATTTCGTATGATTAAGAATCTCAGTAGAATATTATCCTTTAAATTTGTAACATCTGTTTTAGCCGGAAATGCATTACAAAATGCTCAGAGTACCCTCCTTTAACTGTGAATATCAGAAGATTTTGTCTTAAAACTGTTTTAAAAAAAATTTGAATTTATTATCGTTTTAATATAGATTTTTCTTATAAATAAAAAAAATGGTTGTCTGTGATTTACAAGGTAGTTTTCTCGCATGTGTTTAGAATACTTAGAAAAATAAGGATAGGTCGTGGGTTCTTGGCTAAAAATATATATTTTTTTAATAAAATCTGATCAACAAATTATGTTAAATTTTTATCATGCAAGTCCCCACCTTTCTCCTCTTCAGCAATATTTCTGGGCCACTTTACCCCCAAAATACTGGCCTAACATAACCCCTAGAATGAGGAGAATAGATGATTTAATCTTTTTTTTTTATTCCTTAAGCCTATAGGGTGTGATGAAAAGTTTTATTCTATCGCTAAAAAGGACAATTGCGGAATTTGTAATGGGAATAATTCATGCTTTACTTTTGAAGATGAAAAGAGGATCAAATTAGGACAAGGTAAATTGTTAGATAATAAATTAATGATTTTAGAAGGAGAACAGGGGTAAAAAGATTAATATTTTGCATTTTTCCTGTAAAAATTTTGAAACAGAATCAAAACAAGAACTAATTAAAAATTTTATACCTAGTCTAATCCCTCATCTATAAAAATAAAATTAAAATAAAAAGTATGGCTCTCTATCAATACTTTAGGAGCTATGATTAATTATGTGGAGTGCGCCATTTTCGCCATTTTACCCCAATATACCCGGGGTAAAAATGGGTAAGCATGAAATAATTGAACTTACCTTGAGAGTTTTTATTGAACAAAATAATTGTAATTTTTACATCCATTTCGAACACAATTTAAATATAAACTAAATCAATAAAGGAATGAAAACCATATTTTGGGTGCGCTCATGTTAGACAAACATACGTTTCAATTATCCGTCAACCTCTGCGACCAATTTTTAAGATTATATTCCAAATAACACGCAAACTATTTAAATTAATGTTCCTTCGGCCCAAAAATATCTTTTTATATGGTGTATATGTTAATATTTAAAAATTCTTTGTTTAAACAAAAAATAATAATTCTATCTTTAGGAGTATTCGAGTTGGTCAAATATTGTCTAATACTCTTAAGGATCTCACCGAGACTGTCAAATACACAACCATGATTTCAGTAGTTTTACCCTAAAACAACTTTTATAATTTTTTTTTTTTTTGGGGGGGGGAGGGGTAAAAAAACGATTTTTTGGTATTAAAAGATCAAACCGAGAAAGTTTTACAAAAGATGAACATAAGGTAAGAAATTAGGTAAAAAAAATTTATCTTCACAATTCAAATCTTAGGTTTAATAAGCTAAAGGGTTAAAAAGTTGTAACTCGCGTTAACATCATTACCCCATCAATCTCTCACCCCGGCCTTTATGGCCGGTATATTTTTTTCAAGGATAATGGTCAGCTATTTTTGTTTTATGTTAAATTGTTCTATCTACTTGGTTGGAATTTTTTTTGTAAATATTTTAAAAATTGATTTTTATTTTAATTTTAATTTTTCGATGGATTTAAAATTGCAAACCAATGTCTAGTCATAATAGATAAGATAGATTAATGGTAATGGTATAATAAACATGCACCAACATATCTCTAATATTTACCACTACAATGTAATTGTTATTCACCCCCCCCCCCCGCCAAAAAGATTTATTAGTCCAATATCTGTTATGAAAGTAGTTTTATATGAGGACCTATTTGATTGGAATCTTTGATTATTGGGTGTGGGATTTCATGTTATTATCTGTTCTAATTTCCAGTGTTGTAGCTCTAAGATTTGCGAAGTAGGCACGATATCATTATACTAAAAAAAATAATAGAGAAAAAAAAGAAAGAAAGAAAACATTAGAATAATTATATTATTATAATTTAATGCATAATATAAATAAAAATAACTGAAAAAATATTACATTGTTCGTTGATAGCAAATCAATATCTTTAGTAATTATTGGATCAAAATATGAAACCTAGAATAGATCATATCTCTCACTATACCATAAAGTATAAAGCCCTTTTAGATATTGCAGGAATTTCTAGATTTCTAAAGACATTTTAGCAATTTTAACCCCGAAATTCCTTGTAGTTTGAAAGCTGTCAGACACTTTATGCCAACGAAAAAAGTAAGTTTTAAAAAAAAACAGAAATAAAATGTCGAGTATAGTAGAAATAAAAGGAACCCTAAGGTTTATACGAGACTCTGATAGCCAATATTTCTCTAAGAATGTGTCAAATTAGAAAGAAAAATATTAAAACAAGCCGAAAGTATGCTTGAAAGCTTTGCTCCTTGGGGAAGAAGGGAATATGATTTGAACATGTGTTTCAAATTTTTAAAATTTGCCATAAAAAGGGGGGTAGTTTTGATAATGTCAATTAAATCAAATTATTATTAAGGATATTGCTAAGGGAGGTAAGGGCCTAAGCAAAACAGTAGGTTTTTATTTTAAATGAAAAAGTGCTCAAATATTGGTGGATATAGATATATAAAAATAGAAAAATCATAAAAAGCTATAAAAAAAAATTGGAAATATAAGGTCATCCAAAAATTCTGATTAATCAGGCTAGGAACTTTGCTCTTGTTGTTGTTTTCTTCTGTCTGCCTGCACTGTCCTTCTTGCAAAAAGGGCATATCCTAAGCCCTCTATTATTCAATTGGCCCTTTAATCTCCAAGTTCTATCGATCTTAGAACCTCTCGGTTTCTTCGGATCTAATGGGAAATGTCTAGATGACATTGCCCAAATCCCTTGGAAATGGGATCGATTCCTAATATGGAACTATGCTTGTATTGATTCTTTAGCCTCCAATCTATACTCAAACATCGTTGATCTTAAAGAGCTGTCAAAAATTAAAAAACAATACGGAATTACCCGAAGATCATATTTTTATACATATAATCTAATCTATATTAATCACATTCGGTAGCCCTAAGAATTTGCTTTATGGCATCCTTAAATTTACAGATGAACCATGGAAAGGTTCTCATCTAAATGCCATATACAAATCGATCAAACTATAGTTATGGGAAGAAGCCTCTTCCCAATATTAGCTAATCTAAATATATATATTTTTTTTTCTTAAATAAAACAATTATTAATCTTTTTTAAATGCGTATTAATTATTTATTGTGATGAAATTAACTAATAAAATAAAGTAGGCATATATATCCGTGGTGATTTAGGCTCCGCTTCAACAAAAAATGACTTCATAAACAGTCATTTTTTTTTTGATAATTAAATTATAGTTAATATATTTAAAATAATTTTGACAGATAGGACAAATATAACGAAGTTGAATCAAGGCACGACATCTTTGCTTTTCAAGCTAACTTTGTATACTTATCAAGGATCTAATGGAGCTGCTGGTAGCATAGGTAAAAAAAATATTTTGTTTATAGCAAGAGTTCGCAGCAAGGAAAATAGAATTCTAATCTTAATTCATTTAGGCTCCGATAATCACATATTTAGAATAATTATTATCATGTATAAAATATATAAATGCCCTCCTTCACCTAAATAACTTCTAAAAATTTCGGAGGTATATTTAGATATGTGTAGATTTAATTCAACATTTATTTTTGTAATAGAATATATGAATTATTTTTTTTACTATATATATATATATATAATAATAACTATACTCTTTAGAGGTAATCCGAGATGGAAAAAGTTATCAAGGGGATTCCATAAAGATGCTTACTGATATAACTTACGAGATAAGTGGACAATATGAAGCTATAAGATCGGAAAAGTTAGAAAGCCCCATTACAATACAAGTGATTACATTACTCCTTATTTTCATTACGTGTAATATCCCCAAGTACTGATTTCATTTGAAATGTATGAATAACCGTAATAATTTTGTAATTATTTGTACGATGTTGACAAAAAAAAAACATTTAAAAAAAATTTTTTGAAAAAAATAAAAAATTATGATTGATGCTTAGATAAACTAAATTTTTGATTAAATATTATGTTGTTCATAAATTTATCTAAACTTTAGAATAGAAGGACTAGAAATATATGTGTGTAAAGGCTTTCGAGAATATGAATTGAATTGAACAATTTTATTATTCATATTCGAATTTTCAAAGAAAGAAAGAGAGAGAAGAAAGAAAGAAAGAAAGAAAGAAAGAAAGAAAGAAAGAAAGAAAGAAAGAAAGAAAGAAAGAAAGAAAGAAAGAAAGAAAGAAAGAAAGAAAGAAAGAAAGAAAGAAAGAAAGAAAGAAAGAAAGAAAGAAAGAAAGAAAGAAAGAAAGAAAGAAAGAAAGAAAGAAAGAAAGAAAGAAAGAAAGAAAGAAAGAAAGAAAGAAAGATGAAGAAAGAAAGAAAGAAAGAAAGAAAGAAAGAAAGAAAGAAAGAAAGAAAGAAAGAAAGAAATAAAAATATTTTCTATTGCATTGTTCTGACAGCCTCGCAATTTAATCTACTGGTGCACAGTCTATTACCTATCGTTAATTTCAAGCATAACAATATTCGCAACCCCGTGGATTTTGTTATAGATGACACAAAGGTTTCGATATCCTGTAACGATATCTCAAGGCTCAGACAATATTTTTATGGGCTAATATACTGAGTTAGAATCTAATCTAGCCCTTTAACAATCACTATAATAAATTAACCCCAGATAAAGTTTAGCTATACAAATACATTATAACATCACATATGATACTATTATAATATTATTACGTAATATAAAACAGATTGTAAAGAATTGGAATGGCAGAAACATACCTGTAACTTACAAATTGAAGTATACAACTCATAAATGACCATTCATTCAAACTTACCTTATCTTTTATTATAAACATATATAATATTTAAATATAGTTTATTTAATATCGATTAATTATATCAGTTTCATGGGAAACACCTAAAGTAGCTAATTTAAATTTTATTTTAAATTCCTTTTCATTACATATTTTATTCATTTATTTTAAAATATATAATTTATATTATTTTTTTTATATTAATAAAATTTGTTTTGATTTTTTTTAATTCATAATTCATAATTAATAATATATTATATATTCGTTTAAATAAACTTTTTTGCTTATCTTGTAATTTTTCTAATTATGGCATAATTTTTTGAAATAATGCAAAAAAAAGGATGCGTAAAAATATATATACTGGATAAAATGAAGAGAATAAAATTTAAGTTATATCAAAATGGTAAAAAAAAAACAATTTTATAAAAACATATTATTAAAAAAATCGTAAGCATAACCAAGATTTAGCTAAGGTGGTATACGGAATTATTGGGTGCCGCTTTCCTGCATAAATTTTTTCGGAAATCTTACTTACTTATTGTAGAATTTTAGCTAATTTATTAGTTTTATAGAAACAATTTAAGTTTTTCATAAAATAAAATGATATATTTATTTTTAAAAAAATAATTATTTAACTTTTTACCTAAAATATTTTTTTTTAGCTTGTTTATAGTAATATATTATATACAATAAAACGGGGGATATGGGGGGGGGGGGTATTAAATTAAAATTATATTTAAGAAAACATACAAATTTCTGAACTTGATCAATCAAGAACGCTGCTAGGTGAGGTATACATATATTAAATTCATGGAGCTGCTTTTGATTCAGAAAATGACATAACTTATGAAATTGGTCATAGGTATTGGCCTGCCCTAATTTCCTTAAGTTTCAATGTATATGCTATTACCTCTATTCTCGTAGTGTCCATCAAATCGATGTCATTTTTTTTTGTATTTAATTATCAGCCTAACAAAATAAAATGTCTCAAATGATATAGCTGGATATTTTTAAAAAAGTGTGAGATAAATATTAACGGTTATGGAGAAAATTTTCAAAGTTATTATTAATTTTATAGAAGAAATTAATGGCGCCTTTATTTTGGCAAGCAAATTTGATAAATAATGTGTAAATTGGAATATATATAATTATTATAAAATATAAATATTCAATCATTAATAAGAAAAATAAATAAATTAGCCACTCAATCTAAATTTGCTCCTTTGGACATTTTTTTGTATTAATCATTATAATTAGCTGATGTTCACTTAAATTTAATTTTATTTGAAATAAAAGTTATATTTAGAGAGGAGAAAAATAAAAATCAAGATCAATTTATGTTAAAATATAAATAAATGGATTTTTTTTATTGTAGAAGACCTAAGGCTAGAAACTTTATATTAAATTATATAATATTTAATATTGATATTAATTTTGTAATGATATTAAATTTTACCTCCTTTTTTTTATCTTTTTGGAAAATAAAGAACTTTATTTAATATATACTACATATTGTAAAATTAGATTTGCTCTAAGTAAATTATTTAAAATTGAGATATTCCTAATCCTCACGGATTCCATATTCCATAATTGATGCTATATTCTTTACCTTCAATCTTCCTATACCTTTTTCGCTACTCCATTAATTTATATATTTAAAACGTTATAAAAATGACATGATAAATCTAGCAATTGTTAGTTATCATTAATCTTACGTTGAATTTTCTAAATAAATATAATGAAAACAGATAAGATATTTAAAGTACTACCTAGATATACACTAAATTTGAATTTCTTAACACTAATATTATTTAGATAAAATTAAATTGTCATTTTCGTAATAATTATAAAAATATGGTGTTTGTTTATATATAAACATATTTAAATCACTACATAACAAGAAGGATTTTCCAAAATAAAAATATAAAATATGTTTTAACAAAAATTAAGAATAAGTATAACGAAAAAAAAATAAGAATTCAAAAATGATATCGTGAGAACAGGTTTAAAAAAATAAATAAGAGAGGTCAATTTGAATCCTCATAAATTCTAATATCCATATTAACATTATCGCTCTTTCTAAAATGCTTTCCACATAATTTCATGTAAGCCGTTATTCAGAGCTTGTTGTCCAAATGGTTCATCGTTTTGGCTTTTATCATTGTTGCATAATTCATATAGCTATATCCTTCAACCTTTCTTTCCTTTATGGAAGAAATGTGGATATAACAGGATATCTTGGCCTTTATGGCTTCTATATCCCCAGGCTTTTTATTAATCAAAATTTTTTTATTATCCAAGATAGAAAACAATAATGACTTGTATAAACGTTATAAGTGTATATATGTATATATGTAAATAAATAAATAAAGGATGATTCGTTCTGGCGTTTATTCGCATTTGATTTTACGAGTAGGTTTGTCCACGTTTAGCTATCCTTATCATAAGTTGTTTTCATCAATAGTAATTTAGTCTAATTAGCTTGCTTGCCGTACTTAGTTGTTATTATTAATCAATTTTCAAAAGTGTTATCATCATTTAATCCATTATGAATAATTAGGAATAATAATTGATCAAATTGAATATTAGAATAAATGAATTATATAGAATAGAATCGATTGAATAATCGAATATTAGAACGATAAATCAATAAGATTATTATATCATATTATTTCAATGTTTAATTATTTTCGCGTTTTATTGTTAAATATTTGTTTTATATGTTAAGTTACATAATCTTATAAATAGACAGGTTTTTGTTTTATTCGTATGGATCTAGAAATTGGTGTTAATTTATCTTTATTCGTGATATTTTTATTTATGTCCACATTTCCTTTCTTAAAAGAATTCTTATAGTTAGTATCATGATATTATAACATATTCCTTTACTTAACTGGTCTTGTCTCCTTATAATACCTTTATCTGTCTTAACTTAAAACATCACGTCACTTACTTTGTGTGTGATCATGCCTTTATCCCATTTATCATATCCTTATGTTTTATACCAAATAAAATCTCTTACATTCATGATTCTATTACGTGACAGTGTTGTGTTATTTTTATCTACTTTTTCCTCTAACGGTTTTAATAATTCCCATTTAATTTTAATGTCGCGATTAAACATTCTTTAAGAAGCGAAACTCCTATTGTGTCATTAGGGGTATTTCTTAATTAAATAAGAATTTATCAAGTGAAATACCTAAATCACTCTTTATTTCTTTTCATGCGCATATTAAATGTTTTCACCATACGTTCCACCTGGTCATTAGACTGCTGGTGGTATGCGGAACAAAGTATATGTTTTGTCGTTGTTAAAAATTTATCAAAGTTTTAGATGTGAAAATAGTACAATTATCAGTAACTATAGTTTCAGATATTCCAAGTAACGAGATAGTTTTAAAAATTATTATTCATGTAATTTCAGTTGTAATTTTTGACAGGATCAATATGGAAATTTACTATAGGTATCGACTATTGTCAACCAATTCTTTGTGAAAAATGGAACCGCATTATCTATATGTATCCTTTCATATAGTTTAGTTTGACCAAATCCATGTTTTTTTGTATTTTTTTAGGATTGTCAAAATATGTATTAAAGTAGTCACAACTTTTTACTTCCATTTCTATTTCCCTCACATGTAATCTTTGGCAGGGCTTGATTTTTCCCGCTCTCAACTGAACTTCATATAATGCTCTGCGGTACATTTTTCTCATACTTAAGGAATTATGATTGATTTTATTGCTCTTGTAAAGACAATCTTCTATAATACTTAGTTCCAATTCAATGTTTAATATATATTTTGTACAGGCTCGTTATTCTTTATATCATTTATGACTGGGCGATATTTAAATATCTATATAAGTTTCTTCATGTATTTTGTTAAAGTTAATAGGTATCCCCCCTCCCAAGTCATTTGTAATTGTTATATTTTCAATAACTTTATCATTATTATTTTGTGGTAATCTTGAGAGACAATCAATAATAACATTGTAATTTCCGGCTTTTTCCTTTATGTTGAAATCGTAACCTCCAAAAGTTATGTTCCATTTTTGTAGTCTTAAGGACATAGTGCTGTTGTCCTTGAGTCCTTTGTACTAGAGATTTATGGTCAGTGATAAATGTAAATTTAGTCCTATTTAAGTATTCCTGGAATAGCTTGATGGAATAGCAAAAGTAATTTGATGTAATTTATTTCAGATTTTAGTAAAATTCTTTACTCTAAATCTATTGGTTTTTCTTCCATCATTTTTACTGTGAAAGTACAGCTCCCAAATAGATGAATCAGTAGCAATTCCCATTAGCATTTCAGGATTAAAATAACGTCTTTCCATGCCCATTTTTCTTTGTTGACAATTTTGTATAAAGGATTAGCAATATCTGCAAAGTTATTTAAAAATTTCGTATGGTAGCCAGCTATTCACAGAATGTTGAATAATTCAACAGCTGATTTTGGTTCCTGCATGTTTATTATTGCTTTCATCTTGTCATGGTTGAGATGAATTGCCTTGGTTTCAATGTCATGACCTAGAAAACGAATTTCACTTTTAAAATAAGTTTTTGGCAAAGTTAGGTTCCAATATAACAAGATTCTTTCATAAACTTTTTTTATGTTGTTTTAAATGAGCTATATCGTTATTTCCAGTTATAAGTAAATCATCGGTGTAAAATATGACATCTTTCAAATCACCAAACATTTGATCCATAATTTGTTGAAAAATTGCAAATGATGTCTTTAGCCCAAGAGGAAGTCCGGTAAATTGGTGGTATCCCTGTGTGGGTAATGTCAAGAGATTTTTTATCAATGGTAATCTGAAGAAAGGCATTTTTAATCGATCTTTCTATATTTCTTTTCTGCCGAAAGTTTAGCTATTAAATTATTTATTCGTGGAAGTGGATATTGTAAATCTTCTAGAGCTGCATTTATATTGTCATTAAAATCAGCGTAAAGTCTAACGCTCCCATTCATCCTTGTAGACAGCAGTTATAGGACTTGCACATCGAACATCTTTAACAGGCTCGATAATTTTTTCTTGTATCCATATATTGAGTTCTATAACCACAACATCAATTTTTGCATACTGTATGAGCCTTGGTGGTGTATTATCTTATTTTTATAATTCTTTTAAAATTTCTCGAATTTATAGACAAAATTTCTAAAAATTTACAGGGATTTTTGCTCCACATATGCTGGAATGTATTTCCGGTCAAATCAAATATGCCCAAAATTCAAAAAAAAAAATTTTTTCTTAATAAATGATATGAAATTGAGAAATTCAGAAATAACCCATGTAATATCATATCTAAATAAAATATAATTTTATGCTAGGATTTGTTAGAAAAAGCCCGGAGTTGGAGTCGATTTGTAAAAAATCGATACTAAAATAATTATTATACAAGCTTCAGAGATTTGGAAAAAAAAGAGGTCCAAATATTTTCTGGGTAGCTCTGAGGCAAAATCTCCTGCTAAAATCTGCAGATGGAACTCTCATTAAAACGCAATGTGTCTATGTAATATTTTATCATACAATGCATTATGATATTCATGATTATCATACTTTATTTTCAATAATTATCTATTTTTATTAAGTTTATTTAAGTTATCAATCCTTGAACTTAACAGGTCATTATCAAAAAAAAATAAAATAAAAAAACAACCTTAGCAGGTCATTATCGAGAATAAAAAAATAAATAAAAGAAAAGAAAAGATAATAAATAAAAAAAAATAAATAAATTAAACAACCGTAACAGGTCATGATCAAAAATAAATAAAAAAGGAAGAATAAAATAAAACATAAGAGCAATTTTCTTAACCTTTAAAGATCATGGTTAAATAAATAAAAAATAAAACAATAGCAATTTTTAAACGGAGGACTAAAAAAAAAATAATAATAATAAAACAAAATGATCAAAAAATAAAATTAAAAAGATAAATAAAATAAAATAAAATAAAGTTATTTATTTCAATGTCTAAAATAAAAGATGACGGAGTTACATTTCCTAAATTTTTAGGAAATATAGATATCTTCATTGACAGAGTGAATAGATTTTTAAGTAAAAACAAAATTACAGATAAAGCGTATATCCTTACTCAAAACTTACCTGACGAGATCTACATTAAGTTACAAGCACTTAGTAGCGACACAGAATTCAATAACTACGAATCCATAATAAAAAAACTTAAAATATTGTATCCTCAAAAGAATGTCGATAATAAAATCTTAGAGTTTTATAACGCGAGTCAATCTAAGGATGAGTAATTCATTGAATGGGCAACTAAGATTTGCCAATTAGCTAAACAATGCAACTTTCCTGAGGATAGAGCTATTGAGAAAATAAAAATATTTACTTTGTCAAAAGATATTAAACTTAAGATCAAAAATCTAAACTTTGAGGAGATAATAAAAACAGGCAGTGAGATAGAGGATATTGATACAGATATTATTTTTCATAAAACTATTACTAAACTAGATACTTTAGGCTTGGATGATAAACCAAAGCTGAGTTAGAGATAAAACGCATTGTAGAAACCAAAAAGACATCAGACGCGATGCAAATTAGCAAATACGATAATAAACAAGTGGCACACTATGATAATAATTATGTTCAACAATGGACTCTACGACTGTATTTTGACAATAACTACTATATACCTCGTCATCAGAATTATGCAAGATACATTAATCAAAATAGATTCAATACTTACTACAGACCATATTCCAATAATTTTCGAAAAACTTACCCAAGATATGAATACAACAACCACAGATTCAGTCAACACAGTGACAACAGAAAATTTGACAATTACAGGCAATACAACGAGAGGTTTAATGATGGAAATAATGCAAGAAATTTTGACAGGTACAACCAAAGGTACAAATCAAACATATGATAATAGATCACATTTCAATTACAACAGAAATAACGATACTAGAAATCAAGTAGAATATGGCAACAAGATTAATACAGTAAACATTGAAGAAGTTGATGAATTTAAAAGTGATAAAGCATAAAACAAAGATTTTGACTTATTAAACATAAGCGTAATAATGACAATAACGCGTATAAAGTAACTATAAAATTGAACAACCTGTCAACGGTCATGCAAGTTGACACAGGCTCTAGATTCTCAATAATACCTAGTTCGATAGCAAAGAACGCAGGCATAACTGAATTAAAGAAATCTAATTTAAAATTAACAGGCTATGACGGCTATCAAATCAAAATATTCGGAACGGCGCAAATCAGCGTAAATTATGAAGGAGTAACTAAAAATTTACAAGCGATCGTTGTTAATAGCAATAAGAGTCCATTACTTGGCAGAACTTAGCTAAGTGCCTTCTAAAATATTTTAAAAAAATTTGTAGGAAATATAGATGATGATTATTGTAATGATACCAAGCTCCTTGATTACAAACTTAAAATGGCCGATAAACCCATCTGCAAAACCAATATCAAGCTTCGCTTAAAGCAAGATGCTGTACCAAAGATAATACCGCCGAGAAGAATACCTTACTCTAGAATAGATATAGTTGGTAAAGAATTAAACAGATGGATACAGGACAAAATAATAGAGCCCGTAAAAGATGTACGCTGGGCTATTCCGTTAACGCCAGTCTTCAAGGATGATGGAAGTCTCAGGCTATGTGCTGACTTCAAAGACACAGTCAATCCTGAGTAAGAAGATTTTAAATATCCCATACCAAGAATAGATGATTTAATAGCAAAACTATCAAAAGGAAACAAATTCACTAAAATCGACTTCAAAAGCGCATTTTTGCAAATTCCTATAGATAAGAGCTCTAGGGACATACTGACCATTTCTACACACAAGGGATACTTCAGATTTACCAGACTACCCTTTGGTCTCAAAACTGCGTCTGCTTTATTCCAGCAGACCATGGTTAAAATATTCGGAGACATGAAAGATGTAATATTTTATATTGACGATCTTTTAATAACGAGAAAAAATGACGAAATACATATGGAAAATATAAAGAAAGTTTTTGAAAGAATATTAAAATATGGTCTCACACCAAATTTTACAAAGAGCGAATTTATGAAAACCAACGTCAGATTTTTAGGTCATGATATAGATGCAGAAGGTATACACCCTAATCAAGATAAAATTAGAGCTATAATTAACATGCCAGAGCCAAAATCTTATGATGAATCTACATTTTTAGGAATGGCAAGTTACTACCGAAAATCTTTGAATAATTTTGCCCACCTAGCAGATCTGCTATACAAAATAGTCAAAGAAAAATGGAAATGGGAATCTGAACATGCCAAAAGTTTCAATGAAATAAAAACATTAATCAGCCAACCGCCTACATTAAATTATTTTAATCCAAACTTACCTATAGGCATAGCTGCTGACGCATCTAAACGTGGACTTGGAGCAGTACTTTTTTACATAGAAAGCAACGGAAAGGAAAAACCTATAGCCTTTGCATCAAGAAAATTATTAAAGGCAGAGATAAACTACACAAATATCGAGAGAGAGGCTCTTGCCATAATATTTGCAATCAAAAGATTTCAAGAGTACCTAAGTACGAAGTTTACTATCATCACCGACCATAAACCATTGATTTACATCTTTTCCAGAGGATTAAAAAAAAATACTTCAATGTCTATGCGTTTGCAGAAATGGAATATAGCTATGGGAGCTTACGATTTTAAAATAATTCATAGAGCAGGCAAATATAATACAGTTCCTGACTGTCTATCAAGATTACCACTCTGTGTAGACAAGGAAGCTATTGATAACATAAGTACGGACAACACAAAAAAGGACTTATGGGATATTCCGATTAATTTTAATAAAGTATTAGAGGAAACATACAAAGACAAAGAAATATTGGATATATTAACGACATAAGGAAAGGTGATGGTATAAAAAACAAATCATACAAAAATATGGAAAATGAATTAAGTATTATAAATAATTGTTTGTTTAAAGAAAACAAAATTGTGATTCCTGCAGGCATGAGAAAAATTATGTTAAAGGAATTAATCGGACACTTAGGTGCTGGAAAGACCAAAGCATTAGCCAAGGATTATATGTATTGACCAGGTATGAACACAAGTATCGACCTTGAAGTAAAAAATTGTGAATCATGTAATATTTGGGCATCGAATCCCAATTCAATTCAACATCCATGGGTTACTACTTCTAAACCCTTCGAAAGAATACACATAGACTAAACGGGACCTTTTTATCAAAAATTTTGGTTAATAATAGTAGATGCATACAGCAAATTCCCAATAATTACTTCACTCGAATCTATCACAACAGACATCACTTTAAAAGAACTTATGAAAACAATCAGTATTTTTGGAATACCGGAAGAAATAGTGACTGATAACGGCACAAACTTCACGAGTCACTCGTTCGACAAATTTTGCAAGGATCACGGAATCAAACATACCCTAACCGCCGCTTACCATCAGCAGTCTAATGGTCAAGTGGAAAGGATGGTGGGTACTTTCAAAATGAACATGAAGAGAAACAGAAAGAGACAACATCAATTTAGATACAGCCCTAGAAAGGTTTTTGTTCAATTATCGCAATACTCCAAATAGCTCTACAGGTATAGCACCGAACAAGCTATTTTTATCACATGACACAAGGACAAAATGGGATCTACTAAAACCAGTTATGGATAAAGAAAAAATCTTGACTAAGATAGTAGCAACTAATAGGACAATAATGATAGGAGACAAAGTATGGTATAAAACATTCGTCGAAAAGTGGGACAAAGGTATTGTCATTGAAAGAGAGAGCGAATTATTGTACAAAATAGACACTGGTTATAAAATAGTTAGAAGACATATTGACCAAATTAAGAAAAGATCATGCGAATACGAACCGATAAGAAACTTTGGAGGGGAAAGAGTGGAAAGGCCTTCAAGAGCAAAATATATTCCGAGTCATTTTAAAGATTATATAATGAATGACAAAGAATATAAAAATTATTTAAAGACTAAAACGCAAAATAGAAAATAAAAACGCTAAATATATTATCTAACAATCTTGTTGATTTATTATTCTTTTATTATTCTAACATCCAAATTTGATCAATTCTCTAATTATTCATATATTCCGAAATCCTATTCAATAATAACATTTTACAACTGGTGATAATAACAATTTTGTAAAATTGACAATGACGACGGAAATTGACGACAAGCTCGGAACGATATTATCAAGCCAACGATTACAACGACTATGGATGACTTGAACAATCAAAATGAACCACCATTTGAAAGACAAATTTACAACAACAGCTCAGATGGATTGTGGGAATGCTTTTCAGAAGAAGGGGAATGTTGATTGATTGATTTTTTATATAACTCAAATTTTTATTATAGCCTTAAAAGATATTTTAATTTAAATTATTTTCAATGTTTAAATTTATCTTAAATTAATGTTACTATGTAAATGATGTCAATTACCTTATAACTATATATACTATTCTTTTTTTTATATTATTTCATTTTATTTTTTACTTTGAGTTTTGAAAATAAACTTTTTATTACAATAGTTTTCTGTACTTTGTCACAAATATATAAAGTTCGTAACATGGTTTGTCCATTTTTGTGTTTCTAACTTTAGACTCAGTTGCTAGGATTTGATGAAATCTGTAGATAACATTAATAATTTATTCCCCCCACCCTCCCCTCTGAATATATATAAGTTTAGACAGAAGGTTATCAGTTCAATTGGAATATGTAAAATAATATCTAAATTCAGATCCATTTTTTTAAACTATGTAACTGTATCGAAATATATATTTTTTTAAGCTATATAAATGTATCTAGATCCATTTGAAAAAAAGTATGATTACTATAAAAAAATCAAACTAATTTAAATTATAAATTTTTATATACATTAATTAGCCAGGAAATTGGTCAAAAAAGCAAAAACTACAAATAGTATGTTTAATGACCCCTATTATCTCGAAGCTGTGTGTTAATTTCAGTTGCTGCTCAAGTATAATAATTTAATATATAATATATATACTTGTGGTTTCAAATTTTAAGATTTAAAAAAGAAAAATAAATTAAATTTAACAATTAGGTATTAGATATAAGTTAGAATTTTCACTTAGTGCTGCAGATTTTTAAAAACGACTAACTCAGTAGCCTCGAGATTTTGATGGCCGAAACTTTGTGCCATCTGTGAACTAAAATCTTCAGGTCTGGGTAATATGTTTTCTGAATTAAAATAAAGAGCCCTTTAACAATATACTAATTTTCATGGATATCATTTTTGAAATACATTATTATATTATGTGCACCTTAGAAAAATTTAGTTTATAAATAAAATGCCCTTTTTTCCTATATAAAAAATTTCAGTCAAATTCAAATTTTGAAAAAAAAAAATATTTGAATAACGAGAAAGGTCATTGAATAATTGTCTCAGATATGCTGTGCTGTAATACATTTTAATATACAAAATGTTTGTTGTGGTCAACATAACCTTATAATTATTGGCTTCTTTCATTAAGTTTTTTTTTAATGTCATAGTTTATTTTAGATATTAATTATGCCCATAATATAAAATGTCTGTGATTCCTTAATAGGGTTCTAAGAATTTTAAAACTCTTATTTGGAGGAAAATTTTGATAACCGCAAACTTAACAGAAACCGATTTTCTGGTAGAGATCCGAAACACTCCTCGGGTCCATATTACCCCGGGTAAAGATGGTTTGCACATAAATCGGTTTCTTTTTTGGGCGTATAAGCCTCTACAATCCCCCCCCCCTCCCACCCACCGCCTAATAATAAATATATATACATATAAGAATGCAGGAAGTTTAAGATGGTTTAATATAATCGGTTTGTTATTTGTAAATAATTTTCGTAAAAAGGTTCATCACATTAGGCAAGACCCAACATTTCAAATCCCAGCCCATTTTATGCTCAAAAGAATAAAAGCTACGTAAATTTTTTTTTTGTTTAATTTCCATTTAAAAAGATACAATAATTTTTTTTTTAAAAAAATATGTTTTATATAAATATATCTTTTATATGAAAAAAATTTTTTTTTTATCTTGTTTCTAGAGAGGACCTCCCATCTGAAGTTTAGATGGTATAAATGATTTCTGCCAATATACAGCTGATGCTCGAGAGAAAAAATCTGAAAACGTTTCCTACTTATTATCAAGGTATATATATATTTTTGTAATGGAGTTTCGTTTATCCAAGCCCAGTTTAATGTATAAACGCAATATTTATCCTTATCATTTTATTTATATTGATAAGTTGGTAAACAAAGAGCAATTTTAAATATATAGTCGGTCTAGAATTGGAGTGCTCCACTCGACATTTTCAAATAGAGTTAGAAGTGGATAATAACTTATTTATTCCTAATATATATAAAAATAAAAACTAGATTAAAAAATATTAATTTTTGCCAAAGATATAGCTCTGTCAATTTTGCTCTATTTGCATATAACGATGTAATTTTTGCTTCATATGCATGCCCTATCATATTATCTTATTTAATCACGTGTTGTATTTCCCTCCTTTTTTAATTTTTTGCTTTCCATATTGAATCATATAATTTTCATTACATTTATCTCTATTCCTATTTTAATGTCGAGGTAAATTATATATTATTACATATTATAAATTAAATATTTGAATTATTAGTTTGTTAATATAATACATTTTATTTTTTTTATTTAATCAAGCTGGCAATTTTTGATAATTTTGGATATCTATTTTTATTTAATTTCCACCAGTCTAATAGATTTGTATTATTACAAATTGTGGCTTCATCCACATATTTGCTTATTTCTAAGTTATAATTGTTGTGACTAGGTTTAACCTTATATATTTTATAAAACCCTTAATTTCTAGTTTTAAATAAACATGGAAAAAAAATCATGAAGCATTACCATAAAAACAGGGCTAAGAACCAACTCTCAAAATTTTACTGAATCCAAATTCTTTTTTAAACTAGGAATTTATTAGGTGATGTAAATATAAAATTTATTTATTTATTCAAGATAATCTCTGGCAATTTTTAATAATATTGGATATCTATTTTTATTTAACTCCATGCATTGGCGTACGCAGCGGGGGGGGGGGGGGCAGGGGGACAAATCCCCCCAAAGCCAAAAAATGCAGATGCAGGATATATTTTTCAAAAATATTATTGTTTATATTAATTTATATTTGTTAATATTTATTCGTATCTCATATTAAATATAAATTTTATTACATTTATATTATCACATTCATAAGTTATTTTATCAATTAATTTCAATTTCAAGTTTTCCGGCGTAATATTTACTTATTATTTTCAAATTTTTAGTGGCGTAATATTTATCTACCATTTTCAAATTTCTAGTCAAATAATAATTATTTCTGAAACTTCTGGTCCAACAGGGCGACCTTGTCCAACGAGATAGAGCCTCTTCCATCAAACACTAAAAGCTATTAAGAGTTAGAAGAGCCAATTATTACTGAAATATCAAAATGGCCTGAAAGAAATATTTACTCAGAAGCAAGAAAATTATTTGATTCAATGCTTATTTCAAATTTTATTTCTCATTAGAATGTATTATTGAATTATACAACTATTTTAAATATTACTTTTCAAAAACATGACATTGATTTGATTAAGAAGATGAGAATAGCAGAGAGCATTTTACCAGAACTCAAGGAAATTAGGGCTAATGTTGTTGAAGAATTTTTTATTTTATATTTTATTGTTGAGTCTAAAGCAGAGCTATGCGTGTTTAATATTTGTCTCCCTCGACTTGTAGCAAGGCAAGTTCATCGTTAAAACATTAATATAGGATCAGTAGAAGAGTATATCTTAAATACAGATACATTTATAACCCAAATAAATGAATTTTTAATTCATCATGCAGCACTTACTAATCTGCAAATATTACTTCAGCAAAAGCCTTCACCTTTTCCAGATATGGTGATAGAAAAAAAAATATTTGAGATTTTTATTATGAAGATGTTAAAGTATCTTATGATGCCTTACTAGCTGAATAACTATGTTTATAAGATTAACTATAGTTGATATAGTTCCAAAAAATGCTATGGATGCTCTGCATTATTTCAAACACATTTTAGATTAAATTCCCAATGTATTAAATGGGTTTATAAACTCTTCCCAATAGTAAACTAATGAGAGAACACTCTCTTTTTAAGAAGAATAACAGAGGCCTGCAGAAGTACCATTTTCAGGGCACTGCCCGGATTTTTTTAAAGATTTTTTACGGCTCGGCCTGGGTTTTGTTTAAAAAATTTTCAGGCCCAGCTCGGCTTTTTTTTAAAAATTTTTAGGCCCAGCTCGGCTTTTTTTTAAATAAAATTTTCAGGCTCGGCCCGGCTTTTTTTAAAATAAATTATATTTATTTTTGATTTTTAAAGCTAATAATAACGATTCTAATATAGGCTGTTTTAAAAAATACAGCCCGGCCTGGGTGTTTTTTTAAAAATAATTCAGGCCCGGCTTGGGTGTTTTTTTAAAAATATTCAAGTCCGGCCCGGGTGTTTTTTAAAAAAAATTTTGGGCCCGGCCCGGGTATATTTAAAAAAATTACTGCAGATCTCTGAAAAACACACCAAGAAGTACAACATGTGAAAGTAGATTGAAAGGTTTGGATCTTTTAAATATTCATAGGCATTTGACGACAAGCAAGGATGAGATAATTGAAAAATTAGTTCAATCCCAACGAAGATTGGTACATTGTAAATATATTACATACAAAATACAATTATTCCTAAGAAACATTTTGTGTAAAGGCTCAAAAAATTCAAATTTCTATTTTGGGTCATTTAAGTGATTCTTAACATATAATTTTTTTATAATTCACATTAATTTAAAATTGTGTATTAGGAATAGTTATTAGTCCTAATAAATTTATGCTTGATATTTTTAAAAAACAATAATATTTCTTAAAAAAATTTATTATCCCCCCCCCCCCCAGACCAAATTCCTGCGTACGCGCCTGACTCCATGCTATTCGATTTTACAAGAGGTAGATTCAATACATAGCCAAATAGAAGGATGCTTAAGAAAAAATGTTATCCATAGCTCTCTAACTCTTTATAGATTAATAAGAGGTACTAATCGCAAAAACCCATTTGAGGTAATTGAAATGACTTCAAATAATTATTTCGATTACCATTCTGTTTCGAAAAAATTCAAATTTAACCACATACCGTTCGCTAAATTAAAATCAATAAAAATTTCAAAAATGGAATCTTTTTATTTGCAATATAGATTATCGTTTAAATCTAATAATATGATTAAAGTGTCTATTTTACAGGATTCAAAAACACGTAGGCCTAATTTTGACAAAGAATTAGTTACAACAAATTTTTCGCATATTAAATTGATCCCGAAAACTAATGGCAAAATAAAAGATGAAACTAAAAAAGATATTAGATCAGTGTTAGAGTTCATGCCCAGAGTTGATAGAGAATATATGGAAAATATTATTAATTAAATATTAGATTTATTTTATATCCATTTTTATTAATTGTAAGAATAAATTAGAAAATAAATAAAGATATATTGTTAATTTATTTATTAAATTTAAAAAAAATGTAAATGGAGCATTCATATCATTTTAAAAAAAAATCATAAAGTGTTCTTGCATTTTGATTTTATCAAATAAATTTTATATTTAAATTTTTTGATTAAAAATTTTTTAGGTTATAATTAATTAACAATATGATAAATTATCTCTGAAATTTCGAATTAAATTGAGCAATAAGTTTTTCCTATATTTGATTTTAAACTTTAATGTTGATTTTCTCATTTCAAACTTTTGCGCAAGTCGAGCACTCCAATTCTAGACCGACGATATATAATATAATATTAAAGAAATTTTTATTTTTTCTGGGAATTCGTAACGATATTAAAGAGATAAAAATAATGTTTAATTAAAGGTGTATAATATTGTTTATTTATGACGTCTTTGGTGCAGTATTCTATTTTTAGTTTGAAATAATTATTTTCAAAAAAAGAAATTTAATAATTATAATAATCATTTGCGCCATTTTTTTTTACGTACAATATTTATTTAATAGGGTGGAAAAGAGAAGATCTGATTTGGATATCCTTTAATTAGTGTTGCTAAAATTGACCCAATTTGAGCCAATTTTTAAAAACGATTAACTCAACATTATAGCCAGGAAAATATTGTGCTCTAACCTTCGAGATTTCGCCAATAGATGTTCAACTATTTGCCATTTAAATCTTTAGGGCTTGCATGATATCTTTCTGGATAAAATCTTGAGTTAGCCGTTTACTAAAATCGACTCAAATTGAGCCGTTTGAACAACATTATCTTTAATGCTCTTTTGGCTTGGAAATTGGAGGAAATGAGTAAAAAACGCATGTCCAAACATTTTATTATAAATATACCCATCCCCTTCTCCCGAAGCGGAAAATAATTCCCAGGAAAAAAACCCGAGAAAAAAATCCTCATACATAATTTCAAGGAAAAAGAATTTCCCGGAAAAAATCTCAGGAAAAAATATCACTTGGAAGATACGGGAAAAAATTCCCATCGAAAATATTCCCCGGAAAAAATTTCCCCTGAAATAAATTCTCCATTTTTTTAAATTTTAAATTAAATATATAGGGGAAAATAAATCTCACGAAAAATCTAGAAAAAAAATTTGCCAATAAATTATTTTTTAAATTATCAATAATAACTCCGGGAAAATAACGATGATATATCTGAAAAAAAATTATATTCAAGTATTTTCTGAACTTTGAGTATTTATTCTCGATGTTTAAAGATTTTTATTGAGCATTATTTCCGTTTATAATTCTAAGCGATATAGGGCAATCTTAAAAATATGAGAATTGATAAATCGGTTGGTAGCTATGATATTTTATAATTTAGTAGATAGCATAAAAGGTATAGATGTGACATCTTGGAAAGAAAACATGATAGTTAAAAATATAAAAGAGGTTTTAACAATTTAAAATTTAAAAAACAAAAAGTTGAATACAAATTTTTTTTTCCTAGAAAGAGGGAGGTTATTTCCATAATCTACTTTTCATCTAGATTTCAATAGATATTATGAAAACAAATTATTTAACCACATTCCCACACGCCATTAAGGTTAAAAAAAGATATATATATAACATTTGAATATTAGAACACTATTCTGTTCCATGGGTTTATATGAGTCTGAATCCCTGACAAAAATAACGAAATAAAATTTTTATGTTATAATACTATTTGATTTTAATACTTGTATCTGATTATAAATTATCATCAAAATGGTATTGATTCAAAATCACTGATTACAAGGGTTTATTAAATACGCTGAAGAACTTAATCCAAAGATTATCTTTCAAATAAATTAAGCGCTCAATTAAATATATACAATTTAATCTAAAGAAAATATTCATATTAATTTTGGTAAGTCACTACTGAAACTAGGAGAAATTTTTAATATTATTATTTATTTTATTTTTTTAAATATATTTTTATTTATTTATTTCATATTTTTTTTATTCAAAAATAATAAATATGCAATCATGTTTTTTGTGTGAAAATTTTCGATAATTCTTTAATTTTACATTAAAAATGGAATATATTATTTTAAAATTTTAAAAGGGTGTGTGCTATATTAGATGCTACTAAGTTAGGACTAATAAATCAAATACTAGATAATTAAGCCATTTATTTGAATAAACATAATATATAAACAATGATAATAAATAAATATATATATATATTTAATTAAGGAAAAACCAATGACAATAATACCTAGACTGACGATTCATTCATTAAAAGTGTACATCATTGCAAATCAGCTGGAGATGCCATCTTGGTTACACTAATTATTATTAAAATTTTAAACGAGAGTCTAATTTATTTCTATATGTGATGCAAACTTTATTAAGGAATTACCGGATCATCGAGATAATAAGGAAGCAAGTTATCAATTTAATAGTAGTTTTTAACGTGAGAATAATTAATATATGTGTTACCAAAATGGCGGGTCCAGCTGATTTGCTTTTAACGACGCTTAGAGATGCATTTTAATGAATGAATCGTCAGTCTAGATATTATATATGTCATTGGGAAAAACATAAATAGTTCTATTAAATTTGTAACATTCAATAAATTTACTTTTATTTGATTATTTTTTTTAATATTAAGAAGAGTATTCACATATATATAAATGAGATGAAGATTTTCTTCTAGTTCTAGGGATATGATCCCTCCATAAACGCTCAATACGTTGAGTATGGGTCGTTATATCATTTGAGTCAATAAAGTTTCTGCTCTGATTGACAGAGTGATGATCATATCCATTTTCATTAAGATTGTTAAAACTTGAAAAAAAATTGTTATTTCATCAAACAATTTCCACAAATATACAGACAATTATTTAATATTTTTTAATAAAAAATTTTTTTTAAATATTTTTAAAAAAATAATAATATTAAAATTTTTTCCGAGTTAGTTAACCAAAATTTTTATAGAAAGCGATGGAGAACCTACTTTCCTTACTAATGAATTACGCTTTAAAATTATTTATAATTTTATTCGTTTTATCGAAAAATCAAACTTTAAATTATAAAAAATATAATGTGAAGTTGGCATCAATTTGTTTAGTTGTCCCAATTTTTTTGATTTTTAAAATTGTTGCGATGTGAACAATTTATCGTTTTTAAGAGTTAACGCCCAAAATAATAATACTTTAAAAAAATATTATTTTTAATAGAAAGCGATACAATTGTTGTATTATATTTAGTAAACGAAATTTGTTATAAATATCTAAATATATTAATAAAATTGAAAATTTGGTATTTATTTTCGGCGTTATTTTGATGGTATCTATAACCGGTTTCCTTTTTGTCAAAAGATATTTTTATCATCTAACCAATTACCGAAAGAAAAAAAAGAATTCTGAAAAAAAGAAAGAAAGAAAGAAAGAAAGAAAGAAAGAAAGAAAGAAAGAAAGAAAGAAAGAAAGAAAGAAAGAAAGAAAGAAAGAAAGAAAGAAAGAAAGAAAGAAAGAAAGAAAGAAAGAAAGAAAGAAAGAAAGAAAGAAAGAAAGAAATTGTTAAAGAAAACTAATTGATAAAGTAACAAACTATTATAGAAAATATGGGGAAAATATATGGTTGTTCAATATAACACATGAGATTTGAGTTCGCTAAGAAATTCTATAATTGTAGAGACTTTAGTTCATTTTTAAAACAATTTTTTAATATTATTATTGAAATACATAACCTTAAATTTAAAGGCATTTTTAGAGATAAGGCCAAGTTAACGCTAAATTTTAAATTAAGGGTTTGATTTTCTAAAAAACTTGTAAAGTTAATAATTGTAAAGTGCCCATTATACAGAAATGAGGTTCCTTTATCATTTTCTACTATTAAAAATTTTTAAAAAACTTTGTATATTTTATTTTGGCGTAAAAACTTAAACGTTAATATCTCCAAAACCATGATTGTACAAATCGATCCTATTTAAAAATTTTAGAAGATATAAAAATTAGAAAAGGTGAAACCAACTACACACTTATATTTCAAAATTTGAAGTTTAATTTTAGAAAAAAATTAATGAAGATAAAATTTATTTTAAGCACCATTAGGAAGATAGGAAAGATTCACTATCGCTTTCTATCAAAATTTTTTTTTTAGTTAGGTCTGGCCCAAGTCTGGCCCAGCCTGAAAGGGCTTCGGGCCGAGCTCGGGCATAATTCTATTTAAAATAATTGGGTTCAGGCCGGGCCTAATATTTTAAAAAAATATTCGGGCTGGGTCGGGTCGGACCTTGGAAATATTTTTAAATATATCTAAATTTATCTATTTTATATTGAATTTTTTATGTAAAATAAAAATATTTGATTTTATTTATTAAAACTAAACTACATATAACATATGTCCATTTTTTGAGTAATTATAAAGGTTGATTTCTATATTTAAATAAATTCGCGCAAGGCTGGGTGGTAAATTTTTAAAAATTTCGGGCCGGGCCGGGCTTGAAAAATTAGGTGGGGCTAACTTTACGAATCTAATATAATAATACAGTGTAAAATAAAATAACATTGTATTTGTTTTTAAATTCAAAATTGATATTTTTTTAAAAAAATCGCCATATAAGTTCGATATGAATAGGAAATCCAACCTTATTTATTGTTTTTATCAAGGAAATAATTGTTCAGTGTGGCAAAAAACAAGCTACCTCTATCAGTGACGAATGGAGCCTTTAAAATATCAGGAGGCTGAAAGAATATTTTTTTAAAATTATTTTTAAAATGTTTTTTTATCTAACATAGTATTAAAATAATAATTCTAATTAGAGGAGGGCTCTTGAAAATTTTTAGGAGGAGCAAGCCCCTGAGCGCCCTTTTGTGACGTTACTGACTAGTGTTGTTAAAAGACTCATTTTGAGCCGATTTTTAAAAACGGTTAACTCAATATTTTAGCCAAAGAAATATTGCCAAATCGCTAATAGATGTCTAGACGTTTGTGCCATCTATGAGCTAAATCTTTAGGCTTGAGTTATTTTTTGGATAAATTATTGAGTTAGCCGTTTTTAAAAATCGGCTTAAATTGAGCCGTTTAACAACACTACTACTGACCTTTACTATCTACTAGTATAAAATATCTAGCAAAGTGGTGTGGCGCTGTAGTATCTGTATCCTGCCAAAGGCTTACTGCAACACTTAATTCTTTATTATATAATAAACACTATAAATTCTAAACCAATGTTGGGAATTTTTTTATTTTGTTACTTAGCAAATGGACTGAATTGGGATATTCAATCCAAAATTTCTATAATACCTAATATATTAATAAAAGACAAGTAGAAGCTTTGTTCATTACTTACCCCTCTTTACCATTTTATTAAAGCAAGGGTATAAAGAAGATCTGATTGAAAAGGATGTTTTACTATGAGCTCATATGGGCTTTTAGATACTTGAAAGCAATCAAGAAAGTAATTAAGGAGGAATGAGGCCATGACAACCCATATTCGTTAATAAGGATACTAATTTACAAGAAATTACTATTTGCATAAATTGATTTAAAGACTCCCATTATGTTACTAATTAATTTTGAAAGAATTGGAGGTCATCCACCAATGCGTAATCCAAGCATTGAGTGACTACTACTTACAGCACGATTTTGCAAATAATAAAGTGTCGCGATACGAAGTGAAGTCAGCTATTTGGCACCCTTTCGATACTCTTAAATCCTGAATGTAAATTTTTAAGTTTAAGCCCTCACGTGCCGTTATCTCATTATCTTGTATAAGAATATTAAATATAACAAATATAAGAATTTACTTAAAACTCAATAAACATACTTATAAAGCCATACATATATATGGATTAATTGCTTATCTAATACGCCCTTTCTCTTTCCGTCATCTGCGTCCTTATTTGATAACAATTTATAAAATCTTTTCTCCAATACATTTAGATTACAAGCAAATCTTTGACTTGACAAAGTAAACAAATAAATAATATAACGTTAAATAATTTCACTTAAAAACTTATATATAAATTAATATCAGGATTCTAGAGAAGAATATAATAGGAAAATTTGCATCTGACAAAATAAGATAAAAATCACTAAAATTTTATTAAAATTATATTTATCCTTTTGACATTTTAATCGATTATTATACTTTTTGTAGTATCTTACATAAATATAAATTACCCTTGAATTATCCCATAATAACCATTAATAATATTACCCATACCAATACCAAGTAAATAAGCGTAAAAAAGTTTTACATATAAAGTTAACTAAACAATAATTATAACATATAATAATATCAAAAACAATAATTATAAATGATGTACCAAAGCGATTTTAATAAAATAATCAATTCCATTTAATTTATATTGGCATATGATTAATTAATGCAAAGGGTTAAGCAATATAATGTATATAAATTTTTTTTTGTTCAATCTTTTTATCCAGAAGATGAGCCTTTATATAATGTTTGTAATTATTGAATGACATTAATGATATTACCCATACCAATACCAAGTAAATTGACGTAAAAAAGTTTTACGTATAAAGTTAACTAAACAATAATTATAACATATAATAATATCAAAAGCAATAATTATAAATGATGTACCAAAGCGATTTTAATAAAATAATCAATTCCATTTAATTTATATCGGCATATGATTAATTAATGAAAAAAAGATTAAGCAATATAATGTATAGAAGTTTTTTTAAATAATGAAAAAATGATTAAGCAATATAATGTATAGAAGTTTTTCTTTCTATTGATTCATCTTCTTTCCTTCCGAATCTTGTAAAATAATGAATATTAAAAGTTTACAGATAAAATTATATTTGTAATATTTTTCTAAAATGTAAAAGCCAAATGAAACAAATGCCCAAATATTAAAATATTAATTGTGTATAAATATAATTTACATCCTATGATGTGAACCTCTGTTTATAGATTAATCTCGTATAATCAATCTGACAATCTAAACGATTAAATTCACCATTCTACAACATAGAAGGTTATATTTTAAGTTCAATCTAGTGATGGATTTAAGGATTTAATGATACTATCGAAGCTAGAGAGTAATAAATAAAAATTTGAAACTAGATGAAAATCTTGCTAAGTCTAAATTTGAAAAAAATATTATATATGATTAAAAGAAATCGTGCTTTGAATAGAAGAAGCATTATCTTGTGAGAATTATATAAATGAGTCTGTTTTTTTAAAAATCTCTCGTTATATATATTAGATTAAAAAGTTATATTGGGTTAAGCCAAAATTTGCGTGAAAAAATTACTTCATTATTTTATCTTTGTTTAATTATCCTAATAATATTTTTAAAAATTTTAATTTTTTTTTGACATCTAGAACCCTTGAATTCTCACTTTTAAGAAGGGTCTGGGTTTGAGTTAGGCCAAAATACCGGGGTAGGAGGGTTCAGGGTCTGCTCACATCCCTTTTAAATTTACTTCCCTCATGTATATTTTATTTTAACGTAGTAAAGATAGTTTTAATTTTTTTACCGTGGAAAAAATAATAGTATTTTAATGTAGTAAAAATAATATTAATATATTTTATCGTAGTAAATATAATGGTAAATTTTTCTAAACAAGTCATATTATTAGTATTAATATTTTTAAACAAAGTATAGATTGCATATTTAAGAAAATTTTAAGGGAAACAATACTTTCCTTACTTATATGGACGCTTCCACATATAATTTCTCCAAAATCAAAATTTATGCAGTTGTTGCAATTTAATATAAAATAAGTGACAAACGTTAAATATTAGGAAGTTATAGTTATTTCAAAATTTTGTATAATAAATTGTTTATGAATAATTTGTTAACACAAAGTTATAATTATTGAATGTATTGCATATATACCAGTTCTAGTCATTTTCTCTTTTATTTAAACAAAAATATAAGGATAAAAATAATATTGTTATTATTCAAGGTTACTAAGTAATGATGTAATCCTAAACTTACCTATTAATATATAAATATCTATGACATTTGCAACTTATTACAATATTTCTTAAGAAAAAATGGACATAGAAGTATTGTTATATGGCTCCATTTGAGCTTATATTTGAAACCTGCCAAATGAATACTATAACCAAAATTAGCCTTAAGATTACTTTAATAGATATCCAAACCTTTGTGATATCTATTAGCAAAATATTCAGATTATATAATATTTTTCTGGGTAACATATTGAGTTCGCCTTTGTTAAAAATGGCCTCAAATCGTGCCATTTAACAATATTAAGTAAAATAATTTTAATAACAATAAATTTTATTAGATAGATGGTCACCATTTTTAATAAAATTTCCATTTCTCTTATAAGTATTAAATTGAATTAGATTGTATGTTAATATTCAGGGTTTTTATAACTAAACATTTGATATCTTTTTTATACTTAAAATTTCCTTTTTGCTAGTATTTTTTTAAACGATTTTATGAAAGACTGTGTTGCTATTTATTGAAAGACCATAAAGATTTATTAATGACTCATTGCTTTAGTTTTTCTTTGTTGAAAAATTATTTTTGTTAATATAATGTAATGCTATTCTTGATCAAGCTTAAGAGCAAGGTTTCTTTATCTATAATCTTCATTTTATAAGAAAATTAGTATCTCTAAATAATTTATGATGAGATCCATAACTATAAAAGTTTATAAATATTTATCTTCAATTTTGAGTAAAAAAAATTTTAACATTTTAATGGGGGAGCAGATTTGATGTTGTCTTTATGATGCGCCTATGTTATTTATATTTATATGATCATTGCTATCTTTTCCTACTTTACCTGCATATTACTATATCATCTCTTTCTATACCGAAAATAAGTCAAAATTAATCAATTCATCCTAGTTAATTTTGAATAATAGTTCTTAACTCTATACTCTCAATTTAAGAATTTGTCCCAAATTTAAATTTATCAAGGAAAATAGATGTTGCAATAAAGTGAAAAAAAACATTTGATTCTTGAAGTTTTAAATATATCATAATTAATTTTGAAAATTATTGCTTAAAATAAATGACATCCAAAATTAAATGTTTTATACTTGTTGTGGCCTTCTTTTCTTTTTCTATTAACAAAATATAAAATTAAAAAAAATATATTGTTAATATTTAAGACTAAAAGATTATTCGGCCCGACCCATATTTTTTTTACTTTTTTTAAGTTCGAACCATCTGATAAAAGAAGTTTTATTATAGGGAGATATATAAATGGCCTTAATTCGAAGTCATTTGATAAAGAAATTGCGAAATTCCAATGTCCTAAAAATGTTTTATTTAAGTTGCCGGTGTAGGATTGTGAAACCAATACATTATAGTGTCAATACCGTATTGATATGATTGTAGAATCAATACCGTATCGATTTTTGAGAGATGTTATCGCTTCAAATATATTGTTAGCCATTAAAATTGTAAAATATTTACTCATTATATATTTTTTAATCGTTTAAAATAGATTGACGTTCATAAAATAAATATCTATTACTATATATTTTTTCATCGCTTCAAAAATATTGGCGGCCATTTTCGATTTGTAAAAAATTTATTTACAATAGATTTAAATTTTAAATATATTTAAATGATTATTAAAATAATTTTCTATTCTTTTATGAAACTTTTTCAGAAAATTTATTTATTTTACAATTTTTTATATCCTATATAATTTTTATTTCTTCTTATGGTTAAAATTACTTTGTGTATTCAATTCCATCCTGTAGAAAATTATAATTTTGTGATGTGCTAATCTATAATTGTCGATTCATCTATAAATGTCTATTTAAAGATTTGTAAATTATATTTCAGATTTTATTAGTAAAAGTTTAGGTTTGGTCATAAATTATCAATGCGGTATTGATTTTACAATAATTGATTTTAGATGGTATTAATTTTGCAATACTACACCGGTTCAATTATTATTTATTTAAAAATGCTTAGAAATGGCCAAAATTTCTTTGCAAAATTAGATAGAAAAAAATCAAATATAATACCTTGGTAGAGTGAAAAAAGATAAAATTAATGTTATTTTACTAGATGATATCTTTCTTTTTCTTTCTATTAAATATAAAATTCAAAAAAAAATATCTTCAATTTTGACGAAAAAATTTACATTTTAAATGGGTCTGCTGTGTTTAATGTCAATTTTTAGAAAATCTAGATTATTCCTTTTGATTCCAATTTAAAATAAATAAAATTGGGCAGATTTAACTATAAGAAAAACCACCCTATAAATTGTCATATATTATAAAACTTTCTTGAAGTTAATAAATTAAATTTGACATTATTTTGCAAAAAATAAAATAAAACTAAACATATCTTATAGTTTTTTCATAAAATTCGTTTATTGTTGATACTTTAATTTAATATAATTTAAGATATAAGCCTATTAAGATATTTAATTGAAATAAGTTATTCATTAATTTTATGTAATGTGAAATTTATAATATTTAAATTATTTAGATTCAGTGACTAAATAAAGAAAAAGGATTTATATTAGTATAATATATTGAGGAAATCAAAATATTGTGGTTTGGCAAATCATTTTGCAATTATCTAATGTTTTGTAGTTTATTGCAAATTTTAGATGACAGTAATTAAAAAAATCTCAGAAAATTTATTGAAAATATTTAATTTTATTCCCTTATAACGCTTCTTTTTCTAATAGTAAATAATGAAACTGGGGTTAGGTAAACCCCGGGGCTTGGCAAACCACTATCTCATTTTAAATTTAAATACATCAGAAGGTTAAAATTTTATCCTAATATAGTTTTCATTAGTATACATCTATGGCCAAAATAAAATTTTGCTGAAAATTCAAAAGATTTTTTAATGACAGAATTTTAATTTTTATTAAAATATATAATCATTAATGTAAATTAAATTTTATTACAAAGTTTAAACATTCCTCTATAATTTGGGTAAGTTTTATGAGTATTTATCAAATCTAGATATTATTTCAATCTTGATTTGTCAATTTAGAGCTAGTGGGGTTTGCTAAACACACCTTAATTATGGCAATTAATAATGAAAAAATTTCAAAATCTAAAAAAGGCAATATCATGGCTGTTTATGATTGGTATTTAGGATTTATGCTAAGAAATTTTAATCTCTTCTTAAATTTCATATTTTTTTATGTCCTAAATGTTTATAAATTAGCCAAAAAGTTTCAATTTTTATATATAATTAGCTTCAATTTATAAGTATTATAATATTTTGAACAATAAAACAATAAAATTATTCTATACATATCATTATTGATAAATAAAAATGCATTTCAATTTATTATGACCTAAAAAAACCAATGTTAGGAGGTTTAGGAAGCCCCTTGAAGTGGTTTGCCTTACCCTGCTATTGGGGCTTGTTGAACAAAATTTTCACTTTTACAAAAAATAAAATTTAAAAAAATGATTATATTCTTAAGATTTTATATAAGGCACCTTTATATAGTATAGTTTTAAGCATCCAATCATATGTTATTTTTTATATTATCTATAAAACAACAAGAGCTATAGCCAATTTTGTAAAAATTGGTTCGACTCAAAATTTTGAATTCGGATAGAATTTAATAATTTTTTTTATATTAAATTTGGAACTCTTTAAAATTATTTACTCATAGAAATATTTTCACTTATTGTTTCTATTTTACTGCTCCCTTGTACTGGTTTCTAAAATTATGATTAATCACCAAGTTATAAGAGTTTCAAAATTAAAGCAAAATAAATAGTAGAGTGGGTCTCGCATCTGGAGTTAGGAGGGGTAAAGACCTTTAAGTTCGAAGCCCGTATTAAATTAATCACGCGGGCTTGCCTAATAACCTGTCTCAAACCAAAAAAGAGATTAATAAATTATGAAAATTTAAATAAATTATTTAGTTAGAATAAAGCTAATTTGAGGTATCTAAAATGGAATAAAAAAATTTTAAAAAATAGACAAGATTTTATGCCATCAATTTGATCTATTTTATACTAACCCAAAACATTGATCACTTTCCAAATAAACAAAGCTTTTTTGACAACAACCTATTTTGGAAAGGATCTGCACAATAGAGAGACCCTTTATATTTGTTTTAACCTGAATGTTGTCTTTATGATCACTCTATTATGTACATTTAATTCAATCCTATCTTTTCCTACTATACATACATATTACTATGTCATCTCTTTCTATACCGATAATAGTTAAAATTTAATCAATTTATCCTTAGCTCTTATCCATATGCTCTCAATTTAAGAATTCAATCCAGATAAAAATTATCAAGGAAAATAAAACTTGCAGTCAATGAAAAGTGAAAAAAAGGCTTGATTCTTGAAGTTTTAGATGCGTCATAATTAATTATAAAAATCGTTGTTTAAATGAATAACATGCAAAATAAATGTTTTATACTAGTTGTTTTGTTCCCATTTCCTTCTACTAAAAATAAAGTAAAAAAAAATTATTATTATTTTAGGCCTAAAGATATTTCGGCTCGGCTTATATTTTATTTATTTTTTTAAGTTAAAATAAATCATCTTATAAAAAAAATTTCATTAAGAGCGAGAAATATATAAAACGGCCTCACAATTGACATTTTTAAGATTTTTGAGCTTGAAATGGATTTTAATTTATAAACCTAATAATAATATAAATAAAACTGGATTTAAAAATATTAATTTATGGTGATGTTAAAGCGTTGTCAATTCTGTATTTTCGTAATCTTTGATAATTTATAATCACACATTATGTATCTTTTTAAAATTATAAAAAATTACGATAAGGTAAACGTGGAAAAAATTCAATTAAATATTGGCATAATTTTTTATTCACCAATTTATGAATAAATCTGAATTAAATAAAGATTTTATGTCTATATTTAAGATTTTCTTAAAAAAATCTTTGAGTAAAGGTTTTACCAACTAAATGTGTTCAGACAAAGAAAACATCATATTACATATAAAATTCTATTGGGGAGGCTAGATAAATTTTTTAAAATTTATATGTAATATTAAATAATCATTGTCAAATAAATTAGAAAATCTCCTTGTCATCAATAAAAAATATTTAATGATTAAAGCATTTTTTATCTTTAAATATGCCTTTTTAGGATTTCTTAAACTATTGAGTAAAACATTTGATGCTATATATTTTAATATATTACTTTTAATATTTGCCCGATGTTTCTTCATACAATCTTTATAAACTTTGAAAATTTTTTTATATATAAATATAATAATTTAAAACTCGTGGCATGTATATAAATTATTCCTTCATAAATACCCAATTCGACTCATTTTAGCACAATCAAAAAAAATTTAAAACATGATTTATTTAAAATAATTTTATTCCTTTAGATAAACTTACTTATTTTGAGATAAATTAGTATAAGCGAGAGGTTATTTATATTTAAGAAACTTATTCTATGAATTTCCATTTTATAACTTGAAACAATTCAACAATGATTACTCACAGGAAGTATACAGCATCAATTTCGGCGATTTTTAAATAAATCAAGATTTCAGCTAATACAAACATTGCATCTTCTTATTTATAATTACAATTATAAATTTTATTAATAATATATAATAATATATTAAAAATAAACACCATTTTATAAAACGGAATTGGGTTTACAAGTTCTTAAAAAACACGAATAATAATTATTTTTTAAATAGTAATTTGAATTTGTTTTAAAAACAAAATTCCTTGTTTTATAATGTAATGGCTTTTATTTTTCGACCTATATTTTTTAAAAAATTTAAAGTTCCACAAATGTCCAAGGGTCGAGATAATGATTGGTAAAAAAAAATAATTTATTGATTTTGAATGTTATTATTTTTATCTCGTGTATATTAACAGAAGAAGAGAACAGAAGTTATACCATCTGGCCTTAGGTTGTCTCTGATATAAATTAACAGGCTCCAGAAGGTTTGGTATTCGGGTTTTCCTAAGAGTATGAGTAAAAACTGAATTAATCGCTCTGTGCCTTTCATGTCTGCCTTTATCTATTTACCTTATGCATGATTGGAATCGACCTATATTTAACATTTTATACACATGTATGTGGTTGAAGAATGATCATCCAATTTGGTAGCTTATGAAAACTTTTGTTCATCTGATGAGGTTACCAATGTTATGGCTTAGTAATGCTTCCAATCAGTCATAATCACTAGTTCAATCAGCATTTTGTGAGAAGTTAAGATATCCAAGCAATCAAGGTCAAATTTAAAAGAATATCTTTAGGAGTGATTGCGTGGTTCATTAAACGTGATGCCAAAAATGAAGTAAGTTATAAATCGACCTCTCATTTTCGACAGTTAAAATCTACCAATTCTAAATTTAATATATTCTAAAAAATTCTAGAAAGCAATTAATGATTTCACTATTTTAAAAGAACGAATATATAAAAATATGTAAAATTAAAAAATTAAACAATTTTGGTGAAGGTATTACTTTTAAAAAATTTTCCATTCTCAGTAAGTTTTTAAAAAATTTCCCCATGACCTCACTGTATAAAAAATTGCTCATAGGCAAAAGAATATAAATTTTACATTCTCTTATAATTTTAGACTAAACTCATTTGTGGGCATTTAAATTTAAATAAAACATAATACTCAGATTTAGTCATATTTAAGATTAAACCATATATATAGAGAATTCAACTCTACATAATCAATCGCTACATCTAATGGTGCTATCTACAGATATAATGTATTTATGTCTAAGATAAAAAGTGTATATTTTCAAAATGTATTTTAATACATGCTCATAAAGATGATAGGACCCAAAGGTAATTATACGCTTGAAATTTTCACAAAAGATGTCAGGAAGAGTATAAAATATTCGGATAAATTAAAATAAATTTAATTTTTTTGAACTTAATAATTCATTTATATACTGATATACAAATATGATTTACTTTCATTCTTGTGGCACCATACTAGAGTGATTTAAAAAAAAATAAAATGAATTTCAACGATTGTAATATAATGATTGTAGTAACTATATTCTAGAGGTAAAACCTCTTAAATAAACAGATCGTCTTTCTAAGAAAGTTATTCTGAGAATCACTATAGCTAGTTTAATATATTTTAATATAATATTTTATCTAAAGCATATAATAATAAATGTGTTACAATGAAGTTCTAGCTTTTTTTCTTATAATAAATTTTTATAAAAAAAAAATTAAAATTTTATAATAAAAAAAATAAGTATATAATGATTTTCAGTGGATGAGCAAAATGCATTGTAATTATATTCTATGAACCCCTTGGTAAGGTAAATTAATCTACTTTTTGTTATAAATTGAGTGATAATTTTGGTGATTAACAAGCGATTTATGAATTTAATGCCTTAATTATATCATCATGTAAATCTTATCCTGGAGTTACGAGAGTTCTGCCATTGAAGAATTACTATGATAGAGATCGAACAACGAAAGATTGGTTTTTAGTCTATACTTGTTCGCTGATAAAAATTGAGCAATGTTTAATTTTAATATCATTATATATAATCTAAATCACATTTTTTCACTATTAAAATAAACACAGAAAGAAGGTGAGGGTAGAATAATAATATACTAAAGGATGCTTCACACAAATCTATACAAAATATTTGTTAACTATAGTTATATAATTTTATTTATGAATATTTTATTGAAAAGCACAGGATGGTTAAAAACAAAATGGTCAGTTTCGGAAACCAGAATAATTTAAGGATTTCTAGGAACCGTGACTAGACAAGTTCAAGTAATTTTTAATAAGATAGAATTTATTCAATTACTCCCTCTCCAACCTTATAAATAAATAAAAATATTATCTTGCAGAAAATTTATATATAGCATTAATAAACAATATATTTTTATGATATATTATTCAAAAAATAGTATCTTGCTTGAACATTAAATATAATTTATATCTTTAAACTTTTATATAGACTTTATCAATTTGATCAGAAATTGTTTACAATTTTAAAAATAAACCTTTTTTATACTGATCTTAAATTTGATTTACTAACACAAAATAAGATCTTTTTATGATATAAAATTAAATTTATATCAATAACAGACAAACGTAAATGTGAAGTAACTAAAAAAGAGTGAAAAACAAAATAATTTATTTTACTATTCATTTCTTAGTTAAAAATTTCAAACTGGTCGTTAAATATTTGAAATATGATAATTATTATTTAAAATTTTAATATTAAATGTGTAGGGCTAACTTATTAAAGTGGTATAAAAAAAAATCAAAATCTAAAAATAAAGTAAGTACAATAATTCAGAAATTTCGCAATTTTTGACATTGTATTAAATTGCAAATTGTGAATTCTAAAAATATCGCTAAATTTAGCGTAAGTCTATAATTGAATCAAATAACATAGGTAATTCCTTTCTGGAGCAGAAAATAAAACATCATTTTCTATGTGTTATTTATTTATTTTAAAAAAAATAATCTAAGCCCGCGCCCAGCTCGAAATATTTTTAAATTTTTTTAGGCACCTATCAAATCTCTATCCCTTTCTTTATTTCTTCTCAAATAGAATATCATGCTCTACATAAATGATTGGATTGTTTATAAAGAGTCTTGTATTTAAAAATAAAACTCGATAAAAAAGATAAAATACATAAAAGGAAATATATAAAATGGAAAAAAAATTAGTGTTACATTATCCCTTTTCGATTTTCATATTTATTTTAATATAATTATTTTTTAAATTTAGATATTAATTTATTGATTGTTCCACATCAAGTCTTGTAGAAGAGCAAAAACGGCGATGTCTACCTTTAGTAATAACGACTAATAAGTAACATCTTACCTACTGATATACCAATAAAAATTCTCAATTCCTTATCACTGAGCAACATCCTTATTTGTAATTTAACTAGACTAATTAAGTTAGTAATAATTTTTTATGTATATTCGAAGCCCTGCCTGACGATAATACTTATAAATAGTAATTATTATTGAATGCCTTTTTATGTAATAAGACTCTAAAGTTATTAATTTTTTATATATATAATATTAAAAGACTAAGGATAATATTAATATAAATTAAGTTGAATGGGTAATTTATCTACCAAACATAAAATATATTAATAACGTGATTCATTTAGAAAAATAAACAAATGCAAATTTTTTTGAATATTTTTTTAATGGGTTGTTCTATTTAGTGAGTTTAGAACAGTCATAAATATATACAATTGGACCAATTTGAGTAATTAATTCTGTAGGTGAAATATTAAAAATAGGAGGTCGCCAATCTCGCTTATGGCAATTAAAAAAACTTCTAGAAATTTCCATCTATTAAGTTGACCAAACTATTCATATAATCATCTAAAATAATTAGTAATGTTGAACACTTAGAAAGCCTTTTTTATAAAAAGAAGTTTTAAACAACAATATATGCTTTATATTGATATAAATTAACAAATTTACTAATATTTTTCTGGATGCGTACTTGAGTGATTTAAAATTATAAAAAATTAATTAAATTCACGAGATAGAAAGAAACAAGAAATTATCCATTTAACAATTTTAGATGTAAATTATAAGTTTTTTTTAGCAACTCTCTTAAAAATTGATGGGTAGCTTGTAGCAAAGAAAAAAAATATTTAGATTGAGAGCTTTTAACTCATAAAAAATGAGAAAATGTACTAAGCAAATATTCTTTTCTCATATGATATACAAGAATTAAATATATGTGATTTTAACTCAGGTGTAGGGATTTAGCTCTGGTGATTATAAAATAATCGATTTATTTCAGAATCAGAATAATTTTATTTAACGGTAAAAAAAGTCAAATTTAAATGTTATTAATATTATTGATCTATATATAAGTAATTTTGTTTTTCTTGTTAAAATCAAGGTAAATTGTATATAAATTAAATTAACCGTATCTTGTTAAATATAAATTAAATCATCCAATTAACAAAACAAAAACTATTAATAATATAAAATAAATTTTTTTAAATATAATATTATAAAATTGCAAACGATATTACAAAAAGAACTTTTATATTATTTTTAAAAATTTTATTAGATGTTGCTTCAAAGTGAAAATTAGATGTCTTCAATTATTTAAAATATTATGTAAAAGTATAAGATAAATAATTTTAAAATAATTTTTTAAATTCAAATATTGGGATATAATAGTAATTTTATCTTCAAATTCATAATTCTTCAAAGTATTTGCATTTAAATACATTTTTTGAAATTTTTTTGTATCTATTTGGTATTTATATTTAAAATATATTATTTAAAAACTTATTTATATTTATATTCAACTACCTTTTCTATGTAGTGTTATTAAAGGGCTTGTTTTGAGCCTATTCTTAAAAAATTTTCCTGAAAAAAATATTGAATTAGCCTGAATAAACAGGTTAATAATAGTTATTTAAATAAGTAAATTTTTTTATTTTTTAATTTTATATAAAATTCATCAATTTATAAATTCATATTATATGGTATAACCATTTATTTTACTACTAATTTAAATTTAAAAAAACATTAAATGCAATTTCAAATATATCTATAAAAATCAATAAACATATAATAGTTATCTCAAAGCTTACGATATTTTAAATACTTTCAACATAGTATATTAACCCGAATTTTGGAGTCCATTAGTAAACATTTAAGAAAAGCTAGAACGATTTTTAGTATTAAGATTCAAAGATGTGTGAATATATTTAAGATAAATTAATTTAAAAAAATTTTAATTTTTAAAAATTAAATACATTTAATGGATTACAATTAAACCTCTCAATGGTAAATATACTTGTGGATATTAATTAATATTTATCATTCAGGATCTTTTTATGAACATTATATTTGTTAATTATGTCGAAACTTTCAAAATACTAAGAATTATTTTAGCTAGATTTTGTATATTATTATTTTTTGTGTAAAAGCATATAATAATTAATTTGTTACAATCATTTTCCTCTTGAGAACCAAAAAAATAAATTTAAATATTATATTAGAAAGAAATATGAGTGAGTAGAAAATATAATGAGAGTTAATAAATGAATGACGCGTTCGGCAGATATAAACAGGTCTCTAGGTAGGTTAATCTGCTTTTCGTTTTGTTTTGAATAACAATTTTGGTGATGAACACAAATTAATTAAATGTTTATCTGAGAGGCAAATGTTATTTTAGTGCGGTAATTGTTAAGACATGGATGATTTTTATAAAGAAAATAATATAACTATAAAGTTGGTTACCTGTCCATATATTTAATCATTGACAAAAATGGAAGAATCTTTTTACTATTAAGTCAACCATAAATGATTAGACCAATATAGAATAATAATATAAAAGGTAAAGTCATTCCATTCTCAATAATACTTTGTAATTTATAATTACATTATTTTATTTTTTTTAAATAAAGACGAGAATATTGGATTGTTGATGCGATATGTTAATTTAGAAACCAGAGCCCCTCTAAAATTTTGGAACTGAGACTATAATTGACAAGTCATATGAGTATATTCTATTTTCACTTTTATCCCCACGCCCCCCTTCACCTTAATGAAATGCGATCCTGTAGAAAATCGACATATAATTTTTTTTTTTAAATGATAAGAAATTTATATCAATCGTATTTTATTTATATCAATAATTTTCTAAACTTTTTGAATTTGATGGGAAAATTATTTATTTTATAGTTAAGATTTTTTATTATTATTTTAAATTTTATTTGTTAAGACTAAATGGTAGATAAACTTACATTATATGTAAACCTGGAGATTTTGCTATTAGATGGCAGACACGTTTTTACCTCTTTTTGCCAATTCTCGATGATAACATAAATATTATTTTGGCTAAGATCATAATCGAATAGTTTTTTTTTAAAACGACACGAAAATATTAAATTTCCCTGTAAGATTAAAAATTGAAATTAATAAATATAATTTTATAAAAAAACAATATAAGCAGAGATAAAAAGATAAGGGGTCGCGTAAATAAAATAGGTAAATAAAAAAGAGGCTAATTAATTTTACTACACATTCCAGTTTCTTATTTAAAATACTGACCAAAAAACTTGTAATCATTTCAAAAAGCATCTTATCCTTGTATATGATTATACTGATAATTAAGAGTTTGAATTTATTTATAATTTAATTTATACATTTATATAAAAATTTAATAAAATATATTGGAGTAACTTATAATAAGCTTTAAAATAAATTAGAATATAATAAAATTAACTATAAAAATGCATATTAATTTGACGAGTTTGATGCTAAGTTATATCATCGTCGCGCTAAATAGCATATTAAAAAATTACAAATAACTTTACGATTCATTTATTATTCTTAATTATGCCTAAATTTAGGGTTCATACTTTTTTCACTATATTCAGCTAACAAATTGTGGGATGAAAACAGTAAAAATTAATAAAAACCTTTGCTATATTTAATAAATTATTTTTAAACCCTCTGGATTTTTAAGGTTCCATATAATGATCTCTTCATAATTTTATAACAATGCTTCACAAATTGAATAAATAGATTATCAAGTTCACCCTCTTTCACCTTATGTTTTTAAGAAAAGTTAATATTAAAAGATATGTATACTAAAAAAAAATTTATTAAATGGAATAGAAAATAAAAATGTTAAGCTCCATATCTCATATTTTCAACCAAACACCTTTTAGATTTTTCAGATTTTTACTAGTGTGGATATGTCCTGTATTGGGATACGTTATATCGAAACTTTTTATATTTACTGACAGCGATTCTTAAATGTAAAAATTACGATTAGACTTTATTGGCGCATTAGTAGAAGACCAACTCTTTTTATTTTGAAGAACACTTTTTTAACAAATAGGATTTTTGAGATAAAAATTGGTATTTTACAAAAAAGAAACTTTCTTTGATTTTAGATATCTTTGGGTATAATTGAGTAAGACACAAAAATAAAAAAGTGTGTGTAATAATTATATATATAAGGGTATGTCACTCTACTTATTACAATACTTGTTAATTAAAATATATACTTTATATTATATAAGCATTTTATTTAAAAATATTGAAAAGCTAGTGAATACCAAGTGAATAAGAACAAGATAATCAATCAATTTGAGATATTATATATCCTAATTTAGAAACAGGAACCCAACTTTATAGGACCAGAGTTTAGAATTGATAATCCAAAATAATTGGAATGTAAATATGATAGATTTTTGTTTACTTTATCCATCATTCCTCACCCTTTCCCAATAAATGTGACTCTGCATCCTATATAATGCCTGGAGTGTTATTAAAGAGCTCGTTTTGAGCCGATTCGTAACGGCTAACTCATTGTTTAGCTAGAAAAATATTGCCTAAGCATCCAAATTTCTCTAACATAAATCTAAGCTTCTATGAACAAAATCTTCATGCTTGCTTTATATTTTTCTGGATAAAATAATAAGTTAGCAGTCAAAACGAACCGTTTGTCAAAATTCTTCATAAGCTTTATTGTATTTATATTTGAATATATTTTTCTTAATGCCCAACCCTGACTACAGTAAAACTTCAAAAATAGCTATTCTATTAATTTAGCTTGAATAAACAGATTTATAATAGTTATTTTAACAAAGAAGTTTCATATATTTTATTTTATATAAAATTCATTTTTTTTCGACTAATTTAAATTTAAAAAAAACAATAACTGCAATCGCAAATATATCTAAAAAACAAAATACATATCAAAATAGTAACTAAAATTTTAAGATATTTTAAATACTTTTACCAAAGATATTAACCTTTATTAAACATTTGATTTGAAATGTTTAGTATATGTTTAGAGATTGACAGATATGGTGGATTCAAATTTATAATAAATGTCTTAAAAATAATTAACATTTTTATAATTTAATTATATTTAATTCTGAAATACAATGAAACTTCGCTAAGTAAATAGGCTTGGGGATATTTATGTTTTCTTAACTTTAATTAATATTTATTATTCAGGATTTTTTTGAACATTATATTTGTTAAATTTTGTCGAAACTTTGAAAATACTAAGAATTATTTTAGCTAGATTCTAATGTATAATATATTTTTTATGTGTAAAAGCATATAATAATTAATTTGTTACCTTGTTGTTTGTCTTGAAAACCAAAAAAATAAATTTAAAAATTATATTAGGAAGAAATATGAGTGAGTAGAAAATATAATGATAGTTATTAAATGAATGACGCTTTCGGCAGATATAAACAGGTCTCTAGGTAGGTTAATCTGCTTTATATTTTGAACAATTTTTGTGATGAACTTAAATTGTTTAAATTAAGTGTTTATCTGAGAGGCAAAGATTATTCTAGTGTGGTGATTGTAACGCCATGGATGATTCTTAAAAAGAAAATGATAAAACTACAAAGATGGTTATCGGTCCATATATTTATTCATTGACAAAAATTGAGATTTAAGTCAACCATAAATGAATAAGCCAAAACAGAATAATAATATAAAAGGTAGCGTCATTCCATTCTCATTAATACTTTGTAATTTATAATTACAGGATTTAATTTTTTTTTAAATAAAGACGAGAATATTAGATAGGTTAGATAAAAATAGTGAATTTGAGATTCGATATGTTAATTTAGAAACTAAAGCCCCTCTAAAATTTCGGAACTGAGACTAGACAAGTCATATGAGTATATTCGATTTTGTTTACTTTTATCCCCCCGCCCCCGTTCCTCTTAATAATGCGATGTTGTAGAAAATCGATATATTGCATTTTAATCGCACCTTATCTTATAATTTTTTTTTTAAATGATAACGTAATTTTATATCAATCATATTTTATTTTTAACAATTATTTTCTAAACTTTTTGAATTTGATGGGTAAAAATATTATTATTTCATTATTTTATTTGTTAAGACTAAAATATGGTAAACAAACTAACATTATATGTAAAGCCTGGAGATTTTGCTATTAGATGGCAATCACGTTTTGACCTCTTTTTGCCAATTCTCGATGATAACATAAATATTATTTTGGCAGAGATCTTAATCGAATAGTTTTTTAAAAACTACATGAAAATATTAAATTTACCTTTAAAATTGAAAATTGAAATTAATAATTTAATATAAAAAACGAAACGTTATAAGCAGAGATAACAAAAATAGGTAGCATAAATTAAGGCTAATTAATTTTAGTACACATGCCAATTTCTTATTTAAAATACTGCCAAAAAAATTTGTTATCATTTCAAGCATTTTATCCTTGTATATGATTATTCTAATTTAAGAGTTTAAATTAATATATAATTTAATTTATACAATTTTATGTGCTAAATTAACTTACAATTTTCTTTAAAGTAATATAATAAAATTAAGTATAAAAATGCATTATAATTTGACGATTTTGACGAATTTGACGCTAAGTTATATAGCAAATTTAAACTTTCAAAGAGTTCAAATAGATGTGATTACATCGTTGCGTTAAATAACTTATTAAAAATTTACAAATACCTTTACAATTCATTTATTATTCTTAATATTTCTCAAATTTAAGGCTGTATACTTTTTACTATAATACTCAGCCAACAAATTGTGGGTTCCGATTCATTTATTATTTTTAATATCGCATAAATTTAAGACTAATACTTTTTTCACTATAGTGTTCTGCCAACAAAATAATTCTTCACTCTCTCCCATCCCTTTTTCAACAAAAATATGACCCTGCAGAAAATGTATATAATACATTTTAAATAATTTTTTTCTATAAATTCAAAAAAAAATGATAAATCTCATTACAATTATATTACATTTAATTCTCTAATTTGACCGGCTATATTTATTAATTTCATAAATAATTTTCTTTTGATTTATGAAAATCCTCTTCTTTTTACTAAAATAACAATGTCAATAATGGTCATTTGGAAGTGTTTGGACCCCTAAAGACCCTGATAAAATAATCAAAATTCTCAAATTTTAATAATTTTTAATATTGATAGGAAAAAGCTTTTAAAAAATTATTAAATTTTCCACATATATCATTCCTCAACAAAATATTTAACAAATGATAATGCGCAACCGCCTAATTATTTTCAAACTATTTTTTATAAAAAATTATGCACATATGTGGAGTAGGGCAGACATGGGATAATGTCATCCCAGGGCAGTTAATAAAATATTAAATTTACCTTTAAGATTGAAAATTGAAATTATTAATTTAATTTAAAAAACGAAACCTTCTAAGCAGAGATAACAAAGATAGGTAGCATAAATTAAATAGGCTAATTAATTTTACTACATATGCCAATTTCTTATTTAAAATACTGCCAGAAAAATTAGTTATCATTTCAAAAAGCATTTTATCCTTCTATATGATCATACTAATAATTAAGAGTTTGAATTTATATATATTTTAATTTATACATTTATATAAAAATTTTATAATGAAATGTGCTGGAGTAACTTACTTATATCTTTAAAGAGAAGTGAAATATAATAAAATTAAGTATAAAAATTATAATTTGACGATTTTGACGAATTTGACGCTATGTTATATCGCAAATTTAAACTTTCAAAGAGTTCAAATATGTGAGATTACATCGCTGCTTACAATTCATTTATTATTCTTATTATTGCTCAAATTTAAGGCTGTATACTTTCAATATAATTATCAGCCAACGAATTATGGGTTCCGATTCTCGCATAAATTAAGACTAATACTTTTTTCACTATAGTGTTCTGCCAATAAAATTTTCACTCTCTCCCATCCCTTGACCCTGCAGAAAATGTATATAATACATTGTAAATTTCTAAATTTTTAAAAATTGATAAATCTCATATATTACATTTGATTCTCTAATTTGACCGGCATATTTATTCATTTCATAAATAATTTTCTTTTGATTTATGAAAATCCACTTCTTTTTACTAAAACAACAATGTCAATAATGGTCATTTGGAAGTGTTTGGACCCCTAAAGATCCTGATAAAATAATCAAAATTCTCAAATTTTAATAATTTTTAAAAATATTGATAGGAAAAAGCTTTTAAAAAAATTATTAAATTTTACACATATATGTTTCATTCCTCAACAAAATATTTAACAAATGATGATGCGCAACCGCCTAAGTATTTTCAAACATATTTTTATATAAAATCATGCCCATATGTGGAGTAGGGCAGACATGGGATAATGTCATCCCAGGGCAGTTAATTTAAAATATTAAATTAACCTATAAGATTGAAAATTGAAATTATTAATTTAATTTAAAAAACGAAACGTTATAAGCAGAGATAACAAAGATAGGTAACATAAATTAAATAGGCTAATTAATTTTACTACACATGAATTTCTTATTTAAAATATTGCCAATTTGTTATCATTTCAAAAAGCATTTTATCCTTGTATATGATCATTCTAATAATTAAGAGTTTGAATTTATATATAATTTAATTTATACATTTATATAAAAATTTAATAATAAAATGAGCTGGAGTAACTTACAAAAATCTTTAAAGTAAAGTGAAATATAATAAAATTATGTATAAAAATCATTATAATTTGACGATTTTGACGCTACGTTAAATCGCAAATTTAAACTTTCAAAGAGTTCAAATTGGTTTGATTACATCGTTGCGTTAAATAACCTATTAAAAAACTACAACTTACAATTCATTTATTATTTTTAATATTTCTCAAATTTAAGGCTGTATACTTTTTTTCACTCTAGTACTCAGCCAACAAATTGTGGGATGAATACAGTAAAAATTAAAAAAAAAATATCCTTTTATATGCTATATTTAATAATTTTTAAAAATATAAGGCATTTAGATTTAATAGACACCTGATCTATTCATAAATTTATCACAATGCTCCACTAATTGAATAGATAGATTTTCAAGTTCACCCCCATCTCACCTTACGTTTTTAAGAAAAGTTAAAATTAAATAATATTTATACTAAATATATTTTGAATAGAAAATAAAAATGTTGAGTTCCATATCTAATATTTTCAACCAAACTTCTTTCAGATTTTTCAGATTTTTATTAGTTTGGATATGTAATGTATTGGGATACGTTATATCAAAACTTTTTATATTTACTGACAGCGATTTAGATTTTATTCGCGCATTAGTAGAAGACCAACTCTTTTTATTTTAAAAAACACTTTTTTAACAAATAGGATTTTTGAGATTTAAAAATTGGTGTTTTAGACAAAAGAAACTTTCTTCGATTTTAGATATCTTTGAATATAATTGAGCAAGACGTAAAAATAGTATAATATATATAAGGGTATGTCACTCTACTCAATACAATACTTGTTAATTATAAATATATACTTTATATTATAAGCATTTTATTTAAAAATATTCGAAAGCTAGTGAATACCAGTGATTAAGAACAAGATAGTCAATCAATTTGAGATATTATATATGCTAATTTAGAAACAGGAACCCAACTTTCAGAGTTTAAAATTGATATTCCAAAATTATGCGAATGTAAATATGATAGATTTTTTTTTACTTTATCCCCCATTCCTCACCCCTTTCTCAATAAAAATGTGACTCTGCAATCTATATAATGCATTGTAAAAAAATTTTCTTACAAATTCAAATAAGATATCTTTAATTTACAAGGCACGACCAAATCCCCTTACACCACGAGGTTAAAATTTACTTTGATCTTAGGTGTGCCTGATTAATAAAAATAATTTTGGTTCGGGCTATGACAAAATAATTTTTTAATTCCTGCCAGGAATGTTTTGGTTGGGCTTAAATATATGCCCGATGCAGATCATTAATTTACAATGATTATATTTTATTTTTATATATAATTTTTTAAAATCGTTTTTTATTTGTAATATGTAATTTTCTATACTTATTGATGTAGGATAAAATATTTTAATTGCAAAATATTTTATTTTTATTTTAAATAACTTATACTTTATATAAGTCCGGAGATTTTGCCATTAGATGGCAGGATCTTTTTGACCTCTAGATGTCAAATCTCGAACCTTACAACCTATTATTTTTGCTAAAATCTTAATCGGGAAAATTAAAAAAATAATTATAATTAAAAAATAAATAAATTATACAAACAGAGATAACAAAGTCTAAGGATGGCAAAAATATAAAAAAAGTAAAAAAATATGATTAATTAATTATACCATATTATGCACATTTTTTGATTTAAAATACTGAATAATTTGTTATCATTCCAAAAGCATATAAATATTTATAATGTAATGAGCTTGGGTAGCTTTACCAAAACTTTAAAAATACAATAAAGTATAAAAAATGCTATAAGCTATTTTGACTTTACAATTGAAAATGACTTTGAAAGAATCTTTCAAATTGGTGTGATTACATCTTTGCGTTAAATAATATAAAAAATCACATATAACTTTCCGATTCAGTTATTATTTTTAATATCGCTTAAATTTAAGACTAATACTTTTTCACTATAGTGTTCTGCCAATAAAATAATTCTTCATTCTCCCCTATCTCCTATCCCTTTTTTAATAAAATATGACCCTCAGAAAATGTATACAATACATTGTAAATAATTTTTTTTATAAATTTAAAAAAAATGATAAATCTCATTACATTAATTATATTACATTTGTTTGTTATTTTCTATTATTCTCTAATTGGTTATATTTATTAATTTCATAAATAGTTTTCGGAAGTGTTCTGGGACCCTAAAGACCTTGATAATCACGAATAAAATGGCACTAAACAAATACCCTTGTACAAAAATATTTCAGGACAAAAACAGCAGAACAAAAGACAACGGCAAAAATTCTCAAATTTTAATAATTTTTAAAAATATTGATAGGAAAAAGCTTTTAAAAAAATTATTAAATTTGTCACATATATATTTCATTCCTCACTAAAAATATTTAACAAATGATAATGCGCAGCCGCCTAAGTATTTTCACATTAATTTGTATAAATAGAGTAGGGCTGACATGGGATAATGTAATCCAGGGCAGTTAATTTCATCTCAAATAATGTTAAACTAATAAACTTTGTTATATTAAACCTAAGGCATAAATATATTTTTTAAAGATGTTTCAACAGTTTAAAAATGTTTCACTGAATTATGATTATGAAAAATTTAAATTGCAAATTTATATTTTAACATGTGTTTTTTATAAAAATTACAAATACCAATTCTAAATGATAAAGTAATCTCAATTTTATAACGTGTGAATATATTAAAAATATTTATAGAAATTTAATATTTTTAAAATTAAGTTTAAGTTTGAATTAAATTTAACGGGTATTGTTCTTTTTAAACAACCCTTGGTTATGAAATTGCTTAAAATAAATGAATCAATAAAAAATTTGTTCGAATAAATATAATTAAATTTTAATTTTACGATGAAAATGAAATTAATAAATAAGTTGTAAATAATATAAAATATTACAAAAGAGAATGGGCAGCAATAGAATAAATTTAAAAAATAACAGACAAATTAATTTTACTGCCTATTTCTATTTAAAAAAACCAATCCTAACAATTATTACATTATTCAAAAAGCTTTCTTTTACTTTAATGATATTATATTTGTAAATAATTTTATAGAACTTTTTAAATTTGATTTCGAAATAAATTATTTTTTAAATTAGAATATTTTTTGAAAATTTGTAAATAGTGTCCAGATATATAACGCAAGCTTGAAGATTTTTCTCTTAGATGTAACAAAGGTTTAGACATCTTAGCGAAATCTCAAAATTTAGGCAATATTTTTTTCGCGAAAATATTAAGTTAGCCTATTTTAAAAGATCGGCTCGAATCTAATTATTTAACAATACTTATTTAAAAACATGCTAAAATTGTCTCAGTTGCATAATGCGATTAATATTTTTTCAATGAACGTCTAATTATATTTTATAATTAATTTTTTTATGAAAATATCATTATGTTGGAATTTTTATTTTATGTTAAAAAAATAAAATTATCATATTATTCTTTAATAGTTTGAATTTATTCTTGTGTGTGTGGGGTTGGGTTATGTAATAAATAATTTTTTATTTAAATTATCTCATCCTTGTAAATGAATCAACCAAGTATGTAAGAATTTGAATACAGAAAGGGGGTGTAAATAAAAAGGGAACAAGAAGTGTAATTAATTTACTACCGATTTCTTATTTAAAAACTTATCCAAATAATTTAACCCTAACTTTATAAAAAATATATAATAAAATGTGTGGTAACTTACAATTATATACTTTAAAATAAATAAAATAAAGTATAAAGTGTTTTAAGATTTGTCGATTTGGATGCTACAACTCATAAAATTAAATTTGAAATGCTAGTTCAAATAGATGTGATTATATCGTTGCATCAATTAGAATATTTTAAAATCACACTATATGTCAAATTTTTAGTAATTCCTCCATATCAATTATAAAAATTTCTTAAAATATAATTTAATATTATCTTTAACAACTATTTATTTTTTTTTTAAGCCCCGAGAATTTTTATTTAAAAAAAATGTATGTAGAACAATGTAATATTTAGTTAACGAAATTTGAGAATAATATAGTAAATTTTTCTATAGCACAATAAATATAATTTTCTATGGCATTTTAAAAAATTTAAAATATCTTTCAAACCCCCTCATGCCCCGAAATATTTTAAAATATTTAGGTCCATTGCTGGACCTTTTCTCTCTCCAATTTCCTTTTTATTTCTACCCCTCTTTAGGCAGCACAACAATGCAATTTTAAAAAATTAGGGAGATGGATCCAGGAAAACACTGATCAGCCTAAAAAATCTAAAATAAAATAACCCTGAAAAAATAATCACTTATAAAATGGCACTATACAAAAATACTCTAGAACAAAAATGTTTCAGGACAAAAATTCCCAAATTTTAATAATTTTTAAAAATGTTGGCTTTTAAAAAAATTATTAATTTTCCACACATGTGTTTCATTCCTCAACAAAATATTTAATAAATGATAATGCGCAGCCGTCTGTGTAATTTTACATTATTTTTTATAAAAAATCTGCACGAGTATAGACTGGGAATAATGTCATCCCAGGTAATTTCTTCTCAAATAATGTTAAAACTAATTAACTTTGTTATTTTAAATTAAGTCATTAATATATTTTATAAAGATGTTTCAATAGTTTAAAAATGTTTCGCATAAATATGATTATTAAAAGTTTAAATGCAAATTTAAATTTTAATATGTGTTTTTATAAAATTACAAATACCATTTCTAAATGATAAAGTAATCTCACTTTTATCACGTGTGATTATATTAAGAATATTTATAGAAATTGAATACTTTTTAAATTAAGTTTGAATTAATCTTTTAAACAACATTGGTGATGAGATTGCATAAAATAAATGAATCAATAAAATTATTTATTCGAACAAATTTAATTAAATTTTTATTTTACGATGGAATATTGAAATTAATAAATAAGTTATAAAAAATATAAAATATTACAAACAGAGAGAGAATGGGCAGCAATAGAATAAATTTAAAAAATTACAGACAAATTAATTTTACTGCCTATTTCTATTTATAAAAAATTAACCCTAACAATTTTTATTACATTATTCAAGCTTTCTTTTATATTATATACGTTTATAATTTTCTAGAACTTTTAGAATTTGATTTCTTAAAATAAATATTTTTGATTTAAATTTAATTTGTTAACAAATAAATTCCTTGCATGAAAATTTCAGGATGGATATCAATGAATATTTTCTTTGGGTAATATAAAATATTTTTGGAAAATTTGTAAATATTTCCAGAAAAATATATAAGGCCAGCCTGAAGATTTTTCTCTTAGATGGAACAAAGGTTTAGACATCTATTAGCGTAATCTCAAAATTTAGGCAATGTTTTTTTCGCAAAATTATTAAATTAGCCTATTTTAAAAGATAAGTTCAAATCGATATATTTAACAACTATACCCATTTCTTATTTAAAAACATGCTTAAATTGTCGCAGTTGAATATTGCGAATAATATTTCTTTTAATGAACGTCAAAAAATATGTTTATTATGTAATTAATTATTATATGAAAACATCATTATATTATAATTTATATTTAGTTGGAAAAATATAATTCTCGTATTTTTTTTTAATTGTTTGAATTTGTTCTTATGTGTGTGTGGGATTGGGTTATGAAAGTGATGCCGTGACCAGGATCTGAAGAGATGTTTTTATGGAACATTTTTTATAATTATCGTTTAACTTTAAAAGGAATTTTGTTAAAGTTATAATGCTAATATTTTTTTTTACTATTATTAAAATAACATAAAGAAATTTAAGAATGTTGAGATATATATATTTATGATTAAATTAATTAAAAAGACAATTATTATTGTAAATTATATTTTAACTTTTAAATAAAGTTGTAAGCAAGTTAATTTTAGTATCTTAAAAACGAACTAAAAATAAAATAAATAAATTTTAATTTTAAGGGGGAGTGGGATTCCGAAAATATATATCAATGTGGTAAGTTGAATTGTTGAAGAGAATGTTTTTATGTTAATTTAAAAAATGAACATAAAAATTTTATTTTTAAAGATTTTTGGGCCATGGCCTAATGGGTAAGATGTAGGCTTGGAAACACGAGTATGAACAAGGACGCGGATTCAATCCTGGTAAGAACCATAAAAACTTTCAAGTTTTTCTATGATGACTGATGTGTAAAGACATATGGTATGATGAATTTCGGAGCTTAGAGATGACACCCCGGTCACCGACAGGCCTGGACAGCCTTGTGCTAAGGATACCTGTCCAATAAACAAATGAAGGACACAAATGAAAATATGAATATGAAAGCTAGGGCGTTCCCTCCATGCGACGCGCAGGGTGTAGACCTCCATCCTGTGAAAAATAAAGTAAAGGTCAAAGCAAAGAAGATAAGACTGGCAAGTTTGAATATTGGGACGCTTAAAGGTAAGACGAGAGAATTGGCATCAATGTTGAACAAGAGAAAAGTTGATATAGGGTGTATACAAGAGACGAAATGGAAAGGACAGAAAACTTTGATGATTGGAGATGGGTATAAATTGTACTATAATGGACTTGTTAGCAATAGGAACGGTGTCGGCATCATCCTCAGCCAAGACCTAACCTCTTCAGTAGTAGAAGTTAACAGGATCTCTGATAGACTAATGAAGATAAAACTCTGCATTGGTAAATCAATACTACACATCCTATCAGTATATGCTCCTCAAACGGGTTGCAAGGAAGAAGAGAAAGATGACTTTAGAGCTATCCTTGATGTAGCTGTAATGGAAATCCCTAAGGATGACCTAGTCATAATTGGTGGTGACTTAAATGCGCATGTGGGGAAAGCAAGAGATAGCTACAAAAGGCATCATGGTGGATTTGGATACGGAGAAAGAAATGATGAAGGAGAGCACGTACTGAAATTTGCGCAAGCCTTCGACCTTGCCTTAACCAACACCTACTATAGGAAAAAAGACAGTCATTTAATAACATATGAAAGTGGTACTAGGAAAACACAGATAGATTACATGCTAATCTCTCGCAGAAGATTAAAAGATGTAATAGACTGCAAAGTCATCCCAGGAGAAGATATCGCCGCACAACACAAGCTACTAATCATGGATTTACAAATCTCAAATAAATCCACTCAAAATAAGATAAAAGTGGAACCATGCATCAAATGGGGCAAATTAAAAACAATGACAGATGCCTTTGCAATCAATGCAAACATTGAAACAATAAATTGCTCACAAGTCAGTGAAAAAATCTGGACATACCTTTCATCCAGATTAATAGACACTGCAAAATCGACGCTAGGCTTGACAAGAGGAGGCAACAAATCACACAAAGAACTATGGTGGTGGAATCAAGAGGTACAAACCACTATACAGGAGAAAAAAGCCCTTTATAAAATATGGTACAAATCCAAAAATGCAGATGACAAGTCAAGATACAAAAAATCCAAGAGATTAGCTACAAAGGCGGTGGCTAGGGCCAAATCTATGGCATACGATGACATGTACGAAGATCTACATACCAAAGAAGGGCAAAATAAAATATACAGATTAGCCAAACAGCGAGAAAAGAACTCTAGGGAAATAAACGGAGTTCCGAAAGTAATCAAAAATAAAGATGGGAAATTGATAATAAAGGAAAAAGAAATAATGAATAGATGGAAAGAATATTTTCAGGAGCTTCTCAACTTTAATTCCCACATATTGCATCTCGATGAACACTCCCCTTGTCAAAACCTTGTACAACCTATAACGGAACAAGAAATAATCACATGCCTCAAGCATATGAAAAACAACAAAGCTAGGGGTCCAGACGATATTCCATTAGAAAGCCTTAAAGCACTAGGAGATGATGGAATACATCTCCTCACAAATCTGTACATTAAAATACTTGGAAATGAAGAGGTTCCCCAAAAATGGAGGAAGAGCTATCTAGTTCCTATCTTCAAAAATAAAGGGGATCCACACAATTGTCAAAATTACAGGGGCATAAAACTAATGTCACACTGTCTAAAACTATACGAAAAAATAATAGAAAAAAGATTAAGAGATATAATCGAAATAGGAGAGACACAGTTTGGCTTTATGCCTGGAAGATCAACAACCGATGCCATCCATGCAATTAGGCAAATGAGTGAAAAATACAACAAAAAGCTACACATGGTCTTTCTCGATCTAGAAAAGGCCTTCGATAGAATCCCAAGAAAACTTATCTGGTGGGCGCTACGCCACAAAAAAGTTCCCGAAAAATATATAAGAATAATACAGGATATGTATATGGGACATACAACAATGGTCCGTAGCACAACAGGTACTTCAGCAGGCTTCACAATAGCCAAAGGAGTTCATCAAGGGTCGGCTCTCAGCCCACTTCTCTTCATTATAGTAATAGATGTATTAGCACAGTCTATACCTCAAACAGTCCCGTGGAATATGATATTTGCAGATGATATTGTGATACTTGCCGAATCCAAGGATGAAATGAAAGAAAGGTTAGTGAATTGGATAAATATCCTAGAAACGCATGGATTAAAAGTAAATAGAGAAAAGACGGAGTATATGGTGATAGGAGGAGATGAAACGGAGAGTATTGATATAAATGATTGGCAGATATCCGCAATTAAAAGCTGCAAATATTTGGGCTCCACTATACAAACAAACGGCACAATAGAAAAAGAGATAAAGAATAAGATTAATCAAGGGTGGTTAAAGTGGAGATCTTTATCTGGAGTGCTATTTGACAAAAGAATCCCACACAAATTAAAGGGAAAAATCTACAGTTCCATAGTACATCCAACTATTCTATATAGTTCGGAAACATGGCCAACCAAAGAATCAGACGAGAGAAGTCTACAAACTATGGAGATGAGAATGCTGAGGATGATTGCTGGGGTAACAAGAAAGGATAAGGTGCGCAGTACAAGAATACTAAATAGTTTAAAGGTAGTGCCCATTAAGACTAAGTTAATGGTAAACAGACTTAGGTGGTATGGGCACACAATGAGAAGGCCTATGAACTACATAGGAAATAAAGTTGAAAGTTTGGAAGTGATGGGCAAACGTAAAAGAGGAAGGCCAAAACTTCAATGGGGCCATAAAGTTAGAGCCAATATAAAGAAGTATAAAATAGATAAAAGAGATTGTATGAATAACATAAAGTGGAGAGAGATGTTGAAGGAGCTTACCACCAGAAAAGGTGAAAGCTAAAGAGAAAAAAAAAAAAAATTTTAATAAAAAGACAGTGGTGTCAAATAATTATTCTAAAAGAATATCTGACTTGGAAAGTATTTTGAAAGAAGTTTTAAATGAAATCAAGAAGGATTAACCAGAAGTGATTAATAGAAAGGATAATGAGTATAATTTTCTGAAATGTGTGGAGAGATTGGTAATTATTTTCCAATAATTAAAAGACATGAAAGATAAATCAAAGTTATATATCTGGATATATATGAATAATAATTATGATAAAAGCCAGATGGTTGACAAAGGTCCAAATGAAAATAGTTTTTCCAATGTCAAAAATTTTTGGTGAAAATATTGAGCAATTTAAACAAGTTTTCATATTTTTATGAATTTTGTTGAGCTCAACGATGTGAATATATATGTCGTATTGGGATATAGAATATTGAATCCCCACTATTTATTGGGGTTCTTTTTTTTAAATATTTTTTTATTAAAATATTTAAAAAATATTTAGAATCCCCATGAAAATAAATAAAAATAATATAATTACTTTCTTCTCTTTTTATGCGGCTGGCACCATATAATTAAAATGCCCAAATAAGGGATTTAAAAATAGAATTTAAAAAAAAATTAAATGGTATATTAAGGCATATAATTAATGAAAAGGGATGAGGTTAAGACTTTTTTATTTCAAAAAATATTAAAAATATATTTATAAAAATTCCGAATTATTGCAATTATTATTCATTGCAATATGGCATTTCGTTGAACATTTAAGCAGGGACCCGAATTATTTATAACGGTTCAGTATATAAAAAATTATAATGGTTACGGTTTGGTTACGGTTCTTGAGAAGAAATTTATATAAAAGTTTGGTTCGATTCAGCTAATTATAAAGATTTGTAAAGGTTCATTACGGTTAGAAATTTTTTTTTTATTGAAGCAACACCATCTTTTAATATATTTTTATTATAAGCATCTATGAATTATATTCATAAAAAATATATAAGATTCAAAATACATCTTTAAATATATTATTTGAACTTTTAAGTAATATATTTTCAAGTATAAATGGTTTCCTTATTGTTCGTTGTGACGATAACACAAATAGCCCCGAAAAATCCTCTTTTACCATAAACTTGTGTTGCGGGAACGGCCAATACTATAAGAGCACGTTTATATAATTCTGGATATTCTAATTATTTCCATTTCTAAAATATAAAAACTGAACAGCCGTTTTTTATAAAGGTTCTTTTTACTCCTTCAAAAAATAATTATATCGGTACGGTTACGGTTATGGTTCAGATATTTATAACAACAATAAAAAATTTTAAAAAAAATATTTAAGGGGATTCGGAATCTATTTTTAAAAAAATTATAATATTATATTTATTTGCCGCCTGGCTGGCACCAGGAAATCTTATTTTTAGAGATATTTCATATGTATTACTATTATGCTTTAAATCATTAATATTCGAATAAATTGTTTAAATATAAATTAAATGTAAAAAAATAAATGTGGCAATGCAAATATTCACGCCCATTCTATCACTAAAAAATTTTCGACCCGAACCCCCGCTCACAAGCAATATTTATTTTCACGCCCGAAAATTCACGGTGTTATTAAATTTTTCGAAACTTAATGCTATAATTTTTTACACTTTTTTGAATTTGTTCTATTTTATTCTTTAATTCTTTAATCCATAATATTAAAAAATAAATACATATTATATAACCAAATTCTTACTTAGAAAAAGAAGAATTTAATTTTTATTTTAATTGTGTACGCTTTCTTCTAATAGGCGATTTGATACAGAAAATATCCTTTTAAAGTCGAATTTGCCAGGGACAAAATTTTACTCTCTAATTTCTCAAAAAAGGAAATAAATATTCCTGCTTCCAAAACTTCAAAATATTGCCATTATTATTTGTTTTATTTTTTTAAATTTAATTTTGATAATTGATATTGGTATATTTTTTTAAAAAAAGATAAAACACTAAAATATTAAGACTATATAAAAATAAAAATATATAAAATAACTAAATAAAAATATAAATTGGTCCTTACCTTTTTTTTAAAAAACATTTTCATAATCTCAACTTAAAATTTGTTCGTTGTTATAAATAATTTAGTTTTAACAAACTCTAAATGAGTCTGATATTTGGCTCAACCTAAAGATACATAGTATTTTTCCTTATTCTTAATTGATTTTTAAAAACGACTAAATCAATTTTTTATATACTGAACCGTAACCAAACTGAACTTAGAAATAATTCAGGTCCCTGCTTAAATGTTCAACAAAATGCCATATTGCATTGAATAATTGTTGCAATCATTCGGATTTTTTATAAATATATTTTTAAATATTTTTTAAAACAAAAAAGTCTAATTATATGCCTTAATATACTTTTTACTTTTTTTTAAAATTCTATTAAATCCCTTATTTTGGCCTCTTAATTATATGGTGCCAGCCCCAAGAAAAGAGAAGAAAAATTAATTATATTATTTATTTTTTTTTTCATGGGGATGCGGAAATATTTTTAAAATATATTTAAAAAATATATATTTTAAAAAAGAATCAATAAAACGTGGGGATTCAAGATCTTGAATCCCCTCTTTGGGATTCAAATCACACATAATTCCATATCCCAATACGACATATACATATATATAATATTAAATATTTCAACATATGTTAATTGAGTTTTATTTTAAAAAACAAATGGAAATGCTATTTTGTTGTTAGATTACATGTTTATTTTTATATTGTGTATAATCATAAATTTATTTTTTCCCCTTTTAATGTCTTTGAATTTTTTTTTCTGGTCCATACATAATTTTTTATAATTGCAAAATTAAAAAGAGAAAACGAAATATGTTGAAGCACATGGCAGTGTTTCTTCAGTGTTGATAATTGCTGTGGTTGGAACAAGCTTTTTTTCTCCTCCTTATATTTATTAATTTGTTTATTATATGTAGTTTTTTTGTTAACATTTTGCTCACCTCTTACATTGAATAAAAGAACAGACATTTATCGGAAGTTATATAAATTAAGAGTCTTAATGGATATAGAGGAAAAAATTTTTATTTGTATTTTTATATTTGATTTATCTTTAAAACATGTAAACAAAACATGATAATTATGGTTAAAAATTTCTAATTAGAGTTTTTGTTTAAGAAAAATTGATTCGCGTTTTTCGTTTATAATATTAAAAATTTTATATATTTTTTTAAATATATGTTAATTGTGAGAAATTGTCATTGGTTGAAATGACTATGGGTTGAAAAATAATTGAGTATATATCAATTTTTTATTTTCCCCGCTAGTAAGAGGGTTTGAATTAATTGATGAGGGAAAGGAAGAGACGCAGGTTACTTCCCAAATTAGGGATTTCCCATTGGACCATGGGGTGCAAGTTAAACGGTCAGGTCTGAGACCATTTTGTAAAGAGAGGTTTGTTGGTTCTAGGATGTTAGGTATTTTAGGCTTATTAGGAGCGTTATGGATAATTTTATTTATAGCTTTGTGCCGGAGGTGTCGACCTTGGCTGCGGGAGCAGTTTAGGCCATGTCTTGCGTTTTGAACGAGTAGGTTGCAAAGGTGGCAAGTGTGTGAATGTGTAAGCGAGCATCCAAGTCTAAATCCTATGGTAACTCTCAGTTGGTATTGGTTAAGAGATTATCAAGGGTTAGGCTTGGAAGTACCTCGAGCCATTCTTACCCGCCGTATTTATCGTTTAGTTGAAGAAGTTGTATATCGCTGATATCGGAAGGGTTATGAATATTTTGTAATATTTTTTATAAGGGGTTCCAAGATTGATTTATTAGAAATTTCGGTTGGGAATGTTTGACCGTCTGAGGTTAGTTGATTCCATCTTTAAGAGATCGTCATTGGGCTTTATGAAAGATGAGATCGCGGAATTGAGCGAAAGGCGATTAGATATAAAAAGAGAGAGAGAAATTAAAAGGGGATCAGGTCGATACCGTCGAGTTTAGCGGGTAATTGAATAAGGTGCCAATTAAAGTCTGATAATAGAAGATTAAGGATCCTTTCCATAAAGGTCTTAAAGCGAATATTATGTAGGGTGAAAAATCCTGAGGAGGTTAATGAGGAGCATGGGTGAAAGAGGTGCGAGATTTTAGGTAAATATAGGCACTTTTTAATAGATAAAAAAATTGGTGCGATGGGATATGATTGATGAACATTTCAAAGTTTTGCAACTCGGATAAGGTTTTATCGATAGTCTTTTCCAAAATTTAATTATTAAGTAGTGGGGAGCCTAAGAGTTGGATATCTTCTATTTCAATAATATAGTAATCTTTGAGTCTAGGGGAATCTCGGGGTTGAGTATGCAGATTTCTGTTTTGGTTTTGTTTAATTCTAGGCCTTTTTTGGGGCATTTTCTTTCAAGGTGGTAGAGGGCTTTGCTTATTTGATATTGGTTACTGCAGAGAGTGCCATCGTCTAGGTATCATAGATTTAGGTCTAGATCAAAATCAGATTTGAGATCCTTTATCATATTATGGATGGCTAAGCAAAAAGGTATAGGGCCAAGGGGGTCGCACTGTTGAACACTCTCTTCGGAGTATATAACACAACTATTGAAAATGAGGGGAGTGCAATTGGTTTAGCAAATGTTAACGATACGCGAGTATTGGGGGAAAATGTCTTAAAAGGTACTAGAGCTGAGGAACGAGATTCAGGCGTTCTTAAAATCAATTTTGCATAGATCGGAGTTTATAGGTGGATGTTGTAGGTAGATTCGAAGACAGTGAGAGGCTATATCTACGCCTCCTTTTGCTCCGCAGCCTAATTGGTAATTGCTAAGAAGGGAATGAGTATCGGTTATTATTTTTTTAGCAATAATTTTAGTAATCAAGCTTCCGAGGAAAAAACCGATAGCAATTGGGCGGATACCTCCTTTAGGTTTTTCAAATGCAATCAAGTTAGCTCCAAATATTATTTGATGTGCTAATGTGGGGATATCTCTAATGATTATATTATTGAGGAAGGTTGTAAAAAAACTATTGGAGATTTTTTTAATGTTTGTAAGTCGGAAGGTCTATAGCCATCAAGACCTGCTGCTGAAAATTTATTAAATTCGCTTATAGTGTCGGGTATATCTTGGTTTGATATTGTGAGAGGAGGATATAAGAAGCTTGTGGATGAAGAGATTTTAGGTTTTCAAGGGTCGCATCATTAGATTGGGCTAGTTTTGTTTGTGAGAAGATTAAATTTTGGGCGTCTCCTTCATTTATTTTTTGGAAATTTTGTTACAGGTTTTATTGCAACTTTCATTTAGGATTATTGGGATATTTGAGGTGTTTTAGAAGTGTTAAACATATTTTTGAGTCTGTCTTTTATAAAGTTAGGTAGTGAAATAGATTTTTTATCTTTTGGGATTGAGAGATATTTAAAAGGGAAAGTGAATACATAATTCCAATGATTTGTGTTTGACAAATCTAAGTTAATATTAACAAATAATTTGGTGAGATGGTCTGTGATATGGTAGTTAACACAGGTTTGGATGTGCTTAATTGTTGGTGTTTTATTAATAAAATTCTTCCAGTGATTTGTTATTTACTTATATGTGTTTGGTATTGATTGGGGGTTCTATAAGTTTTGTGCAAAGTGTGTCTGAGCAAGGGAGGGTTGTAGGGTCATGTTTGTAAAGATGGTCATCTTTTTTTATATTTATTAGTTTGTGACAAGTTGGACAGATTCCTTTCATGGTAATGATGATAGGAAGGTTTGATATTAAAGATATTTATTTATTTAAGCAACAGAATTTTGCCTTTCAATATTTGGCCTTCTCTTTAAAGTCACCTTATTGTGTTATTAAAAATATAGGGTGCTTGTATTAAGCATATCATGAGGTAAGATTTCTATCAGGCGAAGTATTCAGTTATTGCTTACATTATAACTAAAAATAATACTAGATTTTTAAGCAAAATTTCTTTCTTTGAGAGTCTTATTATTGCCATGTTCTGGTTTATAAATCTAAATTAGTACTTAAAGTCCTGATTTTTGAATTGTAGATAATTATTTTGTACTCAGATATTAAATATTTTAATGTTTATTAATCAGATGTATTAAATTAGTTTTTAGGGTTTTTTAATTGAGTGAAATATAATTTAAGATTAATTGCTTATTAGCTTTAAGTCCGTTAACAGCTACAAGGATAGAAATTAGATGTAAAAAATTAAAACTTTAGGGTTCAGGTATAACTTGGTTTATTAATTTTGAAAGAAAATTCACTTAACCTGGTACAAACTTATTTAAATTTCTTTTAAAATCTAAAACCAATCTATAGATTTTCGTTTATAGAGTGTTGTGTGTTGTGATGATTAAATGAATCATGTTGACGATTAAATTAATAATAACAAAAGGAGGAATAAAAGAATTTTCAATAATGCTTTGTCTATATTTTAATTATTTTTGCAAACAAAATATTTTTATGGATGGGTTTTAATATTAATCGTTAATATGTTTAATTAAATGAAATTATGTATTTATTTCGCGTATCTATGATCAATTCGACAAATAGCATGGGCAATAACTGTTCAAAAGTCGATAAAATGCAATTCGATAAACGAAATGACCAATGCTAATATAACGATAATGAACGAATCGAAAAATCAATAAATTTTAACTGCTTAGGAAAGATGGACACTGCTTTTATGAAGGGTGGGCGTATTTTTTTAATGAACGTCAATCAATATATATTATGTTTTTTAATTAATTTTTTTTATGAAAATATGTTTATGTTGGAATTTTGATCATGTTGGAAAAATAAAATTCTTATATTATTCTTTAATCGTTTGAATTTATTCTTGTGTGTGTTGTCTTGGTTTATGAAGTAAAAATTTGAATACAGAAAGGGGGTGTAAATAAAAAGGGAACAGAAGTGTAATTAATTTACTACCGATTTCTTATTTAAAATCTGTTCGAATAATTTAACCCTGACTTATAAAAAATATATAATAAAATGTGTTAAGGTAACTTACCACGATCATCTTTAAAATAAATAAAATAAAGTATAAAATGTTTTAAGATTTGTCGATTTTGATGCTAAAACTCATAAAATTAAATTGAAATGCTAGTTCAAATAGATGTGATTATATCGTTGCGTCAATTAGAATATTTTAAAATCACACTATATGATTCATTTATAATTCTTTATATCGCAATAAATTTAAGGATGTATTTTGATTTAATGCCTGCTTTTATAGTTTTCTACTTTTTTTTGCAAATAAGTTTTTAAATAAATCATTTTAGTAATTCCTTTATATCAATTATAAAAATTTCTTAAAATATAATTTAATATTATTCTTAACAACTATTTATAATACAATTTTTTTTAAGCCCCGAGAATTTTTATTTTTGAAAAAATGGAAGTAGAACAATGTAAAATTTAGCCAAAGAAATTTGAGAGGAATATAGTAAATTTTTCTACAGCACAATAAATATAATTTTCTATGCCATTTTAAAGAATTTAAAATATCTTTCAAACCCCCTCATGCCCCGAAATATTTTAAAATATTTACGTCCATTGCTGGACCTTTTCTCTCTCCAATTTCCTTTTTATTTCTACCCCTCTTTAGGCAACACAACAATGCAATTTTAAAAAATTAGGGAGATGGATCCAGGAAAACACTGATCAGCCTAAAAAATATAAAATAAAATAACCCTGAAAAAATAATCACTTATAAAATGGCACTAAACAAAAAACCCTTGAACAAAAATGTTTCAGAACAAAAAGAGCAGAACAAAAGATAACGCTAAAATTCCCAAATTTTAATAATTTTTAAAAATTTTGGCTTTTAAAAAAATTATTAAATTTTCCACATATGTGTTTCATTCCTCAACAAAATATTTAATAAATGATAATGCGCAGCCGCCTGTGTATTTTTACACTATTTTTTAAAAATATGCACGAGTATAGACTGAGGAATGTCATCCCAGGGCAGTTAATTTCTTCTCAAAAAAACTAATTATCTTTGTTATTTTAAATTAAGCCATTATGTATTTTATAAAGATGTTTCAATAGTTTAAAAATGTTTCGCAAATATGATTATGAAAAGTATAAATGCAAATTTTAATTTTAATATGTGTTTTTAAAAAAATTACAAATACCATTTCTAAATGATAAAGTAATCTCAATTTTATCACGTGTGAATATATTAAGAATATTTATAGAAATTTAATATTTTTTAAATTAAGTTTGAATTAAATATTTGACGGGGTATACATTTGTTCTTTTAAACAACATTGGTGATGAGATTGCATAAAATAAATGAATCAATAAAAATATTTGTTCGAACAAATTTAATAAAATTTTTATTTTACGACTTAAAAATATTATATACGTTTATAATTTTCTAGAACTTTTTGAATTTGATTTCTTAAAATAAAAATTTTTTGATTTAAATTTAATTTGAACAAATAAAATTTTCCTAGCGGATATCAATGAATATTTTCTTAGGGTAATATAAAATATTTTTTGAAAATTTGTAAATATTTCCAGAAAAATATATAAGGCCAGCCTGAAGATTTTTCTCTTAGATGGAACAAAGGTTTAGACATCTATTAGCGTAATCTCAAAATTTAGGCAATGTTTTTTTCGCGAAATTATTAAATTAGCCTATTTTAAAAGATAAGTTCAAATCGATATATTTAACAATTATACCCATTTCTTACTTAAAAACATGCTTAAATTGTCCCAGTAACATATTACAAATAATATTTTTTTTAATGAACGTTAAAAAATATGTTTATTGTATAATTAATTATTATATGAAAATATCATTATATTGGAATTTTTATTTAGTTGGAAAAATATAATTCTCGTATTTTTTTTTAATCGTTTGAATTTGTTCTTGTGTGTTTGGGATTGGGTCATGAAAGTGATGCCGTGACAAGGATCTGAAGAGATTGTGTTTATGTGGATTTATTTAAATACACACGTAAGTAAATATTACTAAGTATATATTAATTTAATTATTTTTAAATTAAAATTAATGGTAAATAATTGGGCAATGGGTTGAAGTCAGAATATTATTTTTAGATTAATGATTTTTGTAGGATGATTATATAGGAATTATTAATATTTTTAAAATAATGATAAAAATTGATAACCAATTTTTTAACCCTGTTTACAAAGGGAATAATGGAACTATTTTTTATAATTATCGTTTAACTTTAAAAGGAATAATTTTGTTAAAGTTATAATGCTAATATTTTTTTTTTACTATTATTGAAATAACATAAAGAAATTTAAGAATGTTGAGATATATATATTTATGATTAAATTAATTAAAAAGACAATTATTATTGTAAATTGAATTTTAACTTTTAAATATGGTTGTAAGCAATTTTAGTATCTTAAAAACGAACTAAAAATATAATAAATAAATTTAAATTTTAAGGGGGATCCGAAAATATATTAAAGTGAATTTATATTTTAAAAATATCGATGGCTCTAAAAAGAGTTTATAGAAAAGATGTTACTAAAAAACAGGTATAATTATGTTTAAAAAATTCTAATTGGAGTTTATGTTTAAGAAAAATTGATTCGCGTTTTTCGTTAATATTAAAAAAATTTTGTGCTAAAATTTTTAAAAAAAATATGTTGATTGTGACAAATTGTCATTAGTTGAAATGACTATGGGTTGAAAATAATCGAGTATTTATCAATTTTTTATTTTCCCCGCTAGTAAGAGGGTTTGAATTAATTGATGAGGGAAAGGAAGAGACGCAGGTTGCGTCCCAAATTAGGGATTTCCCATTGGACTATGGGATGCAGTTAAACAGTCAGGTCTGAGACTATTTTGTAAAGAGAGGTTTGTTGGTTCTAGGATGTTAGGTATTTTAGTCTTATTAGGAGCGTTATGGATAATTTTATTTATAGCTTTGTGCCGGAGGTGTCGACCTTGGCTGCGGGAGCAGAGGCCGTGTTTTGCGTTTAGTTAAACGGGTAGGTTGCAAAGGTGGCAATGTGAATGTGTAAGCGAGCATCCAAGTCTAAATCCTATGGTGCTTGTAGGGGCCTCGAGCCATTCATACCCGCCGTATTTATCGTTTAGTTGAAGAATTTGTATATGGCTGATATAGGAAGGGTTAAGACTACTTTGTAGTTTCTTTATAAGTAGTTCCAAGATTGATTTATTAGAAATTTCGGTTGGGAATGTTTGACCGTCTGGGGTTAGTAGATTCCATCCTTCGATTGCTACTGCTAAGAGATCGTCATTGGGGTTGAAAGATGAGATCGCGGAATTGAGCGAAAGGCGATTAGAGATAAAAAGAGAGAGTAATTCTAAGGGGATCAGGTCGATACAGCCGAGTTTAGTGGGTAATTGAGCATGGTGCCAATTAAAGTCTCAAAATAGAAGATTAAGGATCCTTTCCATAAAGGTCTTAAAGCTAATATTATGTAGGGTGTAAAATCCTGAGGATGTTAATGAGGAGGAAGGTGCGAGATTTTAGGTAAATATATGCACTTTTTTATTAGATAAAAAAATTGGTGCGATGGGATATGATTGATGAACATTTTAAAGTTTTGCAACTCGGAGAAGGTTTTATCGATAGTTTTTTCCAAAATTTAATTATTAATTAGGCAGAGCCTAAGAGTTGGATATCTTCTATTTCGATAATATTTTAATCTTTGAGTCGGGAATCTCGGGGTTGAGTATGCTGATTTCTGTTTTGGTTTTGTTTAATTCTAGGCCTTTTTGGGGGCATTCTCTTTCGAGGTGGTAGAGGGCTTTACTTATTTGATGTTGGTTACCGCAGAGAGTGTCATCGTCTAGTTATTATAGATTAAGGTCTAGATCAAAATCAGATTTGAGATCTTTCATCATATTATAGATGGCTAAGCAAAAAAGTATAGGGCCAAGGGGGTCGCCCTGTTGAACACTCTTTTCGGAGTATATTGAAAATGAGGGGAGTGCTATTGGTTTAGCAAATGTTAACGATGCGCGAGTATTGGGGGAAATTGTCGTAAAAGGTACTAGAGCTGAGGAACGAGATACAGGCGTTCTTAAAATCAATTTTGCATAGATCGGAGTTTATAGGTGGATGTTGTAGGTAGATTCAAAGACAGTGAGAGGCTATATCTACGCCTCCTTTTGTTCCTCAGCCTAACTAGTAATTGCCAAGTAGGGAATTAGTTTTTTTGCGATAATTTTATTAATCAAGCTTCCGAGGAAAGAACCGATAGCAATTGGGCGGATACCTTCTTTATGTTTTTCAAATACAATCAAGTTAGCTCCAAATATTATTTGATGAGCTAATGTGTGGATATCTCTAATGATTATATTATTGAGGAAGGTTGTAAGAGAGTTAAAAAAACTATATGAATTGGGAGATTTTAGGAATGTTTGTAAGTAGGAAGGTCTATAGCCATCAGGACCTGCTGCTGAAAATTTATAAATTCGCTTATAGTGTCGCATATATCTTGTTTTGATATTGTGAGAGGAGGGATGGAGGGTTTGGTAAGCTAGTGTAAGAAGCTCGTGGATAAAGAGATTTTAGGTTTTCAAGGGTCTCATCATTAGATTGGGCTAGTTTTGTTTGTGAGAAGATTAATTTTTGAGCTTTGCCTTCATTTATTTTTCTGGAGATTTTGTTACAGGTTTTATTGCAACTTTCATTTAGGATTATTGGATATTTGTGTTCTAGAAGTGTTAAGTTATCCATATTTTTAAGTCTGTCTTTTATAAAGTTAGGTAGGGAAATAGATTTTTTATTTTTTGGGATTGAGAGACATTTAAAAGGGAAAGTGAATACATAATTCCAATGATTTGTGTTTGACAAATCTAAGTTAATATTAACAAATAATTTGGTAAGATGGTATGTGATAAGGTAATTAACACTGGTTGGGATTTGCTTAATTGTTGGTGTTTTATTAATAAATTCTTTCATTGATTTGCTATTTACTTGTATGCGGTTGTTATTGATTGGGTTTCATAAATTTTGTCCAAAGTGTGTTAGAGCCTGAGCAAGGGAGGGTTGTAGGGCCATGTTTGTGTTCATCTTTTTTATATTTATTAGTTTGTGACAAGTTGGACATTCCTTTCCTGGTAATGATGATAGAAAGGTTTGATTATAGATATTTGTTTATTTAAGCAACAGAATTTTGCCTTTAAATATGTGGCCTTCTCTTTAAAGTTACCTTCTTGTGTTGTTAAAAATATAGGGTGATTGTATTAAGCATATCATGAGGATTTTTATCACGCGAAGTATTAAGTTATTGCTTACGTTATAACTAAAAATAATACTAGATTTTTAAGCAAAATTTTTTTCTTAGAGAATCTTATTATTGCTATGTTCTGGTTTATAAATCTAAATTTGTACTATAAGTCATTTCAGAGTTTTTGAATTGTGGATAATTATTTTGTACTCAGATATTGAATATTTGAAGGTTTATTAATCAAATATATCAAATTAGTTTTAAAGAGTTTTTTAATTGAGTGAAATATAATTTAAGCTTAATTGCTTATTTGCTTTAAGTCCGTTAACAGCTATAAGGATATAAATTAGATGTAAAAAATTAAAACGTTAGGGTTCAGGTCTAACTTGGTTTATTAATTGTTTGATAAAAAATTCACTTAACCTGGTACAAACTATTTCAATTTCTTCTAAAATCTAAACCCAATCTATAGATTTTAGTTTATAGAGTGTTGTGTTGTGATGATTAATGAATCATGTTGACGATTAAATTAAAATCAATCCATATAAAAATATTTTGTTTGCAAAAATAATTGAAATAACAAAAGAAGGAATAAAAGAATTTTCAATAATGCTTTGTCTATATTTTAAATATTTTTGCAAACAAAATATTTTTATATGGATGGGTTTTAAAATTAATCGTTAATATGTTTAATTAAATGAAATTATGTATTTTTTCGCGTATCTATGATCAATTCGACAAATAGCATGGGCAATAACAGTTCCAAAGTCGATATAGTGCAATTCGATAAACGAAATGACCAATGCTAAAATAACGATAATGGACGAATCGAAAAATAATAAATTTTAACTTCTTAGGAGAGATGGACACTGCTTTTATGAAGGGTGGGCGTATTTTTTTAATGAACGTCAATCAATATATATATTATGTTAATTAATTTTTTTTATGAAAATATGATTATGTTGGAATTTTGATTTAATGTTGGAAAAATAAAATTCTTATATTATTCTTTAATCGTTTTAATTTATTCTTGTGTATGTGGGCTTGGTTTATGAAGTAAGAATTAGAATACAAAAAGGGGGTGTAAATAAAAAGGGAACAGAAGTGTAATTAATTTACTACCGATTTCTTATTTAAAAATTTGTCCGAATAATTTCTTATTAAGCATCTCATTCTTGTCAGTGATTCAACTGGCATTTAAGAGATGAATTGATATAATATATTTTGCGATAATTATTATATAAAATATTTAATGAAATGTATTTGGGTAACTTACCATCTTTAAAATAAAAGAAAATAAAGTATAAAATGTTAAGATTTGCCGATTTTGAGGCTACTCTAAAACTCATAAAATTAAATTTTAAATGAGTTTAAATTGATATGCTTCTATCGTTGCGTCAAATAGAATATTTTAAAATCACATTCTGATTCATTTATTATTTTTTATATCGCAATAAATTTAGATGCATTTTGATTTAAAGCCTGCTTTTATAGTTTTTCTATTTATTTTTGCAAATAAGATTTTTTAAATAAATAATTTTTAGAACCTATTCGTCCATATCAATTATAAAAATGTTTAAAATATAATTTAATTATATCCATATCAACTATTTATAATACTAATTATTTTTTAAACCCAGAAAACTATTTTTTCTAAAAGAATGGAAATAGAACAATGTAATATTTAGCTAACGAAATGTGAGAGGAATACCGTATATTTCATTAGTTATCATTTTATTTTACAATTAGTTTAAATGTTATTTTAAATATATATAATTTTTAAAAAATAAAAGAAATGCACAGTTAGACATTTATTGGAGGTTATATAAATTAAGAGTCTTAATGGATATAGAGGAAAAATTAGATGTAAAAAAATTAAACTATTCAGGTCTAACTTGGTTTATTAATTGTTTGAAAGAAAATTCACTTAGCCTGGTACAACCTTATTTCAATTTCTTTTAAAATCCAAACCAATCTATAGAATTTCGTTTATACAGTGTTGAGATGATTAATGAATTATGTTGACGATTAAATTAAAACCAATCCATATAAAAATACATTGTTTGCAAAAATAATTGAAATAACAAAAGGAGGAATAAAAGAATTTTTAATAATGCTTTGTCTATATTTTAATTATTTTTATATGGATGGGTTTTAATTTTATCATATGTTTAATTAATTGAAATTATGTATTTATTTCGCGTATCTATGATCAATTCAACAAATAGCATGGGCCATAACAATTTAAAAGTCGATAAGGTACAATTCGATAAACGAAATGACCAATGCTAAATTACTAATGGACGAATCTAAAAATCAAAATTTTAACTTCTTAGAAGAGATGGACACTGGGTTTATGATAGGTGGATGTTTCGCAATTGCGTACCGCAAATAATATTTTTTAATGAACGTCAATCAATATATATTATGTTTTTTAATTAAAAGGGGATTTAAATAAAATGGTAACAAACATAGTAATTGATTTTACTACTGATTTCTTATTTAAAAACTTGTAGGAATAATTTCTTATTCAAATGTATCTCATCCTTGTAAGTGTTCAACTGGCATATAAGAGTTTGAATATATATAATATTTTACGATAAAATATTATAAAAAATATTTAATGAAATGTGTTTGGGTAACTTACCATCTTTAAAATAAAAGAAAATAAAGTATAAAATGTTAAGATTTGCCGATTTTGACGTTATTCTAAAACTCATAAAATTAAATTTCAAATGAGTTTAAATTGATATGCTTCTATCGTTGCGTCAAATAGAATATTTTAAAATCACACTCTCTGATTCATTTATTATTCTTTAAATCGCAATAAATTTAAGGATGCATTTTGATTTAAAGTCTGCTTTTATAGTTTTTCTCCTTATTTTTGCAAATAAGATTTTTAAATAATCAAATTTTTAGAACCTATTTGTCCATATCAATTATAAAAATCTTTAAAATATAATTTAATTATATCCTTATCAACTATTTATAATACATATTATTTTTTAAGCCCAGAAAGTTTTTTTTAAGGGAATGGAAATAGAACAATGTAATATTTAGCTAACGAAATGTGAGAGGAATACCGTATATTTCAAGTTATAATTTTATTTTACAAATAGTTTACATGTTATTTTATATATATATAATTTTTATTTATTTTAATAAAGAAACAATTGAGCATAAAAAAATTTAAATATGGAAATTTAAAAAATTTGAATATATGTATAAGGAGCCAGCGTTAAAATTCCTCAATTTGTAAGAATTATTTAAAAGCCTTATTATACACTAATTAACATCTCAGGATCAGATTAGTATATCCCTTTTAAAATATTTTTTGTAAGTAAATTAAATCTCGATTTATTTAAAATTCATAAAAATGCTTGATGATTAAATCAGAAATTTTTTTTAATATTATTTTTGATTTACTTAAAAAAATCATAAATTTTTTGATTTTTAAATAATGCTTAAAACCATTGCTCAATATAATTTAATTTTAGTAACGTACTTATCATAAATATATAATCATTTATTTTGAGATTAATTTGTACAATAAGTAAAATTTTAAAGAGGAGTGGATAGAATAGTTCTCTCAATTTGAGCCACTTCTATTACAAATTTTTATTTAAGTTGATTAAATCATTTATAAAAGATCACTTAAATATAATTTATTAGGCTAAGATAAATATACGTTTTGAAATTTAGGGAGGAAAGATTATTTCACTGTTTGGCAAATTCTTGTAACATGGTTAATATTTATTTGTCTAAATATTTTATATAGCCTCCTTATAAAAAATCGGGGCTAAATTAAGGGATTCAAAGACAAAAGCTTTATTGTTGACATATATAAAATATTTATACTGATATAAATTTTCAAATTACCCTTTATTTTAGGGTTTACTATATGATTGAAAAAAAAAATAATAAATTCTGGCCATAAAAATAAATTACATTATGATCGCAACTATATACAACATATACTTCGCAACTATATCCTTTTAACATTTTCCCTTGTCTGTTCCTCTAATACATTAGCTCAAATTAAAAGGCTATAAATGGTCTCTTCTCATATTATTTAAATATAAATTATTATATTTTACATCTAATTTAGGAAAAAACATTATAAGCTCTTAGGTCATGTTCTAGTTAGCCGGCTATTTAGTATCAAAATAATAAACGATAATAAAATTCGAAAAATAACAATGACACCAAAGACTTAAGACAAATCAAAATATGGTAAACCTTTTTACATTTCTAAAAAGCAATTAAGTATCAAAAATAAGACAACCCTGGAGAGTGCCTTAATGCTTTTCGTATGCAACTGCGAATTAATTTTGGATAATAATAAACATATTATTAACCTTCACTAATAGAATATTTTAAATTTTCCAACAAACTTAATTATTGTTATAAAAAGCAACTACATAGAAGTTTATTATTAAATATTTGGGAACCTCATGAAGAGATAGTGTTAAGTTTCAAAGGATCGGGCAGATATGAAGTGAGATTAATATTTTTACATATGATATTGAATTTAAATAGTGGGCGCTTCTTTAGTGTAAATACAATAAAACCTTGCAAAAGTGAATTATTTTGGGGTATAATTTTTTATGTATTATACCAATTTTTTTCTTGGTTATACTTAAACTCCTGAAATTAAATTACACTACATGGAACAATTACTCTATATTGGGAAATATAGCTAGATTATATTGCATAAATTAGTTATTTATATCTTATTTTTTTGAAAAAAAAATAATAATCAATGTGTTACAATTAGCTTCCAATTTCGATACTAATTTTATATTAAAACAAATTAAAATTATACAAGAAAAACATGTAACATATAAAATATCAGATAATCGAAGGCTGAATATGTTTTCCATGTATCCCTTTGTTAGGTAGATTTATTTTTTTTTATTTAGTTGAATTTCCTCTATAAGGATTGTTGTCTATCGATGTTTATTATTATGATAATAAAAGTGAAAACTGCTGTATATTTATTCCATGACACAAATTGAGCATCACTTACATATTTTCACACATTAAAATCTCATACGCATTTATTTATAAAGTTGACTATAAATTATAGTCAGAGAATAATTTTTGTAAAGGAAGCTGTACTCTGTTCTATATATTATATGTTATTTATAATTAACCTTTATTGTAAGCATTCTATTTAAAATTTCTTTGTACAAGAATACTGATTAATTAAGGAAAAAATGACAATTTGAGATGTATGATAAGTAAGGGATCGTGTAAACCCTCTAAAATTTATTCTAATCAAAGAAATTTTAAATGAAAAATATTAAAAAAATTAACTAAAAATATGTTTTTGAAAGGCGATCCTCATCGTAGAAATAAATAATAATGTAAATACATACATTAAGCCTTTTTGAAATTTTTTCATATATCCTTTTTGATATAATTTAGCAACTTTCGGTTTCTGCTAAATGGCCATTTCTAATGCTTAACCAAGTTATATTACATTTAATTTAAATTCTATAAATGATATTGCCCAAACAAAAAAAAACAGACCAAAAACTTTTCGAAAAATTGATTTTGCACATATTTACTAAAAGATCTAAACAAAAATATCTAAAGATTTTAGATAATAACCATTGTTAAGAAGATTTAGCCATTAATGATCAAGATTTTTCAAGTGGATAAAAATTCTCAATTTTTTCATTTTAATAATGATATTCTCCTAAATAGAAAATTTAGCCTAGTGCATATTTGCACCGTTTACCATTAAGTGGTTAAAAATAATAAAAAGTATCTGTATTCTATTTTTTTAATTTATACTAAAAACGAGAAAATGTTTATATATTATGAAAATCCTTGAAACATTTATTATGAAGTGCGATATCTCGAATGTGTATGGCAATTACTGCATTCACGTCTTTTTCCATCTATAATTTTTTGATAAATATCATGAATCAGAAGGGTTTACACTCTGTAATGCAAACAAACTAGCGTGTCCTTTACTTAAATTCTTTTCAAATTTTACTGGTGTTTGAAGTAGGTAGTTAGTAATTTCTCGCCTAGATGCCAGCAAACTCTTCTAATATCGATTCTCGAATTTGCAGATTTTCAAAAATATACAAAGCCACATCGTTATAATTGTAGAATATTGGCCACCACTATTTTTTACCTTTTTTTTATATTCTATATGTAGATATGAGATTATCACACATCAACTTTACCCATGTGTTTGTTGTAAGCAATTATCATATGGCTGAGGAACTTTTGTAAAATTTCCTAACATTAGAAAACGAAGAGACAATGGCATGTCGATGCAACGGTCATGAATTATAATTCCAACGAAGTATAAATATTTTGTTTCTTGGTATATATATCAAATGATACGTAAACGTCGAAAGAAGCCATCCAAGATTTGTACCCGAATCTAATGGTTTTCATTTTATGAACATTTTGCAAGAATGTCTTCCTCGGTATAATATCACCTGCTTATCTAATGATTAAATGATGTTTGGATATTAAGAATTGTTGAAATTTATTACTCAATTAATGAGGCCTAACTTTATAAAATCTATCATGCAAATATCCATTTTAGTATTGTCTGCTAAAGAAATATTATATTTCAAACTAAATTGTAATTTAATTTTGTTTGTTGACAAAACAGGTGCATAATAATATTTGCGAATAATTTCATGTAATTTGATCGAATAGATAAAAATAATTATAAGACGAACAATATATTTTAGATTTAATCACAGGGGATTCGAAATTTTTTTTTTTTTAATTATTATCAAAAGACCATTTTTCAGATAATTTTTTCAAAATGACCTTTTTGAGTATAAAAAATTTTCAAAATTTTAAGCTCCATTTTCCAGTCACGGTATTATTTTTAGGTATAATGTAATAATTATAATTCATTATGCTAAATTTGATTTTGTTTAAACTTTTTTTTAAATAGTCTTTATGTGATTACCTATTAAAATTTCAATTATTTAAAAATTTCAAAAATTGATTGTTAAATATTGAAATATCTATAATAAAATATATACAAACTATTTTCATCAAAATAATTTCATACTATGCTCGTGAGATAACTTAGAAAACTTTTAAGACATCATAATTTCTTAATATTTGAGGGCAACTTAGAGACATAAAAAAAATATTTTTTTCATATTTTACTTTTTATTTTTTGAAATATACTGAGTTTATAAAAACCTTTTTTTATTACATTTTAGAATAAAAACTACTATGCTTAAAAGTGATAAATAGGAGTTGGTGTATATATTCACAAATAACCAGTATCAGGTATAAAATAAATATTTTTAATAAATACGCAACTAAATTCTGTAACGTATAAAATTCTTATCGCTAAATTTCCGTTTTTATATTTATAAAATGATAATTTTTAAATAAATCGCAGCTTAATTAGATCCGCGATGATTTATTCAATTTTAAAAATTATAGCGCTAAATTTTTCTAATTATATTAATGTGTAACTGTGAGAGATATATTATTTAATCTATGGATGTCAACAATTCGTTTGTTCATTCATGCATATAATTTTATAAATTATATTTGTTTATTAATATATTTGATGTGTTACTCTTTTTATTTGTCTCGTTTACTAAAAAGTAATAAATATAATATATGAGACCATAATCAAATCTTCGATTAGATTGGTCACCTCTATATGCTTATTTATTTTTTTCATTAATCAAAATCCAAAATGCATTTTATCTTCATATTAAGTGATCATAAATTAATTAGTCTGTTATTTTAGCCGTATAATTTTTGAAGACACATTATATTTTACAAAAACCAATTTGAAAATCAAAAACTCCCAAACGCTTTTACGAAAATATTTTGTAGGAAAATGATGAATTTATTATACTAACTACTTAAAATTAATTTGTGATTAAATACCATCATATTAAAATCAAATTTATTTAGTTGATATTTTCTTGTAAAATTTACGTTGCCCTAGCGATAAAAATAGCAGTTCTCTTAAAAAAAGCATATAATATAATTAATATGTTACAATTATATTCATAGATGCGTGCTAAAGCGAATCAATTTTAAATTTTTTTTAAAAATATTATACAAGATAAAAATGATAACGAATAACTATGATTATAAATTGTGTTAAAATTTGGAAAGATGAATGGCTTTAAATTAAAAAGTACCCAATCTTTATCTATAACATAAACTTATCTTGTTTCTTGAAAGCGACGATGGCTCAAAATACCATAAATACAGGGGGTTTATGTTAAAAATTTTGGTATTTTTAATTACTCGTTTATGTTAATATTTTCCCTAAAAATGACTATATTGGATTTTCCCAATCATAAATCATAATATCAAAGAATATTTTAAGATCCTTATTTAAATATAAAATTAAAGAATTATATAAAAATATATGTAAAATTGATCCACAATTCGCTTGTCTTTTTTTTATCATTTTTCCTTCATAATTTATAATAGCAAACACCAGAATATTTTAAGATCCTTATTTAAATATAAAATTAAAGAATTATATAAAAATATATGTGAAATTGATCCATCACTGTCTTTTATTACACCTCTGAATCTTATATTCCACTCCAACCTCAGTTTTTCTTTCAAAATTAATGGGTCATAGATTGTGAATCAAATTTTACTTGCAAGTTTATGTAAAGATCCAAAACGTTATCACTTTGTTTTTATAAATGAAATGCCTATAATTCTTCCCTATAATATTGTTGTAGATTTCGATAACGGACTCTGTTTTGAAAATGAATCTCGTATATCAGAGTCCCTTAAAAGCTGTTGAACTGCAAGTTAATTTTTCCTATGAAGTTCAGCAATTTAATTTTGGTATATTAACTTCTCATGACATAATTTTTTCAGCAAAATCTTCGTTTTATTAAATTTTGCAATTTACTAAATTATCTTTTTCGAATGGGATTATATTATATAATTTTACACATTTTGTATTATAATTTATGATGTTCTTTCTCTACATATTAAGAACCCATTAAAAATAATAATTCCTCTATCTTTGGTATTGTCAAATACTAGCATTTTTAAATGTAATTTTTCTAAAAACAGACTAAATTATATTCTAAAAATATGAGGATTCTAATAAAATACGAAGTATTGAAAAAAATTAATTAAACGTATTAGAGTCGTGAAGATTTTGAATCACTACATTTTTCTATAAGCCACCCAGTATAAAATGTTTATAAAAGCATATTTATTAATTTGTTACCCATTTCTTCATGATAAAATGCTATAGCCATTTTAAAATAATTAAAATTACTCAGGAAGCAGAGTATAAAAATATTAACGGAAATGAGAGCATAATCAGGCACATGTACAATGTTTCACGCAATCCCCATAATTTTAATTAGTTTTAGAAAAATTAAAAATAATATAAAAGCTAATGACCAAATCGTTGAAACATAATATAGGTTATCGATTATAATATTGGCATAGATTTTCAAATTCAAAAATAAACTCGCGCATATAATTATTTTGCTATTTTTTAACATTAAATCACTTATTTAGCGCCTTATTTTCTAAATTAGAATAATCTGACTTTGTTTCCAATATGTATATTCCAGTACCTATTAAAATACCTACCATATTATATTTTATACTATTTAATAGGTTCATACATATTTCTTGATTAAGAAACATAATTTAATAATTAGTTTACTTTTGTTAAATTTTGCTTGAAATTATTGTATTTAAAAAAATATAAATTTCAAAGGGAAAAAACATATCTTTTGTAATCAATGGGTTGGGAGTCAAGATTTTATTTAATAGTCGTTTTCTCAACATAATTATTATTAGGTATTGGCAAATTAACGCATTAATTGCTTCAAAATCAATTATTTTTTCCTAAAATAAATGAGCGTGTTAGAAATTATTATTTAAAAAGATTTCACTACACCATCTTTATTTTAAGCTTAAATAAATTTCAAATTTGAATTATTTTTACTAAACTTATTATCTTTATTTGATTATGTTTTTCATTTAAGTTTTACAATATTTTAGAAGAATTCCAATAATTAGGCAAATGAATTTTTATTATAATGGTTTTCTGGATCTTAAATTCGTTCAATATACACTGAATTTTGAAAGAAAGAAAAACATAATAATAAGGTTTTACTTTCTGGTGCATGATCTTTACATACTAAAGTGATTTAAAATTTTTTTGTAACAATTACACAAACTGAAAAAACTAAATAAAACATTTAAACATTGTGATTACGGTATATAAATATTTACATCGAAAAGTGTTACACACACACTATATTATAACTATTTATTTTTATATAAATTTATTTTCTAATAAGTTAAACATATGGATTTTATTATTTTATAAAATTGTTTGATAATTTATTTTAAGATTATATACACATTCCTAGTGCAATTAAATCTATAAGCTTTAAACTATTATGTGATTCCTATAGAAAGTACATATTGTCGACATTTTGATATCTTTCCTTTAGATTTTAAAAAGAAATATGTAATGAAATATGATATAAAATAAAAAATTATATAATGATAGCACTATTCTTAAATTATATTGGCCAAAAATTAAAAGGCTCTAAATTGTCTCATCTCAATAAGAAGGTTTTATGATTTATATTCAAATTATAATAATATAAACTATTATATTTGAAGCCCAATTTACAAAAAAAACAAATTTTAAGATTATGTGCACATTCCTAGAGCAAATAAATCTATAAGCTCGAAAATATTTGAATCCTAGAAAAATAATAAATTGATGACATTTTGTTAAATTTAAAAAAGTAATAAATCGAATCCTTATGTTTGTTATGAAAATATTTTCAAATTCTTTAAAAATTTTGTTTAAGCGAACAATAATATATTAAATATTTTGTTTAGCCGTCGCTAAAATGATAAAGAAAATTATATTTTTTTACAATATTTTTATATATAATATTGTTTTAAGAATAATATTAAGTGTTCGTCACTAGTCTAGGGAAGCGGCAAAGTGTCATCAAGCTAATATTAAATTCATCAAAATGTATTTGATCATGACTTTATATCATGATATCTGAATAAAATTAACAAAGAACTAATTAAAACTTGCAGGTTTAATTCACATATATTATATAATTCATATATTTATTAAAAATAGATTTAGCTAATAAAGATATCTAATAAAACTTAAAAAATTTTCATCTATGAACAATAAAAAATAAATAGGTAAACAACTGTCTTAAATTTGAGTATATAAAATTTATCACAATAATTGAAAATGTAGGCTAGAATTTTTTATGGGTTAAATTCAGATAAATTAAATCTATATAAAAAAAACTAAACAATATATTAATAATTACTAAATAAATTTTAGATGTAGAAAATAAGGGCAAACACAAGTTATTTAGAATTAGAGTCATTTCTTTTAAATTTATTTAGTTTAGAAATTTTATTTTAAAAAATTAAGTTTCAAAAAATATTTAATGTAATGTTTATATAAAATATAATTGAATTTTTTCTTTCTCGTTTAGTAATTTTATCTTATAAATTATTATACAGTGTTGTGATGATTTAATAACACATATTGAGGATTAAATTTAAACCCATTCATGTATAATTAAATTATTTCTTTTGTTGTACATTAGTAAAGATTATAATTATATATGCATGTGTTTTAATTTAAGTCGTTAATATTTTAATTAAATACTCATAACACTATAATTTACGTGATAAATATATAAGTAGAAAATATTTTATATTTGATATGATTAAGTTCGTCTAACTTATTATTTTAATCAGAGACCTGCAGGCCCGGCCCTAATCCCGGGCCGGGCATGAAAAAATTTTTTTTTAATATATCCGGGCCGGGCCTAAAAAAATTTTTTTTAAATATATCCGGGCCGGGCTTAAGATTGTTAAACCCGGGCCGGGCCGGGCCTTAATATTTTTTATAAAAATTTTTACATTATGAGTTAATGGTTATAAGGTTATATTATATTATAGTTATGATTAATATAATATTGGGTCATGGTTAACAAACCACCCACAGATCGATCTAATTATTAATTTCCTGCAAATTTATACAAAGTATTAATATATTTTTTATAATTCATATCTAAATTTTTTGAATATTTACCAAAACAATCAAATAAAGGAATATCATGGCACAAAATACTAATGATATAATTAATAAAATTAAAAATAATATTTATTCTTTTAGAAATACAAGTAATAATTTAAAATCTGAAATATGGGCTAAATTTAACATCATCATAGATGAAAATAAAAAAAACATTGGCTACGTACAATGTAAGAATTGTTCAAGTATATTATCTTATAATTATAAACATGGTACATCACATCTAATAAGACATAAATGTGATGGCAAATCCATGAAAATTAATAATTTTTTTTACACCTGAAAAACCAACCTATAAATGTAATATAAAATATTTAAAAATTATAAAATAAATTATATTAATATTGTGCAATTAGATTATATTTTCAAAATTCTATTTATTATACATGCATTTTTTTAAATAGCGATTTATTTTTATTTTATAAATTAAATAGTAAATTAAATACAATATATTATATTCTCAAAATATTTTCCATTTTTATAAATTAAATATTAGTTTTATTTTTTTTAAATGCAATATAAAATATAGTATATGCTCAAAATATTATTACCATTTTTATGAATATTAGTTTTATTTTTATAAATGCAAAAAATATAGTATATGCTCAAAATATCCATTTTTATAAATAACAGTTTTATAATTTTTATAAATTCAATATAATATTCTCAAAATATTAGCTTTTTCATGTATTTTTTAAATAATAAGCGATAATACTCGCTGAAAAATATGGTAAAATACCTCATGGGTGAATTTTTGTATATACCAGGTCGAATATAATTTTAAAAAATTCCGAGCCGGGCCTGAAATTTTTAAATTCGGGCCGGGCCGTAAAAATTTTTTTTTAATTTATCCGGGCCGGGCCTTAAATCTTTAAATCCGGGCCAAACCGGGCCGTAAAAAATTTTTTAAAAAAATATCCGGGCCGGGCCGGGCCTAAAAAATTTAAAACCGGGCCGGGCCGGGCCGTGCAAATGGTGCCTCTGCAGGTCTCTGATTTTAATCGAGGTCAGTCCTTCCCCCATAATGGGCGAATCTAGGTTTAAAGGGACAGGAATATTTTTATCAAACAAAATATCGATATAGGTGTCAAATAATAGCTAATTTTAATATCTTTTGACTGAAAGTATTCTTTCTTGGTCTTGATGGGTGATATTGAATTAGGGTGGGAAGAAATGGAGGGGGGGGGGGGTAAAAAGTTTTTTTGATATGGATATGAAACAGGAGTTAATTAAAATACTTTAATAGTAATAATTACTTTAAGCGGGCGAGTCTAGGTCTCGGGGGTCAGGAATATTCTTTTCAACACAAAATATTGATATGGGTATCAAATAAAAGCTAATTTAAATATCTTTTAACTGAAAGCATTTATTTTTGGTCTTGATTTGTAGGACTTGGTGGAGGGTTGATGGATGGAGGAGTTGATAAAAAAATAAATTTATGATATGGGCATCAAATAAAAGGTAATTAAAAAATATTTTGATTGTAATAATAATTAAGCTCTAAATCGGCTCTAGTCTTGGAGGGTCAGGTAATTTTTAATCAACACAAAATATTAAATAAAAATAATAGATCAAATCTATGCTCCAAAAATATTGTAGCCAAAATTATCTAAATGAAGGGCAAGTTACTATGGGTTGGAACCCATTTGGAAAATTGATTCCCCATTTCTAAAATTGCATTTTCACAAATGAATAACATTTAACAATTTACCCATTCCTAAAGACCATCTCGTAATAACAGCATCTAGAGGTGAATCTTCTTATAATGTTTTAAAAATGGCATTAATTATTTCAATAAATAATTATTCAAAATTATATTTATATTTCAATTATCAAAACAAATAAATTATGTGGCTTGAAAAAAAATATAATAATAGGGATGATTTTCTTGTTAAGAATTGTGTTAATTTATAACTGCAATAAGAAAAATTTATAATGTCATTTTAAAATATGTGAACTGATTTAAATATAGCTTCCAGAAATTTTTAAATTTATATTACATATTAAATTAAGTTCCGAGCAAATAATTTTATCATTAGTATACAATGAGTTTTTAAAAATTATTGACTATATATGACCCCTTCTTATTGTTAACATAGGCCCGGTCGAATCAACAATCCGGTACGGTTTAGTTTCAACTAACTATTGGGTCACATGCTCCGGCCCGTTAACATGGTCCGATCGTCCGGTTCAACCGAAAACCGATTAAAAAAGATAAAAGTTTGCTATAAATTGCTTTTTGGTTAATGTCATGTTCTCACACATACATGATTATTTAATGCCTACCACCAGGGGCGTCGCTGGCCTTTACAATATCAGGGGGCTCACCCCATACCTTTCAATCTTCAGCCGGGTTTTTGATTAATATACTTTTTTAAAATTTGTTAACTGAACAATTATTCTGAATTTCATATTTTGTCATTTATTACATTATGCATACACATTAAACTTGCATATAAATACAAGACATTTTTAATTTTTTAATATATAATCTATTTATTACAGTATAAAGTATTTTCGATTGCTGATATACAAAAAATTTGCGTCAAAAGAATTACAAGTGATAAAAAAGATTAATTAATTCATACATATGCCTCAATTGATAATGGTTTTTAAAAACCACATAATACAATAATATAATTCTTAGTACATTGACAAAAGGTTATCAAACTAATATAACTCTTTGTTACCATTTTAGACAATGTTTTATAGAATGGAATAATAAGGAAAAATATATAGGCCTATACCAAATCAACAATTTTTGAGGAAGAGCGACAAATCCAAATCATAAAACTATATGCGGTTAGAGCTTCCTTTTAGAAGATGACATGATGGAATCTAGATAAGTAATCGAGAATATTATCGTGAGATATTAAATTTCTAAAAGATTATCTTCCATTTTAAATTATATATAAACGACTATACAGTTGACATTGTTTATCTAAAATATGCAATCATTTACTCTTAGCCGTTGTTGTAATGATCTTAAATTACATAGCAACATAAATAATAGATGCTAGTTAATTTGCAGAAATAGCTATGACACTCACGATGTAAACATATATCAGAATTTATTATGTTGGATAAATTAATAAAATATAAACAGTAAAAATCTTTGGAAGAAATAATTATGCAAATATATTGAAGCCTGGAGTTATTTACACAGCACTGCCATATTATAAATAAAACATTTTCTAACTATAAAATAAGGACCAGAATGATATGATGAAACAATTAAGATTTTATATATTATCGCACCACCTGTATATTATATCTTAAAATAATAAAAGTTTGTAATAATATCAAAAATATATTTGTTTAGAAGAAGAAGAAGAGAGAAGAGAAGAAGAAGAAGAGAAGAAGAAGAGAAGAGAAGAGAAGAAGAGAAGAAGAAGAAGAAGAAGAAGAGAAGAGAAGAAGAAGAAGAAGAGAAGAGAAGAGAAGAAGAGAAGAGAAGAAGAAGAGAAGAGAAGAGAGAGAAGAAGAGAAGAGAAGAAGAAGAGAGAGAAGAGAAGAGAAGAGAAGAGAAGAAAAAAATAGCTTTTCTAAAAACACCTAAAAAAAAGAAGAAAAGATATAAAAAATTTTATATCTATTGCAGGATAAATAAAAAAAATGTTTAATTTTTAAAATTATCATATAACTAAATAGATGTAAATACTTGAATGTAAATTATTACAATATTTATGATCAAAACCATTTATTAGTAAAATTTATCATAATTATAACTGTAATATATTAAATAACTGTCAAATACGTCTATAAAAGTGGCATTTTATCTAATATTTTATAACTAACTGTGTATAATAGAGGATTATAAACTATATCTCTATTTATTTACTTTTTATAAAGAACTCTCTTATACTTATTTGGACCTTGAAAATATTTTTACGAATAGGTATGATAATTAAATTTAAAAATAAATATACAGTTGATTAGTTTTGAATCGGCTAATTACAATATTAAATTTAATTTTCAAATAATATGATTATATTTATTTAATTTGAGTTATATAATAATTAAAATAATAAAAGACAATTAAACTTCTGTTAAAGCTAAATTAATATTTAGTGAATTATTAATAATATATTTTTAATACAGAATTTGATTGCAAAAATATAATTTATATGTATTATAATCTAATAATTAAAATAGTATTCATTTAATAAAAATTTAAATTGTCTTATTAATTTCTAAATATAAAATCAAATCTATATATTACTTAATAGAATTATAATAGAAATCATTCAGGGGCAGGGTTGCGGTCAAATTCAAATTGCTGGAGAAATTTGGTATTATGTGGTAAAAATATAAAAATTGCGGTAGAAATATAAAAATTGCTAAAAAAAATTTTTTGCGGGCCGGCCTTACTTAATTATCCCCCTTTTATTTTTTATTTAGTTTATATAAATACAAAGTTGGTAACTATATTTCTAAATAAAATAGCATCTTGATTTATTAAAATATATTAATTTATAAAAAAACCAATGATATTTTTTAAATATAAAAACATGTAAACAAGATATAATTTTATAAAAAAACGATTTTAATTTTACAATTAAAAAATATATTTTATGCGAATGTCCCGCAAACGACCGCAATTGGAAATCTACCGTGTGTGTATAACATTATAGGGATAGGGGCCTAATTATCACGTATCAATACATAGTACTATAAAAATAAGAAATAATACAGATAAAACTACAGTGGGCAATTGTAATCACTTATCTTGTAGTAAAACATTTACAGAGATACTTATCATCACAATGTTGGTAGTATCTTTTCCCCATAATATTTAACGACTCTAATATAAATGAAAATTTACTTTAGAACAAAAATGGGCAATGCTATTATCAATGTTTTAGGACCTAAATCCAGAAGGTCAATTCTTGACGATTTGAAAAATAATCATACATATGCAATTCTAACAGATGATCTATAAAGGGAAATATTAAAATATTTTCCTTGATCCTCCGCTATTTCATCAAAATTAAGGTCATTTCAATAAAACTATTAAATTTTTTCCCTTCAAGTAGTGAAAAATCCAAAGACATAGCAAACCATATAAAGGTAAATATAGCAGATTCGAGATTAACAATAAATTGCATGTCAGCTTTCTGATCTGATAATGCCTCAGTGAATATGGTAAAAACAGAGTGTATTTACAGGATTAAATCACCACAATGATGGTTGCGATATGTTCCTAATACCCGCCATCGGAATTTTAATATTTTATAAACCTTTAAAAAAATATTGCTTAAATAAAGATTATAAAAGCTGTCCTAATATTTTGACAATTTTTTTTAATAATGAATGACAGAGGTATATTTAGGAATGATTTCATATGTAGGAAATCACATGCTTTAATGTGTAGTTGCAATCAGAAGAATCTCAACAAAGATTCACAAAATTATGCTGCAGATGTGTTCATCTTTACAGTTAAAAATTGACAATAAATTTTATGGCGCTATTGCTAAAACTTAATTATATTTTATTTGAGATTTAAATAATAGAACTAAATGTTTACCGTCGATATTGAGATATTTATAAAATTTCTGGCATGACATATTATATATTTGTTTAATCATTAGCTCTGCCTCTTATGTTGTTAAAGCAATCCGATTTCTCTCATTTTTCCATGCAATCCTCATCAGGCTAAAAATTTGCTCGGATGAGGCATTAGAATGAGGTAAGGAGAAGATATACTCGCATATTTTTTAAAGCATGGGGATTTATCGTTATTACGAAAAAATTCTACCCATTTCTTCTCTGCTTTTAGACAATCTAACTTAAGTATTTTGGCAAATCTTAAAAATAGAGAGAATTATAATCTCCTCAAACACGACATCAACGTCTTCCGGTATTTTTAATATATTTTATTTATTAAATTATAAAAACCATCAATTGATGGTTACTATTCCAAGATCATAATATTTATACATTTGTAAATAGAGTTATTAAAATCTAATTTTGATTGTAAATATTCTAAAATTGTGTTAATAAAAATATAAGCTTCATTTAAAAATGTTATACAGTATTATTTGAACATTTCAATTTTTTAGCAATAGCGCCATAAAATTTATTATCAATTTTTAACTGTAGAGATGAACAGAGCTGTAGGATGATTCTGTAAATCTTTTTTAATAATATTCTGATTTCAATTGAATATTAACTGCATGAAGTAGATTTCCTACATGTGAAACGAATCCCATGCTTCTGCCATTTCATACTCGAAAAAATTTTTCAAACTTTTAGGACAGCTTTTAAAATCTTTTTTTAAGAAATTTTTTTAAGGGTTTGTAAAATTTTAAAATTCTATCGATGGCAGGTATTAATGACAACCTCCTAATAGGTTTATATCGCAACAACTCACACCATTCTAAGTTAGACCGCTTCACCAACTCTTTTAATTCATTAACTCTTTTAGTTGATGACTAAATTCGTTAAAACATTTCATCACAATTATTTCGACCACAGAGTACATTTATTGCCTTTTTGCAAGAATTATGTAGTATATGACATATACTGCCAATTGGTATTAATTTATTATTGTGCTGCCTCAATTCGGTAACTTTGGTTTTTGCAAAAATTTAAAGAGGCATGATCAGCGCAGAAAGCTGACATGCAAATCATTGATAACCCTGAATTATATTCACCATTATTTGGCTAGCTACTACATCGTTGGATTTTTCACTATCCGAGGAAAAATTTTTAACAGTTTAATGGAAATATTGAAATAGCGAAGGATCAAGGGAAATGTTTTTATATTTCCCTTATTAGATGCATCTGTTAGAATTGAATATAGATGCCCATCTTTCAAATCGTTTAGAATTGACCTCTAGGATTCAGGTACTAAAACACTTGTGATAGCCTTGCTCATTTTTGTTGTGCCACCAGTAAGGTTTGCAATTATATTGGAGTGTTAAATATCATGAGAAAAAGATATGACCCACATTGTGATGATATAGCTCTGTGAATGTTGAACTACATGATAGATATATACGATTTCCGCAAATGTAGTTGCATCTGTATTATTTATTATTTGAGAATATTTTTGTATTGCAGATGTTGATATACTCCCCTGTACTGACTTATATTAATGAAATTATGTTAATTTATTACTGGATAAAAATAAAACAGGATAGAAAGAAATTTACAAACTAGACATGTTTTTCGAATAAATATTTAAAATTATTTTTTAAATATATAAATCATCAATTTATGTCTCTCAAAATTATTATTTATATTAAAAATGTTAATATACTAAAAAAAAATTGCGGTAGATCGGAGATTTCCAAATGCGATAATTGTGCGGGAGAGAGATGTCTGCGTGTAAACTAAAAAATTGCGGGAGTCCGCTGATGGGGGGAGAAATGGCAACCCTGTTCAGGGGGCTATCAAAAAAATATATTTTTAGTTCAAGGGGATAGTCAGTAAAAAAAAAATTTTTGCTTCAGGGGGTTTTCAAATTTTTGAAGCGACGCCACTGCTAACCACTTTTATAATATCTTCTTCGTTTACTTTTTTTAATTCTTCCGTTTCATTCATTCGTCAAGTAATTTATTTTATTAGAAATGGAAATTGAAATCGATAATATTATTGAATCACCACCCTCAGCCAAAAAATAACTATTGATTTAGAAAATAGTATTAGTATTGCAAATGAAAAAATCGATCAAATTCAAATTTGAAAATATGTAAAAGAATTATATAAATTTTTTGAAAGGATAATCCTGGGAAAACATGTAAAATATGTCTCCAGATATTTTCAATTCTTCAAGCACAAGTAAATTATTCATGTATATCAAATTAAAAGCTATTTTAAATAAACGAATAGAAACTTTATCAAATAAACCTAAGTATAGTTATAATTAGGGCTGGAAACAATAAAAATCAAAGATTAACGAAAAATTGTATTGGATGGGTAAAAAATAGAATTATTTAAGATTTTTTAGAAGATAATTTGAATATTTATTTATAAATCGATGATTTGATTTTTTAATTAAATATCAATCACATTCAAACAAATACTAATTAAATATGCCTAAATTGATTTAAATTATATTCAAAATTGCTATTGGTTTAATCTTTTTGTATGAAAAATATAATAAAAATGATTTAATTATATTTTAACAAAAAAATATTTTTAGACGGGACCTAATCGACTGAAGCGACGATCCCACCGTCTGGTCTCATTCGACTTAATGGTCCATCAGTCCGGTCTCATTTTAGAAAAAACGGATCTGGGACAGGACTGTTTCTAACACTACCCCTCCTTATTGTGATATTTAATATTAATGTCTAAATAATATGTTGTATTTAACTTTTATTTGATATCCATGTTTATGTTTTGTGTTTATAATAATATTCATGATATCTTAACAGAGCTCACCCAAATTTTGTAGAAAAATTTATATTTATCATTCTTTAAATAAATACCTATGTTCTTCCGATATGTCATGACCGTAGAAATCTGATTGATAAGCTGTGGGTGACTTTTTTTTATTATGAAAAATTATCAAAAAAAATTATTTATCACCCGCTCCTATCATCCACCCTCCAGACTAAGACCTATACATCAAGACAAAGAATAAATGCTTTCAGCCAAAATATATTTAAATTAGCTTTTATTTGATACCAATATCAATATTTTGTGTTGATAAAAATATTCCTGACCACCCAAGACCTAGACTCGCCCGCTTAAAGTGATTATTACTATTACATAAAATATTTTAATTACCTTGATATCCATATCAAAAAATATTTTACCCCCCCCCCATCCACCTATTTAGGTCCAGTCCTACCCATCATAGCCAGAATGAAGACTTTTAGTCAAAAGTTATTAAAATTAGCTATTATTTGATACGCATATCGATATTTTGACTTGATAACTATATTCCTGACCCCCCAAACCTAGATTCGCCCATTAAGGGGAAAAGCATCCAGTTAAATAGATAGTTTGATTAGCTATCGATTGATACCCTTATTAGACATATCGTATTTCTTAGGGCAAAAAAAAGATTGAAAATTAATAAATAACAATAAAATTAAAAATAAATAAAACGAAACACGCGTAAATAGCTTTTTAAAATAAGATTCCACTTTATCATGATTAAAACGTTATAATACCGTATTATCATTACCTAACTTAAAACCCTAATTTTTTTGTTATATCTTTAAAACACGTGATGATTCCGGATAGTTCTGATCTTTTTAAAAATTACGACTAACAAATTTGTATCGATATTAACTAATTCTTTAAAAAATTTGAATCAGCATCGCATTATATTAATCAAGAGGGGTGGCCTGATAATTTGTCTTACCGAAAAAGGAAATAACAAGATTAAATTATGAAAATTTAGAATAAAAAAAATAGGCAAGATTTTATGCCAAACAATTTGATCTATTAGATACTAACCCAGAACATTGATCGCTTTTCAAAAATTAACAAAGACAGCCTCATTTTAAATATAATACAACCTGTCTTGGAAAGGACTGCACAATAGAGAGACACCTATCGCTTTTTATTTGTTTTAACCTGAATGTTGTCTTTATGTTCCCTCTATATGTATATTATTTTTAGGTAAATAATAAATTCAATGTTATCTTTTCCTACTATACATGCTATTACTATGTCATCTCTTCCAATACCGAAAATAAGTCAAAATTTAATCAATTTATCCTTAGCCCTTATCTATATTCTCTCAATTTAAGAATTCATCCAAATAAAAATTATCAAGGAAAATAAAATTTGCAGTCAATGAAAAGTAAAAAAAAGGCTTGATTCTTGAAGTTTTAGATGCGTCATAATTAATTATGAATATTGTCGTTTTAATGAATAACATGCAAAATTAAATGTTTTATACTATTTCGTAAAAATATTTATTTTAAATTATATTATATTAAAATGCTTCGAGATAAAATGGGTTCCGTTTTTAACATAGATAGAAAAAAATTCAAATTTTAACCCTGATAGAGATGGGTAGAAAAATAAATATAAATTTAGCCATTAAAATTAACAAATCGCCGGTCTAGAATTGGAGTTCTCCACTTGACATTTTTAAGATTTTCGAGCTTGAATGGATTTTAATTTATAAACCTAATAATTATATGAATAAAAACTGGATTTAAAATATTAATTTGCAGAAGCACTGTGAATTCTTGGGTATTATGGTAATCTTTGATAATTTATAATCACATTGTGTATCTTTTTAAAATTAAAAAAAAATTGCTATAAGTTAAACGTGTAAAAAATTCAATTAAAAATTGGCATAATTTTTTTTAAATCAGAATTAAATATAGATTTTATGTCTATATTTAAAATTTTCCCAAAAAAATCTTTGTGTAAAGTTTTTGAATAAAGTTTTGAGTATTTTGAAATACTTTATCTTTTCCCCCAATTTAAATAATTTTGAAAGTAAAGCTTTAGAATTCAAAATGTGTTCAGATAAAAAACATCATATTACATATAAAATTTAAGTGGGGTGGCTAGGTAATTTTTTTTTTAAATTTATAGGTAATATTAAATAATCACTTTTAAAAAATTAGCCTTATCAACAATTTGATTAAAGCATTTTTTATCTATAGCCTTTTTAGGATTTCTTAAACTATTGAGTAATTGCTATATATTTTAATATATTACTTTTAATATTTTTCGGATTATCCTTCTTACATCCTTGAAAAACTTGAAATTTTTTTTTATATAAATATAATAATTTAAAATCGTGGCCTGTATAAAATTATTCCATCAAATACCCAATTTGACTCATTTTAGCACAATCAAAAAAAAATGTAAAACATGATTTATTTAAAAAGAGAGATATTTAAAAATTTTTTATTCCTTTAGATAAACTTACTTATTTTGAGATAAATTAGCATAAGCGAGAGGTTACCTATATTTAAGAAACTTATTCTATATCCATCTTATAACTTGAAAGAATTCAGACATGATTACTCACAGGAAGTATACAGCATCAATTTCCGCGATTTTCAAATAAATCAAGATTTCAGCTAATACAAACATTCCATCTTCTTATTTATAATTACATTACTTTTATTAACAATATATAATAATATATTAAAAATAAACACCATTTTATAAAACGGAATTGGGTTTACAAGTTCTTAAAAAACACAAAATTTCTTGTTTTATAATGTAAGGGCTTTGATTTTTCGACCTATATTTTTTGAAAAATTAAAAGTTCCGCTTGACAAATGTCCAAAGGATGAGATAAAGATGGGTAAAAATAAAAATTATTGATTTGGAATGTTATTATTTTTATCTCGTGTATATTAACAGAAGAGAATATAAGTTATATCTTCTGGACTTAGGTTGCCATAAATTAGCAGGTTCCAGAATGTATGGTATTCGGACCTTCTTAAGAGTATTAATAAAAACTGAAATCGATCTGTGCATTTCATGTCTGCCTTTATCAATTAACACCATATGTCTGATTGGAATCGACCTATATTTAATATTTTATACACATGTATGTGGTTGAAGAATGATACATCCAACTTGGTAGCTTATGGAAAATTTTGTTCATCTGAGGAGTTTACCAATGTTACGACTTGGTAATGATTCCAATCAGTCATAACCACTAGTTCAATCAGCATTTTGTGAGAAGCTAAAGATATCCAAGCAATCAAGGCCAAATTTAAAAGATTATCTTTAGGAGTGATTGCGTGGTTCATTAAACGTGACAAAAATGAAGAAAGTTATAAATCGAGCTCTCATTTTCGACAGTTAAAATCTACCAATTCTAAATTTAATATATTTCTAAGAAATTCTAGAAAGCAATTAATGATTTCATTATAAAAAAACGAATATATAAAAATATGTAAAATTAAAAAATTTTGGTGAAGGTATTACATTTAAAAAATTTTCCATTCCCAATAAGTCTTTAAAAAATTTCCCCATACACAAGTATAAAAAACTTCTCATAGGTAAAAGAAGATAAATTTTACTTTCTCTAATAATTTTAGACTAAACCCATTCGTGACTCGTGAGCATTTAAAAAAACATAAAAATCAGATTTATTTAAGATTAAACCTATATATGGTGAATTCCATATCAAATCAACAAAAAAAAGTCGATTCTTAACCAGGATAGGAAACACTGACAAAATCCGCTGACGTATTTTTAGATTATAATTGAATAATTAAACAATTTAATTTCTCATTTGTTTATAGCTACGATAATCATTAATTCGAAACTTTTTAATTCAATGTAAATGTTGGCGAATTCTTAGTTATTGCAGACTTTTCAGAAAACTATGCATTTTAGTGCAGAACCATACACAAGGATTTAATCAGATGAAAAATAGCCACTATCATCTCTTTAAATAATTTATTACTGTGAGAACAACATAATTAAACATGTAAATTTAGTGGTTATATCAGAATTTTTAAAGCACAACGCATGTGCATTTAATTTATTTTAAAAATTGATAGTATTCTTGAAGGAAAGATTTAAGAGTGGCTAAAATTTATTATTTTTCTGATGGAGCAGTAACCAATATATAAATTAAAGATTTCATTAATCTCTATAATCATGAAAATGATCTTGGGATTAAGGCTGAGTGACAATTTTTGAAACCGCACTAGGTAAATGTTCATGCGCTATTTTAGGGGCCGTTACTAAACGGTTAGCAGCTTGAGCAAGCTTGCAACGTCCATATGAACATCACATATTGACAACAATAGATTTATTTAACTATGCAAGAAATAAAAACTATGGGGTAAATTATATATTTGTGAGCAATGACGAATTTGTGAACATAGAAAGTCATCTTGAAAGCAGATTTTTGAGAGCAAAGAGAGGAACACTCACTTTTATTCCCCTAGACGAAAACATAAGTCATAATCTATTAAAATTCCTTAGATGATTATAATATATGATATATTTTAATTATAAATTTTTGATTGTATAATATGTAATTCAATTTGAGGCAAATAAAGTTATAAATAATGTTTAGAATTATATTGTCAAGTAACTTCGAGACAAAATTTAACTAAAGTGTTAAATAAAGCTCATTATTCCAGCCACTTCTCAAATATTTTGATAAAGATAAAAAAAAGTAAGGGCCTGTCATTTACTCATAATTTTTAAGTTAACATTATTTCATAACTATTAATTAAATTAAAATATGAGGATATTAATGTTAAATTTGTTCAATTTTAGGCATATAGAGAGTGATAACTCCTAAACTCATGTTTATCCCAGTCTAGGATTTTATACAAATATAAAGCAGTGTGATATCTACAGGAAAAAAATTTTGAAAAAAATTACCTTTTTTTTCTATGTCCATTTCCGGTTTTAGTTTTTCGATATTAATAAAATGTCCATCATATTTATTTTTATGTCATTTTAAAGAACTTTAAGCTACAAAATAAAATTTAAATTACTTTTCTAACATTATTATTTCTCAAGATATTTGAAAATAGAGGTGCATTTTGCCAAAAATGTACCATTTTTTCGCGCTTTAAACGGCCATATCTTAGCGGGTAAACAGTGCTGGAAGGTTAAATTTCATTTTTTTCTTAGTTATAGTATATACTACCAGTATACAAAATTTAAGAAAAGGGTGTCGGGTTGAAACCTTGGTTGATTTAATAATTCACCATATAGAAAATTCTATATAATCAATCGCTACTTTATCTAATGGTGCTATCATACAGATATCATATATTTATGTCTAAGATAAAAAGAGTGTATTTTAAAAATGTATTTTAATACGAATGCTCATAAAGATAATAGGACCCAAAGGTAATTCAACTAATTAATGTTTATAAACTTTGCGTCTTGAAATTTTCACAAAACATGTCAGGAAGAGTGTAAAATAATCGGATAAATTGAAAAAAATTTAATTTTTTTGAACTTAATAATTCATTTATATACTGATATACAAATATGATTTACTTCCATTCTTGTGGTAGCTTACTAGAGTGATTTTAAAAAAAATAAAATAAATTTCAACGATTGTAATATAATCATTGTAGTAACTATATTCTAGAGGTAAAACCTCTTAAGTTGACTTAAATAAACAGATCGTCTTTCTAAGAAAGTTATTCTGAGAAGCACTATAGCTAGCTTTTACTATATTTTAATAAAATATTTTTATCTAAAGCATATAATAATTAATGTGTTACATTCAAGTTTTCGGTTGATTACTTACAATAAATTTTTATAAAAAAAACAATTAAAATTATATAAAAAAAAATAAGTATATAATGTTTTTCAGTTGATGAGCAAAATGCACTGTAATTATAATCTATGTACCCCTTGGTAAGGTAAATTAATCTACTTTTTGTTATCAATTGAGAGATAATTTTGGTGATGAAACAATTTATTTAATTAAATGGCCTTATACTATATTTTATACATAAATCAAATACTGGTGTTACGGGATTTCTGCCATTGATGAATTACTATGATAGAGATCAAATTACTAAAGGTTTATTATGAGTCTATATTTGTTCACTGATTGAACATTATTAACGTTTAATATCATTATACAAAATCTATTTCACATTTTTTCACTATTAAATTGAATATAACAAAACCGTCAAGGTAGAATATTATATTTAAAGATGCTTCACACAAATCTATATAATAATATTTGTTAACTATATATAATTTATGAATATTTTTTTGAAAAAGACGATAGCACAGAATGAGAACAAAATGGTCAGTTTTGGAAACCAGAATAATTTTAAGATTTCTAGGAATCGTGACTAGATAAATCCATTTAATTTTTTTAATATGATAGAATTTAGTCAATTTTTACTCCCTCTTCAACCTAACTTCAATGTTGTCATGCAGAAAATTTATATATTACATTTGCAAACAATTTATATTTTTTATATATTAATCAAAAAATAGTATCTTGCTTGAACATGAATTATATTTTATATCTTTATACTTTTAAATAGACTTTATCAATTTGACCAGAAATATTTTACAATTTTGTAAATAAACCTTTTGTATAATGATCTTAAATTTGATTTACTAACACAAAAATAATATAAATTTCTTTTATGTTATAAAATTAAATTTAGATTAATAACAGATAAATGGAAGGAAAGAAGCAATTAAAAAAAGGGTAAAAACAAAATAATTTATTTTACTATTCATTTCTTTGTTAAAATTTTTTAAACTTTAAAAGTTTGAATTTAAACGATAATTATTTATTATGAAATTTGTAGGGGTAACTTATTATACTGATTTTAAAAAAAAAATTCAAAATAAAAAAAATAATACATTGAAATTTCACAATTTTTGACATTATTTTTGACATTATTTTTAAATATTATTTACCATCGATAGCTATATGATTGAAATAAAATTAAATAAATTCTAGCCAAATAAATCAAAAATTATAATGATCGCATATGCAACATAATATCTTAAAAGTCTGTTTCTCTAATACATTAGCCTTAGTTAAAAGGCTATAAATAGTCTCTTCTCATATTATTTAAATGTAAACCATTGTATTTTAAGCCTAATTTACGAAAAAACAAGCTCTTAAGTCATGTTCTAGTTGGCCAGCTATTTAGTATCAAAAAAAATAATTATATATTGGAAACTATAAATAGATTTTATTGTAGGGATTTATAAATATATGTAAAAATAAATAATAATCAATGTGTTACAATCATATCCCAAGACTTTTACTAATTTTTTTTTAAAATAAATTAAAATTATATAAGAAAAAACAAGTACAAATAAAATGATTATCAGATAATCAAAGAGACTGAGGCGAATATGTTTTCCAAGTATCCCTTGGTAAGGTAGATTATTTATCTTTTACTTAATAATTTAAATGATGAACATGGATCATTTTAAATTAAATTTACTTTATCCTAAAAACTTGATAAGTAAATTTCCTTATCACGATAGTAGTTAGACCATAGATGTTTGTATATAGAGATAAAAAAAAGAAGTGGGAACTAATGTATATTTATTCCATCACAAATTGAGCATCACTTACATGTTTTCATATATCAAAATCTCATACGCATATATTTATAAAGTTGACTATAAATTATAGTCAGTGTAGAATAATCTTTGTAAAGGAAGCTGTACTCTGTTCTATATATTATATGTTATTTATAATTAAAAAACGTTTAACAAGAATACTGATTAATTAAGGAAAAAATAGACAATTTTAGATGTCCTATATGTGAAGTAAGGGACCGTAACCTCTCTAAAATTTATTGGAACCAAAGAAATTTTAAATGAAAAATAATATTACTTAAAGAATTAACTAGAATGTTTTTGAGTAATAAATCTTCGAAGCGAATCTCATCCAAGATAAGAAAAAATGTAAAAACATAAACGATTTAATAAGGTAAAACATTAGGCCTTTTTGAAATTTTTTTATTTATCCTTCTCTTGATATAATTTAGCTACTTTCGGGTTAAAAATTGTTTAAAATATTTTAAAGCCTGGGACGGCTCACTATTTTCTAATGCTAAAAAATAAAACAAGATATATTACGTTTATTAAATTTTATATAAATGATATCGCCTAAACATAAAAAAAACAGTTATAAATTAAAAACTTTTTGAATTAAAATTAATTTTGCACACATTTACTAAAAGATCTAAACAAAAATATCTAAAGAATTTTAGGTAATAACTATTGTTAAGAGTAGTTTTAGCCATTAATGATCAAGATTTTTTAAGTGGATAAATATGATCAATTTTTTCAAATTAAAATAATGATATTATTTTAAATATAAAATAGCCTAGTGCATATTTGCACCGTTTACCATTAAGTGGTTAAAAATAATAAAAAGTATAATACCATAAGATAAAAAAACAATATAATTCTTTATTCTATTTTTGTAATTTATAATAAAAATGAGAAAATGTTTATATATTATAAAAATCCCTGAAACATTTATTATGAAGTTCGATATCTCGAATATGTATAGCAATATCTGCATTCACGTCTTTTTCCATCTATTTTGATAAATAATATTATGAATCAGTAGGATTTTAACTCTGTAATGCAAACTGGCTTGCGTGTCCTGTTCTTAAATTTTTTTCAAATTTTAGTTGTGTTTGAAGTAGGTAGTTAGTAACTTCTCGCCTAAATGCAAACAAACTCTTCTTGTAATATCTATTTCTGAATTTGCAGATTTTCCATGAATATACAAAGCCACATCGACATGGTGAATATTGGCCACCACTATTTTTTCTCTTTTATTTTTATTCTATATGTAGATATGAGATTATCACACATATCAACTCCACGCATGTGTTTGTTGTAAGCTATCATATTTGGCTGAGGAATTTTTATAAAAAATTCTGGAGTACCTTGAAACATTAGAAAACAAAGCATGTCGATGCAACGGTCACGAATTATAATTCCAACAAACTATTTGAACCTAATCATAATATCTTTTTCTTTTTTTGCTACACCCTTTATAGTTTTAGCTGGGCAATGCTCCATTCTATTATCCCTCACAGTTCCACTTGTAATATATCCCACAAGCTTTAAGTATGACAAAAGTATAAATGAGGTATATGATAATTTGGATTTTGTAATGCCTTTAATAATTTTATGATCACATTTCCACCTAATCCATATTCATTATCGCTTTTTACTTGATATATGTATATATATCAAATGATACGTAAACGTCGAAAGAAGTCAATATCCAAGATTTGTATCCAAATCCAATTGATTTTATTTTATGAACATTTTGCAAGAAAGTTATCATCGGTATGATATCATCTGTTTATCTAATCATAATATGATGTTTGAAAATTCCGTGTTGAAATTTATTATTCAATTTATTAATTTAAGCCTAACTTTATAAAATCTATCATGCAAATATCCATTTTAGTATTGTCTGCCAAATAAATATTAAATTTAAAACTTCGAAATTGTAATTTAATTTTAATTAAATTGACAAAACAGGTGCATAATAAAAAAAATTAAATTAAATAAAATAGAATAGAATGTTCCGCAAGTAAAAGGGTACAAATATTTTTAAATTTTCATGAAAAATTTTAAATATTTTGGAATATTTATTAACCGAATATTTGTAAATAATTTCATGTAATTTGATCGACTAGATAAAAAAAGACGAACAATTTATTATTAGATTTAAATACATGTTCAAAAATAATTTTTTTAAATTATTATCAAAAGACCTTTTTTCAGCTAAAATTTTCAAAAATGCCTTTTTGATTATATATAAAATTTCAAAATTTTTAGGGGCTCGAGTCCCCCCCCCCTCTTTTCCAGTCAGAGTATTGGTTTTAAGTTTAATATAATAATTATAATTCATTATACTTAATTTGATTTTGTTAGTTAAATGATTTATATTTCTCTATGCTGTGCATCAGTGGCGTCGCTAGCCTAAACAATCTAAGGGGGCTCAACTAAAAAAAATTTATGGTGGACGAAGCCCCTCAAATTTCCAATTTTTAGGCCTTCGGCCAGCTTTTACCAGGCTTTCGGCCGATTTATATTAATATATTATACTTTTTTAAAATTTTCTAACTCTAAGTAATTTTTCTTAATTTCATATTTTGTCATTTATTATACTTTGCTTACAAAATAAACTAACAAATAAATAATTAAAACAATACAAGACATATCTAAAAATAATGTTTTTTAATACAAAATCTATTTATTACATTATAAAATATTTTTAATGGTTGATATAAAAAAAATTTGCTTCTAAAGAATGTGATAAAAAAGGTTAATTAATTAATACATATGCCTCATTGATAATAGTTTTTAAAAATCAAATAAGGCTATATAATCCTTAGCAACTTACATAAACAAAAGGTCATGAAACAATATAACTTTGTTACCATTTTAGACAATGTTTTATATAATGACTAATAAGAAAAAATTTATAGGCCTTACCAAATTAACAATTCTTGAAGAAGAGAATATAAACCACCAATCTAAATTATAAAACTATATGGTAATTAGAGCTTCCTCTTAGATGACATGGTGGAAGCTAGATAGGTTACGAGAAAATTATTGTGAGATAAATGCATGGTAATAATTTATTCCAAACAAGTATAAGAAATATATTTTTAAAAAGTAAGTAGACATATAGTTAATATTCCTTCTCTATAGAATTAGTTACAAAATACTAGGTAAAATTACACTTTTACAGACATATTTGACAGTTAGAGAATGTAGTACATTTAATATTTAAATAAATTTTACTAATCAATGCTTTTGATAATAAAAAGAGCCACAATTTGCATTCAATTATTTAACGCCATCTATTTATTTTGATTAAAAATGATATTAAAAATTAATCTTTATTTTATCCCACAATATTTTTAAAAGATATTTTCTGATGTCCTTATCAATTTTTTATAGTTTTATAAAATATATAATTGGCTATATGGGTAAAAATTACTTGATTTTTATAAATATGATAATTGATAAAATTAGATATACTGTAAATCTTCGACATATAATATTCCATTGTTTATATTGTGTTTTAATTTTTTTATTTAATTTATGATTTAATTTTATCAATAGCTTTATAATTATATTTTACTTTGTAAACAAATAAACATTTACTACTACTAGAAGGTATTATAAAAAACATATATTTAAATTAGCATGTAAACTATTTGTAAAATAAAATTTATATTAAAACTATATTAAATAAAACAATAATTAAACATTTAATTAGGTATGATCGACGAGGCTCAATAACCCATGTATGCATATGCAGTTAGAAAGACAGATTTCAGTTGATATTCTCTGTCGAAGGTAGAAGACTTTTTTTGGATCACCTGTAATAATTTTAGGACTTGGGGTACAAATGTTCCACAGGAATCTGAGACTGCCCGAACAAACAAAACATTATATTTGTTTGTTTTTGTGTTATTGGCTTTCGTGATAGAGTTGGAAGAAAAAGATCTGGCAAAACGATCCCGCAAGTATAATCCTAGGCGAGAGGTAGACCTTGATTCCAAGGGACTAGCGTCATACCATCTGGTCTGTTTGATTGTCGGGGCTGGTGCTGGATGTTTCCAGTGTAGAGGGAATATTAGAGGATTTTAAATGAAATTGGTAGCATGGTGTAATCTGTATTTTGAGAAACGACAGTGAAGGGGGTGGTGACCAGGACTATCGATGTGGGTTTCACATAGAACGCATGATGTAGGTGTTACGATTTCACATCCTAAGCGAAGGCCTATGGCTATTCTAAGTTCTTCGTTGGTTAATAACAAGCCTAGATTAAAACTAGGTACAGTTTCTAACCATTCATATCTTAGATGGCATGTGGGTGAAGTTGGAATAGATCTGGCAGAGGGGTCATATTATTGTCATTATGTATAATTGGGTTAGAGTTTAGGTGGAGAAAGAGCGATGGAGATATTCATTGAACAACCTTGAAGTGTAAGTAATCAACGCAATGCTATATCATGTAAAATTACAGTCTCTTTGTTTTAGTGAATCTGGATATGAGTGAATTGGGGCATTTTTGCTCGAGAGGTCTAGTGATGCCATACGATGTGAGTCGATATCCACAGAGTGTGTCAAATTTAGCAACTGAGGATAAAAAAGCTGAAATGCATAAGGATATGGGGGATTGTATACCTATACCACCTAGCTTTGGTGGAAAGGCAGCTTGCATCCATAAGAATGAAGAAAATTTGATATTTAATATGGATTTGAGAGTATTTATTAAGTGGACTTCTATTTCCAATAATACATCAGGGGATGTGAAAATGGTAGATGAACGAAAGACATGCAAAAATTTTGGAATGAATAGAAAATATTTCTGTTAATAGAAATCCTGATGAGCAAATAAATATTTAAAAATATTTTTCATTCTATTAAATTTAGCAATGAATTCATCTCTAAAATGAAATATAGCTTTTTCCCCTTCAATGGGAGAACCTTAATGGGTAAAGTTGGCTTTATCCACTATAATAAAATTTTCGGATGGGCAGTCCGATTCAGAATGGGAATAAAATTCACACTTCTGAGGGTTCAGTCCTGCAATAGGGTCTAAGTGATTTATAATTGATAGAATTTTTATGATTTCGTTAAAGGGCCTGCTAGTGTGCCCTCGTCAAGGTACCATACATTTAATTTAAGATCGCAATTGGAAGAATCTCTTTTATAATTAATTGAATCTCCTGGCATAATAATGCCGGACCTCAAGGGTCTCCTTGTTGTATGCCCTGTTTAGAGTGAATGATAGAATCATTAAATTTTAAAAAGGTGGGTTGGTTGTAACATGCTTCGATGTATGTTGTATAATCTGGGAAAGTTTCACAAAAAGAGGGTATAAAATGTTCCCTCTAGAGTGAATTGAGGGCATTATGTAGGTCAATTTTGAGAATGCATTGATCATGTGTATTATGTTGGATGATACGTGTCGAGTAGGATGAAGCCTCACATCCTCCAGGAACATTAAAACAAAGCTGGTTTGGTTATTAGATTGGATAAGTTAGATTTTATACGGGAGTAAATTATTTTGAAAATGATTCGCCGGAAAGGTGACCCTATTGCAATAGGCCTGATGTCCCCATAGGTTTTATTTAATGATATTAAAAAGGGTTCCAAAAATGATGAATGGAATAAGATATAATATTATGAAAGATATGATTGAGCAAGGTGAATTGTGTAAGTATATTTTGATATAGGGGTAAAGTTGGTTTAATTATATCTTAAAGATTAATGGCTCGAACGCCATTGGTGCCTAGAAGAATCTTTTTTGAATGACTTTATTGCTTCCAATATTTCCATTTCGGTTGGTAGAATGGGATTTTAGATGGTAAAAGGATGATTTGTGAAAAATCTTGAGGATGTTTAGATTCATTATTGGGGGCCATATTATCACTTGAACAGGCTATGTTGATAGCTGAATTTACATTGCATAAGTTTATTTTATTTTCAATAAGATTGGCCTTATTTTTATCTGTCAAAAACTTATTGAAAGAATGTGGAGGTTGTTTGGGAATATCAAAATAACTATTATAATTTGAATTTAATGTTTATTTGATGTTTTGTGTTAAGTTTAATTTTTATGTTGGGAGATGTAGATTTAAATATATAAATGTTAATAATTTAATCCAATTATCTAAGCTTTTAATATTTTTATTTAGGGAGGTTTATTTAGCTAAAAAAAATTGTGAAAATATAATTCTAACACCTTTTGGAATACAAGCTATTGTGGGGGGGGGGGCTTTCTTTAATAAATATTTCTAGCCATTTGAGCCTCAGTAATAAAGGTTGAATAGGGCATTAAGATATAGTTAAAGGGATTTTTTGTGTTGAAGGTATTGTTGGAGCTTGAAGTTGTAGTTGTAGGTATTGGTTCCAAATTAATACTATTAATAAGAGCAAGATAAGAAGAAGGAGGCATAACAGGTTCATTGTTGTTAAAGAAAGTATATTTGGCTCGTTTACCATGAAAAATAATTTATTTCCTTTTATTAGAGATACATTGTTATTGCACGTGGGACATATAACCATGGTTCATATTATTGTTATGTATGATTATGTTTAAAAATTACTTTATATTGAAAGAATCTTGATAAACAAAACAAAACTTATCTCAGAGTCAATCAGGGTCAGTAAGTCAAATAAATTAAAATACTCACTTTATAAAAAATTATATTTTATATATTTAGTAATTTTATTTATCTATTATTAATAAATTATAATACGTTTCACTTTTATCTTAAGACTTATCTTTGGCTTATATTACATTTCTTAAAAACATTTTTGGTTCACCTTTTTTATATATAAATGCTTTTTACCAAAAATGTATTAATTATGATGAATAGTTTTATAAAAAATATCAACTTTTCTTTCAGATTATTGTTTAAGATATATGCATACATTTTGGGGGGTCAGGGAGAGGGGGAAGGACTAGGAGGGACATTTTTTATTAGCTTAAAATGATATTCACAAAAATTAATAAATTTATGAAAGGGGGAATTTCCCCTTGCCCCCCTCCTCCCGGTTACGCGCTATGTATTAAATTTTCTAAAAGATTATCTTCCATTTTTAATGATATATAAACGATTACACAGTTGATCATAATTTCATATCTAAAATATGCAATCATATGCTCTCAACAGCTCTAGTAATAATCTTAAATTATATAGACACAGAAATAATAGATGCTGGTTAATTTACAGTCATAGCCATGACACTCATGATGGTAACCCATATCAGAATTTATTATGTTAGAATTGATAATCTTTTAAAGAAATTATGCAAATATTTTGAAGCCTTGAGGTATAGAAATGAAACATTTTGTAACTATAAAATAAGAACCAGGTGATATCATGAATGCAATTAAAATTTTATATATTATTGTCGCACTGTTAATATATTATATCTTAAAATAATAGTAATTTGTAATAATATCTTTAATATATTTGTATTAAAAATTTAACTCAAAACTGTTTTTCAAAGTAGAAAAAATAGCTTTCCTAAAAAAACGTAAATAAAGAGAAAAAAAGATATCTAATTTATTACAGGAAAAATAATAAGATGTTTAATTATAATAATATTTTAAATAAATAGATGGCGTAAAATATTTGAATGCAAATTGTTACTTATATTTATTATCAAAAGCATTAATTAGTAAAATCTTAAAAATATTAACTGTAATAAATTATATAACTGTCAAATACGTCTGAAATTATGGCATTTTACCTAATATTTTATAAATAATTATAAATAATAGAGGATTATAAACTATATGTCTACTTACTTTTTACAAATAAATCTCTTATACTTATTTTGATTTGGACCTTGAAAATAATTTTAGAAAGAGACATGATAATTAAATTTAAAAATCAAAAATATAGTTGATTAGTGATGTTAAATTGGCTAATTACAATAAAATTTGTTAATTTTCAATTAATAAATGATTACATTAATTTAATAAGGGTTATATAATAATTTAAATAATAAAAGTCCACCAAAATTAACTGTTAATGCTAAATTAATATTTAGTGAGTGATATTGGTATATTTTTAACATAGAATTTGATCGCAAGCTGACATAGTTAAAATATAATTTATATATATTAATCCAATCTAATAATTATAATAGTATTCATTTAATAAAAATTTAGATCGGCTTATTAATTTTTAAATAATAAAATTAAATCTATATATTACTCAATAGATTATAAAAGAAATTGTTCAGGGAGCAATAAAAAAAATTTATTTTTAATTCAAGGGGATATTAAGGAGTCATTAAAAAAAATTGTATTGTTTCAGGGTGATTCAAATTTTTCAAGGGGCTCTAAACCCTGCTCCCTCCCCTAACGACGCCATTGCTGTGCATATATGCACCAATAAACATTATGTGATTACTTAGTAAATTATTTCAAAAAATTTCCAAAATAATTTATAAATATTGATATATCTATAAAAAATCATACACAAACTAATTTTCATCGAAATAATTTCATACTCAGCTCGTGAGATAACTTAAAAAACTTTGCATTTTAGACTTCATAATTTCGTAATATTTGAAGGCATCTTAGATACATAAATTAAGAAAATGAATCTCGTACTTAAGAGTCGCTTAAAAACTGTTGAACTGCAAGTTATTTTTTCCTCGAAGTTCAGAAATTTAATTTTGGTGTATTAAAATTTTACTTCTCATGACGTAATTTTTTCAATACAAAATCTTCGTTTTATTTTGCAATTTACAAAATTATCTTTTTCATTTTCTTTGGTGTTAATAAAAGGGGTTTATTATAGTAAAATTTATTATATATTTTTAAATATTTTGTGTTATAATTTATAAAGTTCTTTCCCTACATATTAAGAACCCATAAAAATAACCAGTATCTTTGGTATCAAATACTAGCATTAAATGTTAATTTTTCTATAAAAATATGAGGATTCTTTTTTAATAAAATATGAAATGTCAATTAAAATAATTAATTAAACATATTAGAGTCGTGAAGATTTCGAATCACGACATTTTTCTTTAAGCCACCCAGTATAAAATGTTTATAAAAGCATATAAATTAATATGTTACCCATTTGTTCATGATAAAATGCTAAAGCCATTTTAAAATAAATAAAATTACTCAAGATAGAAGCAAAAAAAATATTAACGAAAATGAGCGCATAATCAGGCGTAACATGTACAATATTTCACGCAATCCCCATAATTTTAGTTAGTTTTAGAAAAATTAAAAATAATTCAAAAGTTAATGACCAAATCGTTTGAGACATAATATAGGTTATCGGTTATAATACTGGCATAATCAAATCTTCAAATTCATAAATAAACCCGCGCATATAATTATTTTGCTATTTTGTAACATTAAATCACTTATTTAGCGCGTTTTTTTAAATTAAAAAATTTGACTTTGTTTGCAATATGTATATTCCAGTACCTTTAAAAATACCTACCATATATTTTAGACCATTCAATAGGATCATACATATTACTTGATTAAGACACATAATATAATAATTAGTGTTTGTTTTACTTTTGTTAAATTTCACTTGAAATGATTATATTTAAAAAAATATAAATAAAAAGGGAAAAAACTTATCTATTGTAATCATTGGGTTGGGAGTAAAGACTTTATTCAATAGTAGTTTTCTCAACATAATTATTATTAGTTATAAATTGGCAATTTAACGCATTCGCAATTGCTTCATCAATTATTTTTTCCTAAAATAAATGAGCTAGTTAAAAATAATTATTTAAGATTTCACTCCACCATCTTTAATTTTAATCTTAAATAAATTTCAAATTTGAATTTTTTTTTATTATTTTTTTAAATTTAATTTTTTATTATTCATATACAAATATGATATAATATAATTATTTAAAAATTAACATAAAAATAGAGAATATAAAAAAATATGTCATATATCAATTTAGGTTAAAAAAAATACAAATGTTTATTTTTATAAAAAGAAAGAAAACATTTATAAAAAAAGAAATATCAAAATGACGAGGTGGGGCCATGATGTTTTTAATACTTGATAATTAGATCTAATTACAGATACGGGGATTTTCTGCTTCAGTTTGTAAAATGGAGAAAAGTATGATTTTTTTATTGATTTGGATATTGTTTTGAATAGATCTGAAGCCGCTTGTCCGAAAGAGCAAGTTGATGTAGCTGCTATTGGAACAAAGTGATTATCACACATTAGGTGTGGGTATTTTATATTTTTTAAAGATTCGGCTCTGTTAAGGGGATATGGGAATTATTAAATGAAGCCATGGGATCAATGCAGGTAAAATCCCAAATTACAGGCTTTTCCATGAAAAAAGGTATGACGGTTTTGCCCTTAAGGCGTTTTTTATCTGAAAAGGATGTAGGTTTTAAAACACAGGGAAAATTGGCTTTATTTTAAAAAAAGCTATTGTTGTATTTATTTTATCATGTCGGCTTATTTTTTATATAAATTTGCAGTGGAGAGCGTGTCTCCCATACGCGTCTGCCTTGATTGGATTTATTGTAAGTATAATGGTTTAGGAAAGGTGCGCCCAAGAGTAAATTGATTGCATAACGAGAAGCGTCGTTATCTATTAGCTGGTTAATGGGATATGAATCTAACCATTCGTGGCCAGAGTTGTTGAAATTGAGAGATCTTTTATACTGGTGATCATCGCTCAAGTTGAGGTAAGCATAGGATGAGAGATATCAACCCTTAATCACAACCTTTTTGTTTCGTTGAATCTGGCGGGGCTGTGTTTGGTAAGACATTAATGTTCCAAACGTAAGGCTTCATTTAATAAAATATCTTTATCATCGATGGTAATAATTTGCGAGGTAATATTTTTTACTGATAAGGTTGATGAGATGAAGACAAGGGCTATAACTTAATGCCAATCTTAGGCTTAGTCCTCCGGATTTACAAGGGAGAGTTGCTTGAAGCCATGAGTTAGAATCGAGTTTGATGTTTAATAACTCTGTCATCATTTGTAATATCTTGTTCATATTCTTTTAAAAGAATTTCAAAAGAGAAGGCACCAGAAATTTTTAAACAATACTGTTGTGGTAATAAAGGGGCGTTTTTGAGAATGTAGTATGCTTGATGGAAGGGTAATTTTTTAACGATAGTTTGTTTAAAAAATTAAAAACCCCCTCTGCACCTCCCAATGGGGCTCATAATATACTAAAATCTTGTAAGGGTGTCTGTCTAAAGTTATCTAATATGGTGTCTGTTGGAGGCGGAGAAGCATAAATTTCGCATATATTTATATTTAAGGATAAATTAAGTTCACCAAAGTGTTTGTTGATTATATCTAGACAATTCTGAATTAAATAAATGGTCCCTAATATAGTACAATCGTCAAGGTACCAAACATGTAGATTGAGTTTGCATGAAAGAGCAATATCACTTGTTAGGTGTGTAAGGGTATAACAAAAAAGTAGTGGTCCTAATGGGTCACTCTGTTGGAGGCTTTTTGCAGAATTAATAATATAATAATTAAATTTAAGTAAGGAAGGATGCCATAGCCAATATGGATATAACTGTGGTAGTCAGGGAATGTTTCCAAGAAAGTATCGATCATTTTATTCCTATTAATTGAATTAAAGTCATTGGATATGTCTAATTTTGCTATACAATTTTCAAGTTTGAGGTTGGATAAAACTAGTCAACTGCAATGAAATGCAGCTTCACAGCCTTTTTTACTCCAAATTCCAGTTGGTATGGGCTAAGCTTTAGGTTATTATAGATTTGAGTCGATTAAAAATAACTTTTAAAATGGTTCGTCGATAGAAAATTCTAATAGCTATTAGGCGCACTTGTTTTTCAGCTTTTTCAAGTGCAATTAGTCGAGCACCCAAGATTTATTTGTGCTAGTTTATATGGTAATTACCCGTTGATAATAAGATTAAAAATTTTCGTTAAAGAATTAAGTAGGAATTCGGAATTGTCTAAACCCGAGGTCAATAATAAATAAAGGTCGAAGGTAATCCAGTCCCGAAGCAGAATCGTTTGGAAAAGATTTAATAGCGGTTAAGGCTTCTCCAGGGATATTTATCTTTGAATTTATTATAGGAAATATTTGAGGAGTGTATTTGGGGCTGGGATGTTTTTCTAAAAGTTGATTTCTTGTGGTGAAATTATCGGGTGCCAAAGTGTTTGCGTTAGCAAGAGCTCGGAGAGATCTTTTTAGATTGAAATTATTAATCTTATTATATTTTAGTTTGTGATAGGGGTTGCTTGAAGGCTTTTTAGCAGGATCATTGATATTTGGTGATAATTTTTCGAAATTAAGATCAAAGTTTTCATTTCTTTTTTTGATGGTTTGGCATAGTGGGGTTGGATTATCTTGTGGTGGATTTGATAATATTAATGTTGGGAAATATATCAATTTTCTCCAATTTAGATCTTCCGGATTTTGTAAATATTATTAATAATTTTGATATAAATAGGATAAATTAATTTAAGGGCTGCTTTTAGGATTCGTGATATGTTTGGGCTAAAATAGCTTGTTAAAATTTTGGCTACTCCAAATCACGAATTGGATAATTTTTTATAAAGGTCTTTACCTGTGTTGGATTTTCATTTGGTGAATTAAATAATTTTTAGTCATTTGGGGTTGAATTTAAAGGTGGTGGTGGAATATCAGATGAGATGCTAAGTGATGAAGGTTCAAGCAGAGAGGTTAGAGGTTTATTACTACCTGGGCATCTTGAAGTGAGTGGTCCATGAATGGTTAAATTGTGATTTTTAAGCTAATAATTCTAAAGCAATATGAGCAAGTTCTCCTATTTCATGTTCTACTTTTGTGATGTAGTTGGGTTATGTGAATTGCCTTTATAATGATCCAAGTATGTTATTGTGATAATAATTATAAGATATTATTGTCGTAGTTTATAACTATTATCTTGACAACATCGTTTTTTATTACATTCGTTTATAGGTTCTTTCAAGAGGTTGATTTCATAATACCATAGACAGTATTTAATATGATTTCTATATCATTATTTTCATTGCATGATTTTATATTGAAAGATTCATGATGTTATCCCTTTAATTGATTAAAAATATTAAAGCTTAACTACTTATTATTTAGAAAAAAACAGATGTTGGATAGACGAAAAATATTTATTTGAATATAATTTTTAAAAGAAATTTTAAAGCCCTCTGCATTGTAAAGGCTAGTGACGCGTCCCATCTAAGTTTTACAATATTTTATAAGAATTTCAAAAATTAGGCAAATGAATTTAGTATAATGGTTGACTGGATCTTAAATTTGTTTAATATATACTGAATTTTAAAAGAAAAAAAACATAATAATTAATTACTTTGTGTTGCGTAACTTATACATACTAAAGTGATTTAAAATATTTTTGTAACAATTATACGAACTGAAAAATATAAATAAAACATTTAATTATACACAAACTATTTATTTCTATATAAATTTATTTTTAAAGAAATTTTATTACGAGCGAGAAATATATAAATAGTCTAACTAAGTTATTTTTTAAAGAAATTGCGAAATTCCAGCTTCGTTGGTTTATTCAAAATGCCAGTTCAATTATTATTTAAAAATAAAATTTTTCGAGAAATAATAACCAAAATTCCCTTGTAAACCTAGATAGAAAAAAAGTCAAAAAACCCTGGTAGAGATGATGAAAAAAAAGAAAAAATTAATGTTTTTTACTAGGCGATTTGTTCTTTTTTCCTTCTATTAAATATAAAATACAAAATTCACAAAAAAAATATCTTCAATTTTGAGTATGAAAAAATCGACATTTAAATGGGTCTGTAGAAAGTCTAGATTATTTTTCAGATTTCTATTAAAATAATGCAAAATTGGGCAGATTGGACTTTAGGGGAAACTACCATGTAAATTGTCAAGATTCATGTTTCTATCTTTTATTAATATCAGCCACTTAAACAAATTAATTTTAAGATTAGAGGATGATAATTTTCAAAATTTCTTGTTAAATTGGGAACTCTGTAAAATTATTTACTCATATTAATATTACTTTTAATTATTGCTTCTATTTTATTGCTTCCGTGCACTGGTTTATAAAATTTACGCACCAATTTATAAAATTTTGGAAATTAAAGGAAAATAAAAATGCATTTGGCCATCCGGTAACATATCAATAGTAGAGTAAGCTTCGCAAATGGGAGTTATGGGTGAAGCCAGCTAGCTTGGAACCCTCATTTAACTCACTGGTTAGCCTGTCAATCCGTCCTGAACAAGGAAGGAAATTAAGAATAAACATGAATAAATTATGAAAATCTAGATAAATTATGTAGTTATGATATCTTGGCAATGAATCTAATTCGGGGTTTCTCAATTAAAAAAAGCAATAAAAAAAATATGGGCACGGTTTTACGTCAGATATTTTAACCTACTTGATACTAACCCAGAAAATTAATTGCTTTCCAACAAAGCTTTTTTGACAGCCTCATTTTAAAAATAATACAACCTATTTTGGAAAGAATCTGCATAATAGAGAGACCTATGGCTTTTTATTTTTTTTAACCTGAATATTGTCTTTATGATCTCTCTATTAATGTACATTATTTATAGATATATAATTAATTCAATGCTATCTTTATCTACTATACATGCATATTACTGTCATCTCTCTTCCTATACCGAAAATAATAACAAAATTTATTCAATTTACCATTGTTATTTTTAAATAATAACTCTATGCTTATCAATTTAATAATTCGATCCAAATAAAAATTTATCAAGGAAAATAAAAGTTGTTATCAATGATAAGTGAAAAAGGCTTGATTCTTGATGTTTTAGATGCTCATAATTAATTAGAAAATCGTTGTTTACGAATAACATGCAAATTAAATGTTTTATTTGTTCCCATTTCCTTCTGTTAAAAATAATAAATAAGGATAAAAAAAAATATTGTTATTATTTAAAGCCTAAAGATATTTCGGCTAGGCCCATATTTTATTTTTTTTAAGTTTGTTAAAAAAATAAATTTTAAATTTATCTCATAATTATATTAATGTTAAAAATATCAGTTATTCTGACTATAAATGAACATATTTTATAAAATATACTATATCTATAATCTATATAAAAATATGAAATCAAAAGAAAGGAAATAAAAAAATAATAATTTAAGATAATTTAGAAAAATTTTTTTTTGAAATTAGGTATAATCGACGGGGCTTAATGACCTAAGCTTGAATATGCAGTTAGAACGACAGATTTCAGTTGATATTTTCTGTCGAAGGTAGAAGCCTTCTTTTGGATCATCTGTGATTAAACGTAACCTTTGCCCTATTGTTTTGAATAATTTGAGGGCTTGGGTCCAAATAATCCACAGATGTCTGAGATTACTGGAACTAACAAAACTTTATTAAGGTTTTCGTAATAGATCTGGAGGAAAAGGATCTGGCAAATCGATTCACAAAAGTATAATCCCAGGTAAGAGGTAGACCTTGGTTCCAAGGGACTAGCGTCTTACCATCTGGTCTGATTGTCGGGGCTGAGGCCGGGTGGCTCTAGGGTAGAGGAAATATTTGAGGATTTCAAGGTTCTTTTGATAATTGAATTGATAGCAGGGTGTCTGTAATCTGCTTTTTGAGAAACGACAGTGTAGGTGAAGGGGGGGGGGTGTCCAAGACTATATCGATGTGGGTTTCACATAGGACGCATGATGTAGGTGATACGATTTCACATCTTAAGCGAAGACCTATGGCTATTCTGAGTTCTTTGTTCGTTAATAACAAGCCTAGATTAGAACTAGGTACAGTTTCTAACAATTCATATCCAAGGTGGCATATGGGTGAAGTTGAAATTATTGGATCTCACGGAATGGTCATATTATTGTCATTATGGTTAGGGTTTAGGTAGAGAAAGAGCGATGAAGATTTTTTTTGAACAGCTTTGAATTTTAAGTAATCGACGCAATGCTGTATCAATGGAAAATTCTAGTCTCTTTGTTTTAGTGAATCTGGATATAAGCGATTTAGGGCATTTTTGCTCCAGAGATCTAGTGCTGCCTTACGATTTAGGTCCATATCCAAGTCTCCAAGTGTGTGTCAAAATACTGAAAAAAGCTGAAATACTTAGATATATGGGGGATTGTATACCTATACCACCTAGCTTTGGTGGAAGGGCAGCTTGCATCCAGGAGAATGACGAAAATTTGATATTTAAAATTGATTCGAGAGTATTTTTTAATTGTCGAGGTCCAATAAAACTTCAGGGGATGTGAAAATTGTAGATGAACGAACATGTAAAATCTTTGGAATCAATAATAAATTTTTCAGTAATTATTAAGCCTGATGTGCAGGTAAATATTTTAAAATATTTTTCATTCTATTGAATTTGGCAAAGAATTCATTTCTAAAATGAAATATAGCATTTTCCCCTCCAATGGGTGCACCTAGATATATAAAGTTGGCTTTGACCACCAAAATAAAATTTTCGGATGGGCAGTCCGATTCAGAAGGGGAATGAAATTCACACTTATGAGGGTTTAGCGACATTCCTGTAATAGTGGCTAAGTGATTTATAATTATGGAATTTTTATGATTTCGTTATAAGGGACTGCTAGTGTGACATCATCCAGGTACCATACATTTAATTTATGATCGCAGAGATCTTTTTTATAATTAATTGATTGCCCTGGCAGAATAATGCCGGACCTAAAGGGTCTCCTTGTTGGATGCCTTGTTTAGAGAGAATGATAGAATCATTAAATTTTAAAAAGGTAGGTTGGTTGTAACATGCTGCGATGTATGATGTATGTTTCACAAAAAGAGGGTATAAAATGTTACCTCCAGAGTGAATTGAAGGCATTATGAAGTTGAATTTTGAGAGTGTAATATGTTGGATGATACGTGTCGAGTAAGATCCAGCCTCACATCCTCCAGGAACATTAAAACCAAGCTGGTTTGGTTGTAGTAGATTGGATAGGTTAGATTTTATAAGGGAGTAAATTATTTTTGAAATGCGCCCGAATAGTGACTTTAATGCAATAGGCCTGATGTCCCCATTGATTTTATTTAAGGATATTAAGCGGGTTCCAAAAATGATGGGCTGAATGGAATTAGGTATATTATTATGAAAGATTTGATTGAGCAATATCGTGATATGTGTAAGTATCTTTTGATATAGGGGTAAAGTTGTTTTAATTATATCTTTGAGATAAATGGCTCGAAAGCCATCGATGCCTAGAAGAATCTTTTTTGAATGACTTTATTGCGTCCAATATTTCCACCTCGGTTGGTGGAATGGGATTATTAGATAGGATTTTGTGAAAATTCTTGAGGATATTTAGATTGCATGGCCATTAGAGTTATATCATTATTGGGAGCCATAGTATCACTTAAGCAGGCTATGTTGATAGGTGAATTTCTATTGCATAAGTTAATTATTTTTTCAATAAGCTTGGCCTTATTTTTTTCTGCCAAAAGCTTATTGAAAGAATGTGGAGGTTGTTTGGGAATATCAAAATAACTAGAATCATTTGAATTTAATGTTTTTTTAATGTTATGTGTTAAGTTTGAATTTAATGTTGGGAGATGTAGATTTAAATTTATAAATGATAATAGTTTATATCAATTATCTAAGCTTTTAATATTTTTATTTAGTGAGGTTAAAATAGCTAAAATTGTAAAATAATAAATCTAGCACCTTTTGGAATACGAGCAATTATGGGTGGAGGGACTTTCTTTTTTTCTAGCCATTCTTGTGCCTCAGCAATAGAGGTTGAATTAATGTTATTATCTGGGCATTAAGACATAGTTATAGAGATTGTTTCCGTGTTGAAGGTATTGTTGGAAGTTGAAGTTGTAGGTATTGGTTCCAAATTAATATTATTAATAATAGCAGGATAAGAAGATGGAGGCATAAGAGATTCATTGTGGTTAACGAAAGTATCTGATGAAGGGCATCGGTTGGCTCGTTTACCATGACAAATAATTTTATTTCTTTTTATTAGGGATACATTGTTATTGCACGTGGGATATATCACCATGGTTCATATTAATTTTATGTATGATTATGTTTAAAGATTACTTTATATTGAAAGATTCTTGATATACAAAACAAAACCTATCTCAGATTCAATCAGGAATGCATAATTTAAAAAAAAAATTATATTAATAATTTAAGTATCATAAAATAGACTTGGAAGAATCAAAAATTATGTAAAAATGAAAAACACCCTCGTTTTGGGTGGAAAGAGAAATTCTCGATAAAGCTATTTTATAGTTTGTTAAATACTAGAATATATATTTTAACGTTTTAGAAGTTAAATATTAAATCTAATTTATATTTTAATGTTCAAGACGTTATATTATATTGTGCACATGTTATTATGTTTTTCTGAGTTTAAAATAGTTAATGGTTTAAAAAGAAAATAATATACATAAAAGAATTTTTATTGTAAAAAAACATACTGGAAATTCATTAAATAAAGACGATTTATCATCATAATTTCTGTACCGTTCTAATCTTATTATCGAAGTTTGTACAAGGGTTTCCCTGCTTGTAATATTAAAGTTCAAACCGTTTGATAAAATAAATTTTATTAAGAGCGAGGTAATATATAAATGGCCTTAATTCGCATTAATTTTTTAAATAAATTGCGAAATTCCAGGTTCGTAAAAATGGTTTATTTAAATAGCAGGTCCAATTATTATTTATTTAAAAATAAAATTCTTTGAGATATAATGGCCAAAATTTCATTGCAAACATAGATAGAAAAACAATTAAATACAATAAATACACTGGTAGAGATGGAAAAGAAAGATAAATTTAACTTGTACATTAAATTTAAAAAATTGTCCCCAGAATTGGAAATCCCATTGACATTTTAAGATTTTTGAGTTTGGAATAAATTTTAATTTATTAATCTAATAAATATATTTAAAAAATCTAGATTTAAAAAAAATATTAATTTATGGCGATGTTAGAGCAGTCAAATTTGGGCTATTTTTGCTATACTCATTGTGAATCTTTTCAAAAATTTTACAAATAAAATATTACAATAAAGTAAACTTGGAAAAAATTTAATTAAATATTGGCATATTTTCTTATTCAGCTATTATAACATTTATCTGAATAAATTAGAACTATTCAAAATCCTCACAAAAAATCGTTGAATAAAATTTTAAAAGTTTCAATAATTTTGAAAAAAGAGCTATGGAATTCTAGACAGACTAATGTGTTCTGACAAAAAAAAACATTATACCCTATATAAAATTTAATTGGGGTGGCCATATAAATTATTTTAAACTTTATAGATAATGTTTAATACTCAGTTTCAAAAAAAATTACAGGAATCTATAAGGACAACAATTATTAATTATTATTGATTAAAAAGTATTATTTTATCTTTTAAATATGCCTTTTTTTGTTAAAATAATTTTATAGATAAGGATTTTTTAAATTATTGAGTAAAACATTTGTTGATATATTTTAATAATATTTTTAATATTACTCTGATTTTTCCCCATGCATGCTAAATAAACTTTGAAAAAATTTTTAATTATAAATAAATATAATAATTTAAAATCTTGAAAGTTGACATGTAATATATTTATATCCTATATAAATTCCCAAATCGACTCCTTTAAGCACAATCGAAAAAATTTTTTTAAATATGATTTATTAGCGATAATTAAAACAATTTTTTTTTGAATTTTTCTTTATCGAATTACATATATTAACCTTTCAGATAAACTTTTAACCTAATAGTAGGTTAATTTGGTTTAATAAGTGAGGTTTTAGAAAAAGATGGCCAATCTAGACCCGTAGTTAGAACACTTTTATGAATTTCTATGTTATAAGTTGACACAATTTAAACGATTACTTAAAAGAAGTATACAGCATCTTGATTTGTTTTAAAAATAAAAATTTCTTTGTGTTCTTATGTAAGTGCTTTTATTTAGTGGTCTATATTTTTTTTATAAATTTAAAGTTCCGTTTGATATATGTCCGAGAGAAGAGATAGCGATTGGGAAAACTTAATTTGTTGATTTAGAATGTTAATTTTTTTCTCTCGGCTATATTAACTCAACAGACAAGAATTTACATTTTTGGGAAATGAAAAGACGCGTGTGATATCCCAAATTAACAATTCCTGACCAAAATACCGAGGTCATACCATTTAGATTTAGGTAATCTGATAATACATTAACACCCTTCAGGGTGTTTGGCATTCGGGCCCTCCTCACAGTTTGTTAAATAACTAAATTAATCGCTGTATGCCTTGATGTTCCCTTCTGAATGGAAGCCGATATTTAACATTTATAAATATATTTGGTTGATACATCCAATTCGGTAGCTTATGGCAACTCTTGATCATCTGATATGAGGTTACTTAGGTAACGACTAAATAATGCTTCCAATCATTCATAACCACTACTATAATCAGCATTTTGTAATAGTTAAATATATTATAAAGGTAGGTTTGATGAAAGTATATTAAATGTTTTCTTAAATAATTGTTCAAAAATTGATTGATGTATTAAAACTGTCGGTGAAACAGTGGTAAAGCTAAAGATATCCAATCAACTCAAATTTAAATGAATACCTTCAGGAGTGATTGCGTGGTTCATCAAACGTGGTGCCAAAAATGAAGAAAATAAGGTTTAATGAATATAAATCAAAGCACCTCTTATTTTCGAAGTTAGTTGTAAGAAGCCCCAGTTTCAATTTCTAAATTTATTAATATATTTCTAAAAATAAGAAAAAGAAGAATATATAAAAAATATTTTAAATTTTTGGTATTAAATATTATTTTTTTTAATTAAAAAATAGTTTGGTGAAGGTATTTCATTCAAGATATTTTCCAATCGTAATAATCCTTTAGAATAGAATATCGAGTAAATTGAAATAAATTTAACTTTTTTGAAATTAATAATTTATTTATACTGATATAAATTTACAAATATGATTTACTTTCATTCTTGTGGAAGCTTACTAAAGTGATTTTAAAAAAAATAAAATAAATTTCAACGATTAAACGAAAGTAATATAATGATTGTAGTAACTATATTCTAGAGGTAAAACCTCTTAAGTTGACTTAAACAGATCGTCTTTCTAAGAAATTTATACAGAGAATCACTATAGCTAGCTTTTACTATAACATTTTAATAAATATTTTTATCTAATAATAATTAATGTGTTACATTGAAGTTCTTGCATTTTTTCTTATGATAAATTTTTATAAAAAAAACAATTAAAATTATATAAGAAAAAAATGAGTATATAATGATTTTCAGTGGATGAGCAACGATGCACTGTAATTATATTCTATGGACCCCTTGGTAGGATAATCTACTTGTTATAAATTGAGTGATAATTTTGGTGATAAAACAATTTATTTAATTAAATGGCCTTATACAATATGTATCACGTAAATCTAATGCTGGTGTTACGGGATTTCTGCCATTGATGAATTACTATGATAGAGATCAAAACTACGAAATAAGTTTAGAGTTAAATAACAAAAGTGATTCCTTTCGAGAGCACAAAATAAAACATAATTTTCTATGTAAATTATTTATTTTAAAAAAAAATTAATTTAAGCCCGCGCCTAGCCAGAAATATTTTTAAATTTTGTAGGCACCTATCAGATCTCTATCCCTTTCTTTATTTCTTCTCAAATTGACTATCATGCTCTACATAATAAACTCAATGAATAATTTATAAAACGTCTAGTATTTAAAAATAAAACTCGATAAAAAGATAAAATAATCATAAATGACAAAAGGAAATATATAAAATGGAAAAAAAATTAGTGTTACATTATCTTTATTCGATTTAGTTTAGTAAAACAAAAAAATAGTTTTTTTTAATATAGAATATGTAAATAAGGATATAACATATACTTGATTTAAATATTTATTAAAAAATCTAATTATACACTACTAATTTGATTAATATTGACATCTCAGTTTGTCACTCATCTATATATTTTTTTTTAAATTTAGATATTAATTTAGATTGTTCCGTATCAAGTCCTGTAGAACTAGAGCAAAAACGGCGTTGTCTACCTTACGGCTAATATATAATATCTTATCTATTGGTATGCCAATTACAATTCTTAATTTATTATCACTTAACAACATCCTTATATTTGAAATTTAACTAGACTAATCAGTTAGTAATAATTTTTTATTTATATTCGAAGCCTCGCCAGACGATACTTATAAATAGTAATTTATTAAATGCCTATATGTAATACTCAAAAGTTATTAATTTTTTATTTAAATAATATTAAAAGACTAAGGATAATATTTATATAAATAGTAAGTTGAATAGGTCATTTATCTACCAACAATAAATTTATTAATAACGCGATTCATTAAGAAAAAGTAAAAGCATATTTTTTTAAATATTTTTTTAATAGATTGTTAAATTTAATGAGTGTGGGAAAAATTCATGTTATAAATATACACATTTGACACTGTTTGAATAATTGATACAGTAGGTGGAAAGTTAAAAAATGGGTGGTCCCCAATCTACGCTTATGGAAATTTAAAAAAACTTCTACAAATTTAAGTTAACCAAACTATACATATATAATCAAGTAAAATAATCTTTAGTGTTGTTGAACACATAGATTGTCGTTTTTTATAAAATCGACTAAATAGAAGTTTTAAATAACAATAGATGTTTATAACTGATAATAATTGACATTATTACTATAATGATTCAGGTAGTTTACTTGAGTGATTTAAAATAAAATAAAATTAATCAAATTCACGAGATAAAACGCAACAATATTATAAAAATGAGAAAATGTACTAGGCAAATATTCCTTTCTCATATCTTCGTTTCGATTAGTCACAAATTAAATATATGGGATTTTAACTCAGGTGCAAGGATTTAGCTCTGGTCATAATAAAATAATCTATTTATTTCAGAATCAGAAGTATTTTCTTTAATCAAATCATATGGTAAAAAAAGTCAAAATCTAAAATTTTCAATATTATTGATATATAAGTAATTTTGTTTTTCTTGTTAATATCGGTAAATTGTATATAAATTAAATTAGCCGTATCTTGTTATATATAAATTAAATCATCCAATTAACAAAACAAAAATTATTAATAATATAAAATAAAAATTTTTTAATATAATATTATAAAATTGCAAATGATATTATTTTTGAATATTATATTAGATGTTGCTTCAAAGTGAAATATTAGAAGTCTTAAATTATTTAAAACATGAACACAAAGATATGTAAAAGTATATGATAAATAATTTTATAATTATTTTTAAAATATATATATTGGGATATAATAGTAATTCTATCTTCAATATAATTCAAGATTCTTCAAAGTATTTGCATTTAAATACTAAGTATTTGCATTTAAATACTTTTTTCGAAATTTGATGTATCTATTTAGTATTTATGTTTAAAAATAATTATTTAAAAACTTATTTGCATTTATATTCAACTATCTTTTCTAAGTAGTATTATTATCTCGTTTTGAGCCTATTCTTAAAAATTTTCTTTAATAAAATATTGAGTTAGCAGTGATAACAAATATGCTCAATTTGTCAAAATTATTCCTAATATTTTATTTATATTCGAATATATTTTTTAAAATTTGCCCAACCTACTGTTAAACCTTAAAAGTGAGCTTCATTAAGTTAGCCTAAATAAACAGGTTAATAATACTTATTTTAAGAGGATTATTTTTTAATTTTATTCATGAATTTATAAATTCATATTATATGGTAGGCCTTTTCAAAAATAATTCGAATTCGAATCTAATCGAATAATTACGAATACGAATAATAAATTATTTGTTTTATCTGAATACGAATAATCATTTATTCGATTCGAATAAATTATTCGTAATATTTAATAAATTGTTTAATAATCTAACATTTGTCATTTCTATTTGTTGACCTGCCAATCTAACAGGTGATGTTTATAAAAATTCTAGCACAAATTTAAAAATTTCTAGTAAAAATTTAAATTTTTATTTGCCACATTTTTTGAATCTCACGAAAAGTTTATTTTTTGAATCTCATTATAAATTATATTAAGAATTACATAAACCAGAGGTATATAAAAATATATTACATCTCTACAATAATTATTGTTAGCTAGCCTAATTATGTTAGAGGAGAATTCTTCTGATGAAATCATGCTTGATGTTGAAGATGAGAAGACTTCCTCACAAAAGAGAGCAATCATATGGGATCGATATCAAATCCTCAAAGACGGTGAAAAGGCTGCTTGTATTCATTGCAAGAGTATTATAAAATCTAAAGGCAAAACAACATCTCCTCTTATTAATCATAATAATAGGTTTCATTCACATCTTATTAAAAAAAATAATAAATTGACATTTTTTTAAAGTCTACCCCAAATTCTTCAAAAAAAAATTAATTTTAAGGATAATTTATTAAAATTATTGATAAATAATAATATACCTTTTAAAATTATTAATTCTAATGGTATTCAAAATTTTAAGTGATCTTGATTGTTCTGTAAAATCAATATGCTCAAATACTCTTAAATTCCACATGTATAATATATGCAGAAAAAGAACAATTAAAGAAATTTTAAAAATTAGATTCTTTAATTTTAAAACTAAGATTAGAATGATTCATATATGGTGGAAGGCAAATGCATATCAAATCCCCATACTTTCAAAAATGGCAAGGGATTATCTATCTATACAAGGAATATCAACTGCTTGTGAAAGGCTTTTCTCAGTTGGAACTAATTTATTGTCTTAAAACCGCATGTCATATAAGGAAGAAAATAAAAGAAAAATTCTTTGCCTTAAAAATTGGCTTAAATTATAAATTAAATTAATAATATACATTTTAATTTTGTTTATAACTAGATTATATATTATTTATTATCAGATTATTGATTACATATTATTATAATTTTTTCTGTTTAAAATCAAATTGCATGATTTATTTTATTAAAAAAATTAATTCGAATCGAATACAAATAGTAGATTTTATTATTCGTACGAATTCAAATAAACGAATCGAATATGAATAATGCACTATTCGATTCGAATTTGTTTTTGAATAGGCATATTATATGGTATAAAACCATTTATTTTACTACTAATTTAAATTTAAAAAAACATTAATTCAAATATATCTATGAAAAACAATATACAAATTAGAGAAGAGAAGAGAAGAGAAGAGAGTATTAAGGTTCAGAAATGTGGGATTAATATATTTAAAATAAATGTCTTAAATATAAATAACATTTTTATAATTTAATTATATTTTATTCTGAATTACAATAAAACCTCGATATAGTAAATATGCTAGGGGATATTTATGTTTTCTTAACTTTAATTAATATTTATTATTCAGTAATTTATTCTGAATTACAATAAAACCTCGCTATAGTAAATATGCTTGGAGATATTTATGTTTTCTTAAATTTTATTAATATTTATTACTCAGTATTTTTTCATGAACATTATATTTGTTAAATTATTTCAAAACTTTCAAAATACTGAGAATAATTTTAGCTAGATTCTACTGTGTAATATATTTTTTTTGTGTAAAAGCATATAATAATTAATTTGTTACATTTATATTCGTCTTGAGAACCAAAAAAATAAATTAAAAATTATATAAGAAAGAAATATGAGTGAGTAGAAAATATAATGATATTTAATAAATGAATGACGCGTAGGGCTAGAAATACATAGGTCTCTAGGTAGGTTAATCTGCTATTCGTTATATTTTGAATTAACAATTTTGGTGATGAAGGCAAATTAATTAAATGTTTATCTAAGAAGCAAATGTTATTCTAGTGCGGTAATTGTTACGCCATGGATGATTTTTATAAAGAAAATGATATAACTACAAAGATGGTTACCGATCCATATATATATTCATTGACAAAAATTGAGCAATCTTTTTACTCTTAAGTCAACCATAAATGAATAAATAAGCCAATACAGAATAATAATATAAAAGGGTCATTCCATTCTCAATAATACTTTGTAATTTATAATTACATGATTTTATTAAACGAGAATATTGGATGGTTAATAACAAAATAGTGAATTTGAGATGCGATGTGTAAATTTAGAAACCAGAGCCTCTCTAAAATTTAGGAACTGAGACTATAATTCACAAGTCAAATGAGTATGATAAATTTTGTTTACTTTGATCACCCCCCCCCCCTTCCTCTAAATAAAATGCGGTCCTGCAAAAAAAATCGAAATATTTCATTTTAATCGAACTTTCTAAATTTACATCAATGGTATTTGATTTTTATCAAAAATTTTCTAAAATTTTTAAATTTAATGGGTAATATATTATTATTTTATAGATAAGATTTTTTTTTTATTATTTTAAATTTTATTTGTCAAGACTATAATAGTATCAAACTAACATTATATAAGTACAGGGTTGGCATGTCGGTCAATTGACCGGTCAAATTCGGTCAATTGACTGGTCAATTGACCGGAGGAGTATTTGACTGGTCAAATACGGTCAAATACTCTAAAATATTAATGGCGAATAAATATTTTGATATAATTAACTAGTATGCATTAAAAGCATGTTTATCAATCTTATTATTTTTTTATTAAAATATAAATATGTAATTTTTCTAAACATAGTAATATTTTTAGTTATTTTTTTGCCTAATCATTGCCGTTTCTCGCCTTCTTTATTTTTTTCAATTCATTTTTCTTAAAAAAAATAAAAATACCCGATTTATTATAATCATAATATAATTTTTTCATTCTTATTTTTTAATAAATTTAAATTTTATTTAATATTTAACCGAGTATAAATTATATTAATTCTCATTTGTTTTACTTACACTTTCTATATTTGGTTTTTAAAATTAATTTTCATTTTAATTGTTCTGGTCAGATTTACGGAATATTATTCAATTCTGGTAAAAAGTTTATTATATTATATTTATAATATTAAGAAATTATTGGAATAATTGGTCGATAATTATAAAATAGTTAAGATTGATTAACTTTACAATAATCAAAATCATTTTTTGTTAAATTTTAATATATTAGGGATTATGGTCAAACCAAAGCATCATGTTTGGAAACATTTTCAAGAAGTACGCGATGGTAAATCAGTTAAAGCGGTGTGCAAGTTTTGCAAGATGTCCTATATCACCCACGTTGATAGAATGGTCAAACATTTATTAAGCAGCTGTACTATGTGCCCTGTTATAATTAAGGAAAAATTTTATTCAAATTCCAAAATATCAACCTCTACAAAAAATATCACAAATGTAATTTGTAATACTTCTAAGTCTAACTCTAATGAAGAATTGGGTGAAATTAGTGAGAATGATTATCAAATGAACAATATTTTGTCTTGTGACTCAGGAGAATTTGATTCCCTTATTTCTAATCAATCTACAAGCAAGGCGATTAAATATAAATCTCAATCTTGTATAACCGGTTTCATAGATAGAATTAATCCCAAAGAAAAAAATGAGCTGGATCAATTGTTTGCAAAGGCTGTATATGCGAGCAATTTACCTTTCCACATCACTGAAAATCCCTACATCCAAGAATTTTTTTAAAAAATACGTCCTATTTACACATTACCCAGGAGAAGGCAGCTGGCTGGATATCTTCTAGACAAAGCGTCAGGCGATATGGAGGTGAGAGTTGCAGATATAATAGATAAAGCTCCTTACTTATCAATTGTATCAGATGGCTGGAGCAACATTAGAAACGAGAGTATTATTAATTTTATGGTGATGACGCCTGTTCCAGTGTTCTACAAATTTCTAAATACTGAGGAAAATCGCCATACGGCAGATTATATTGCCCAGGAATTTAAAAATGTAATTCATGAATTGAACCCGGTAAAAGTATATTCTTTAGTTACTGATAATGCCGCTAACATGAAAGCAGCCTGGAGAATTCTAAAATCTGAATCTATTTATAATCATATACAATGTTATGGTTGTGCAGCGCATACATTGCAGATATTCTTTCACGATTTTGAACGATTGGACGCCTTCAGTGACCATATTTCAATAATTAAAAAAATTGTTAAATTTTTCAAGAATAAACACATACCAGCTGCAGTATTTTCCCGTAATAAGAATCTTCATGGCATACCATCTACATTAAGTACAATTAGCCAAACAAGATGGGCATCGTCAATAAAATGTATGGAGCAAATTCAAATATGCAAGAAAGCTCTAAAAGCATCAGTTGTTGAAGAAGCTGTTTGTGATAATTGTCCCATAGAAATTACCAATATATTAAACGAAGAATTTTGGACGAAAAATTTAAAATTTTTAGCTATACTCCAACCTTTAGCTACCTCATTGTTGAAAGTGCAAGGGGATAAATGTACTTTGGCCCAAGTAAAAAACGAGATGCTTAATTTGGAAAAACACATAATACAATTATGCCATGATTCTATATTTTCTCCATCTCAAGAAAAAAAATTAAGGTTATATTTGAAAAGAGAAAAACTGATATAAATACATGTGCTCACAATGCTGCTTATTTATTGGACCCCCAATATCAAGGGGAGCATCTTACTAATACTGAATTTGATGAAGCATGTAATATAATACAATAATTGGGTATTTTACAAGGTGATGATAATCAAAATATTTTGAGTAATATAGTAAATTTCAGAAGCAAAAGCGGTATATTTAATAGCCATAATATGTGGAAAGTTGTAACTTCCATGAGAAACAATCAAATTTCGGCCTCAAGTTGGTGGAATGCATTTTGCCCACCTTGCCCATTAAGAGAAGTCGCTAATATTTTACTAACATTTCCTAGTTCGACTTCTTCTTCTGAAAGAAATTGGTCGGTTTGGGGCAATATTCACACGAAAAACAGAAATAGATTAAAGGCTTCTACAGCAGGAAAATTAGTAAGAGTGTATCATAATTTAAGATTGATTAAAAATATTAAAGAAAATAATGATATTGAATATGAATCGGAACAAGACTCTGCCACGGAGGGTGAAACATTGACTATAGAATGAATTAAAAAATATTATGATATTTATTATTATACATAGATTTATTATAATATTATATAAATGCAAAATAAAGTTAATATTGGTGTAAAAAACATTTATTAGAATTTGACCATATTTGACCGGTCAAATATCGGTCAATGACCGAATTGTATTTGACCGGTCAAATGCACAACCCTGTATAAGTAAGCATGAAGATTTTGATATTAGATGGCGAAACGTTTTGAACTCTTTTTGCTAAATCACGATTATAACATAAATATTATTTTGGCTGAGATCTTAATCGAATCTTTTTTTTAAAACGACACGAAAATATTATATTTCCCTTTAAGTTTAAAAAATTAATAAATATAATTTAAAAAACGAAACAATATAAGCAAAGATAACAAAGATAAGGTGTAGCCTAAATAAAATAGGTTAAAAAAAATAGGCTAATTAATTTTACTACACAATTTCATATTTAAAATGTCAGAAAAATTTGTTATCATTTAAAAAGCATATTATAATTTTATATGATTATGATAATTAAGCGTATGAATTTTTATATAATTTAATTTATACATTTATATAAAAATTTTATCATAAAATGCGCTGGAGTAACTTACAATCATCTTTAAGATAAAGTAGAATATAATAAAATTAAGAATAAAAATGCATTATAATTAGAAGATTTTGACGCTTTGTTAAATCACAAATTTTACCTTTCAAAGAATCGTTCAAATTGGTGTGATTACATCGTTTAAATAACTTATTAAAAAATTATAAATACCTTTGCAATTCATTTATTATTCTTATATTGCCTAAATTTAAGGCTGCATCCTTTTTTTCACTATAGTACTCAGCCAACAACTTGTGGGATGAATAGAGTTAAAAATAGATAAAAAATATTAAAAAATTATTTTAAAAATATTTTTAATCCCTTTTGATTTTTAAGGCTCCATATAATGATCTCTTTCTATAAATTAGATAAATAGATTGTCAAGTTCACCTCCATCTCACCTTATGTTTTTAAGAAAAGTTAAAATTAAAAGATATTTATACTAAAAAAATTTAATAAATGGAGTAGAAAATAAAAATTGAATTCCATATATTTTCAACCAAACTACTTTCAGATTTTTCAGATTTTTACTAGTTTGGATATGTCATGTATTGAGATACATTATATCAAAACTTTTTATATTTACTGACAGCGATTCTTAAATGTAAAATTACGATTAGACTTTATTCGCGCAAAGTAGAAGACCAACTCTTTTTATTTTGAAGAACACTTTTTTAACAAATCGGATTTTTGAGATTTAAAAATTGGTATTTTAGACAAAAGATTTATCGATTTTAGATATCTTTGGATATAATTGAGCAAGACGCAAAAATAAACAAGTGTGTATAATAAGTATATATATAAGGGTATGTCACTCTACTCAATAAAATACTTGTTAATTATAAATATATACTTTATAATATAAGCATTTTATTTAAAAATATTGGAAAGCTAGTGAACAAGTGATTAAGAACAAGATTGTCAATCAATTTGAGATATTATCTATTTCTAATTTAGAAACAGGAACCCAACTATATAGGACCAGAGTTTAGAATTGATAATCCAAAATTATTGGAATGTTAATATGATAGATTTTTGTTTACTTTATCCCCCATTCCTCACCCCTTTCTCAATAAAAATGTAACTCTGCAATCTATATAATGCATTGTAAAAAAAATTTCTTACAAATTTTTCAAATAAGATATCTTTAATTTACATTACAAGGCACGACCCGATTTCCTTACACCACGAGGTTAGAATTTACTTAGATCTTAGGTGTGCCTGATTAATAAAAATAATTTTGGTTCGGGCTATGACAAAATAATTTTTTAAATTTACTGCCGGGAATGTTTTTGTTGGGCTTAAATATATTAGGCCCGATACAGATCACTAATTTACATTATTTTATTTTTATATATGATTTTTTAAATAATCGCCTTTTATTAGTAATATATAATTTTCTAAACTTTTTATGTAGGATAAAATATTATAATTGCATATATAAGATTTTTTTTTATTTTAAATTTTATTTAAGACTAAAATAGTAGACTAACTTATATTTTAAATAAGTCCAGAGATTTTGCCATTAGATGGCAGGATCTTTTTGACCTCTAGATGTCAAATCTCGAACCTTACAACTTATTATTTTTGCTAAAATCTTAATCGCCACGTTTTTACCACATAAAAATAATAAAATTTCCCTTTAAGATTGAAAATTAAAAAAATAATTATAATTAAAAAATAAATAAATAATACAAACAGAGATAACAAAGTCTAAGGATGGCAAAAATAAAAAAAAAGTAAAAAAATAGGAGTAATTAATTGTACCATATTATCCACATTTTTTAATTTAAAATACTGAATAATTTGTTATCATTCCAAAAGCATATAAATATTTTCTTTCAAATTGGTGTGATAACATCTTTGCGTTAAATAATATAAAAAAATCACATATAATTTTCCGATTCATTTATTATTTTAATATCGCATAAGACTAATACTTTTTTCACTATAGTGTTCTGCCAACGACATAATTCTTCACTCTCCCCCATCCCTTTTTCAAAAAAAATATGACCCTCAGAAAATGTATATAATATATTGTAAATATTTTTTTTCTATAAATTTTAAAAAAATGATTGACCGGTTATATTTATTAATTTCATAAATAATTTTTTTTTGGTTTATGAAAATCGACTTCTTTTTACTAAAACACCAATGTCAATAATGGTCTGGAAGTGTTCTGGACCCCTAAAGACCTTGATAAAATAATCACTAATAAAATGGTACTAAACAAAACTACCCTCAAAAATATTTTAGGACAAAAACAGCAGAACAAAAGACAACGGCAAAAATTCTCAAATTTTAATAATTTTTAAAAAAAATATTAATAGGAAAAAGCTTTTAAAAAAATTATTAAATTTTTCACATATAGGTTTCATTCCTCACTAAAAATATTTAACAAATGATAATGTGCAGCCGCCTAAGTATTTTCACACTATTTTTTATAAAAAATCCTGCCCATATGTGGAGTAAGGCAGCCAGGGGTAATGTCATCTCAGGGCAGTTAATTTCTTCTTAAATAATGTTAAAACTAATAAACTTTGTTATTTTATATTTAAACCATAATTATATTTTATAAAGATGTTTCAACAGTTTAAAAATGTTACGCTGATTATGATTATAAAAAATTTAAATGCAAATTTATTAACATGTGTTTTTTATAAAAATTACAAATACCAATTCTAAATATTTTAATATTTTTTAAATTAAGTTTGAATTAAATATTTTACGGGGTATACATTTATTCTTTTTAAACAACCCTTAGTGATGAGATTGCTTAAAATAAATGAATGAATAAAATTATTTGTTCGAACAAATATAAATTTTAATTTAACGATGGAAAATTGAAATTAATAAATAAGTTATAAAAAAATAAAATATTACAGAGTGAGAATGTAATAGATTTAAAAAATAACAGACAAATTAATTTTACTGCATATTTCTATTTAAAAAAAATTAACCCTAACAATTTTTAGTACATTATTCAAAAAGTTTTTTACCTTAATGATTTTATATATGTAAATAATTTTCTAGAACTTTTTGAATTTGATTTCTTGAAATAAAATTTTTTTTAAATTAGAATACTTTTTGAAAATTTGGAAGCAAGCTTGAAGATTTTTCTCTTAGATGGAACAAAGGTTTAGACATCTTAGCGAAATCTCAACATTTAAGCTGTATATTTTTGGCGAAAATATTAAGTTCAAATCTAATTTTTTAATAACTCTACTCATTTCTTATTTAAAAACATGCTCAAATTGTCTCAGTTGCATATTGCGAATAATATTTTTTAATGAACGTCTAACAATATATTATGTTTTTTAATTAATTTTTTTATGAAAATATCATTATGTTGGAATTTCGATTTTATGTTGGAAAAATAAAATTCTTATTCTTTAATCGTTTGAATTTATTCTTGTGTGTGTGGGGTTGGGTTATGTAATAAATAATTTTTTATTTACAGTATCTCATCCTCGTAAATGAATCAACCAAGTAAGTAAGAGTTTGAATACAAAGGGGGTGTAAATAAAAAGGGAACAAGAAGTGTAATAAATTTACTACCGATTTCTTATTTAAAAACTTGTCCGAATAATTTAACCCTAACCTTATAAAAAATATATAATAAAATGTGTTGGGGTAACTTACCAAGATCATCTTTAAAATAAGAAAATAAGTATAAAATGTTTTAAGATTTGTCGATTTTGATGCTACGCGAAAACTTATAAAATTAAATTTCAAATGCTAGTTCAAATAGATGTGATTATATCGTTGCGTCAATTAGAATATTTTAAAATCACACTATCTGATTCATTTATAATTCTTTATATCGAAATAAATTTAAGGATGCATTTTGATTTAATGCCCGCTTTTATATTTTTATACTTTTTTTGCAATTAAGTTTTTAAATAAATCAAATTTTTAGTAAACTCTATTCCTCCATATCAATTATAAAAATTTCTTAAAATATAATTTAATATTATCCTTATCAATTATTTATTTATAATACAAATTTTTTTTTAAGCCCCGAGAATTTTTATTTTTAAAAAAATGGAAGTAAAACAATGTAATATTTAGTCAACGAAATTTGAAAGGAATATAGTAAATTTTTCTATAGCACAATAAATATAATTTTCTATGGCATTTTTAAGAATTTAAAATATCTTTCAAACCTACACATGCCCCAAAATATTTTAAAATATTTAGGTCCCTTGCTGGACCTTTCCTCTTTCCAATCTCCTTTTTCATTTCTACCCCTCTTTAGGCAACACAACAATGCAATTTTAAAAAATTGGGAAGACGGATTTAGGAAAACACTGATCATCCTATAAAATCTAAAATAAAAAATCCTGAAATAATCACGTATAAAATGGCACTAAACAAAAATACCTTTAAAAAAATATTTTAGGACAAAAACACCAGAAAAAAGACAACGGCAAAAATTCTCAAAAATTTTTAAAAATAATTTTATCATGTGTGAATATATTAAGAATATTTATTTTAATATTTTTTAAATTAAGTTTGAATTAAATATTTTACGGGGTATATGCGAATGATATTTTTTTAATGAACGTCTAACAATATATTATGTTTTTTAATTAATTTTTTTATGAAAATATCATTATGTTGGAATTTTGATTTTATGTTGGAAAAAATAAAATTTTTATTCTTTAATCGTTCGATTTATTTTTATGTGTGTGGGGTGGGTTATGTAATAAATAATTTTTTATTTAAAATATCTCATCTTTGTAAATGAATCAACCAAGTAAGTAAGAGTTTGAATACAGAAAGGGAGTGTAAATAAAAAGGGAACAAGAAGATTTTATTACCGATTTCATATTTAAAAACTTGTCCGAATAATTTAACTCTAACCTTATAAAAAATATATAATAAAATGTGTTGGGGTAACTTACAATCATCTTTAAAATAAAAGAAAATAAAGTATAAAATGTTTTAAGATTTGTCGATTTTGATGCTACGCGAAAACTTATAAAATTAAATTTCAAATGCTAGTTCAAATAGATGTGATTATATCGTTGCGTCAATTAGAATAATTTAAAATCACACTATCTGATTCATTTATAATTCTTTATATCGCAATAAATTTAAGAATGCATTTTGATTTAATGCCTGCTTTTATAGTTTTTCTACTTTTATTTTACAATAAGTATTTAAATAAATCAAATTTTTAGTAAACTCTATTCCTCCATATCAATTATAAAAATTTCTTAAAATATAATTTAATATTATCCTTATCAATTATTTATTTATAATACAAATTTTTTTTTACGCCCCGAGAATTTTTATTTTTAAAAAAATGGAAGTAAAACAATGTAATATTTAGTCAACGAAATTTTAAAGGAATATAGTAAATTTTTCTATAGCACAATAAATATAATTTTCTATGGCATTTTTAAGAATTTAAAATATCTTTCAAACCCATACATTCCCCGAAATATTTTAAAATATTTAGATCCCTTGCTGGACCTTTTCTCTCTCCAATCTCCTTTTTCATTTCTACCCCTTTTTAGGCAACACAACAATGCAATTTTAAAAAATTGGGGAGACGGATCCAGGAAAACACTGATCAGCCTAAAAAATCTAAAATAAAATAACCCTGAAAAAATAATTATATAAAATGGCACTAAACAAAAATACCATTGAACAAAAATGTTTCAGGACTAAAAGAGCAGAACAAAAAATAACGCCAAAAATTCTCAAATTTTAAAAATTTTTTAAAATGTTGGCTTATAAAAAAATTATTAAATTTATTACATATTTGTTTCATTTTTTAACAAAATATTTAATAAATGATAATGCGTAGCCGCCTATGTATTTTCACACTACTTTTTGTGGAGTAGGGCTGACTGGGCAAAATGTAATCCAGGCCAGTTAATTTCTTCTCAAATAATATTAAAACTAATTAACTTTGTTATTTTATATTTAAACCATAAATATATTATAAAGATGTTTCAACAGTTTAAAAATGTTTCGCTGAATTATGATTATGAAAAGTTCAAATGCAAATTTATTAACATGTATTTTTTATAAAAATTACAAAAACCAATTCTAAATGATAAAATAATCTCAATTTTATCAAGTGTGATTATATTAAGAATATTTATAGAAATTTAATATTATTAAGTTTTAATTAAATATTAAAAGGGGTATACATTCTTTTTAAACAACCCTTGGTGATGAGATTGCATAAAATAAATGAATCAATAAAATTATTTGTTCGAACAAATTTAATTAAATTTTTATTTTACGATGGAAATTTTAAATTAATAAATAAGTTATAAAAAAAATAAATATTACAAACAAAGAGAGAATGGGCAGCAATATAATAAATTTAAAAAATAACAAACAAATTAATTTTACTGTCTATTTCTATTTAAAAAAAACCAACCCTAATAATTATTATTACATTATTCAAAAAGCTTTCTTTTACCTAAAAAATATTATATACGTTTATAATTATCTAGAACTTTTTGATTTTAAATTTAATTTGTTAACAAATAAAATTTTCCTTGCATGAAAATTTCAGGATGGATATCATTAAATATTTTCTTTGGGTAATATAAAATATTTTTTGAAAATTTATAAATAGTTCCAGAAAAATATATAAAGCAAGCCTGAAGATTTTTCTCTTAGATGGAACATAGGTTTAGACATCTATTAGCGTAATCTCAAAATTTAAACAATATTTTTTTGGCGAAATTATTAAGTAATACTAGTTTAAAATATCAGTTCAAATCGAAATTTTTAACAACTATACCCATTCCTTATTTAAAAACATGCTTAAATTGTCACAGTTGCATACTGCGAATAATATTTTTTTTAATCAAGGTCAAAAAATATATGTTTATTGTATAATTAATTTTTTTATGACATTATATTGGAATTTTTATTTAGTTGGAAAAGTATAATTCTCCTAATTTTTTTTAATCGTTTGAATTTATTCTTGAGTGTGTGTGTGTGGGGTTGGGTTATAAAAGTGATGCCGCGACCAGGATCTGAAGAGATTGTGTTGATGTAAATTTACTTAAATACACACGTAAGTAAATATTTTTACGTATATATTAATTTAATTATTTTTAAATTAAAATTAATGGAAAATAATAGCGCAATGTACAGGTTGAAGTCAGGATATTATTTTTAGAATAATGATTTTTGTAAGATGATTATATAGGAATTATTAATTATTTTAAAATAATGATAAAAATTGATAAACAATTTTTTAACCATGTTTAAGGGAAAATGTAACATTTTTTATTATTATTGTTTAACTTTAAAAGGAAAAATTTTGTTGAAGTTTGGAAATGCTAATATTTTTTTTTTACTATTCTTGAAATAACATAAAGAAATTTAAGAATGTTGAGATATATATATTTATGATTAAATTAATTAAAAAGACAATTATTATTGTAATTTGAATATTAACTTTTAAATGTGACCAAGGTAAAAAAATAATAATTTTAATAAAAACACAGTGGTGTCAAATAATTATTTTAAAAGAACATCTGACTTGGAAAGTGTTTGCAAGAAGTTTTAAATATAATCAAGAAGGATTAACCAGAAGTGGTTAGTAGAAAGGATAATCAGTATGATTGAAATTGGAGATTGGTGATTTATTCCAATAAAAGACATGAAAGATATAATTAAAGTTATATATCTGGATAAAGAATAATCTAATATATATAATCTCCATAATCACATGATGATCGTTTTCGTATCTCCGTAATGTATTTTTTTTTTTTAATTTTTTTTTGCCATCCCTGGGATTCGAACTTGCGACTTCACGATTGGAAGACAAAGGTTCTTTCAATGCAGCCCCCCTCAACTTTTTATTTTACGATTCAAAATATTAATTATATAGATGTTGAAGGAATTATTTAGTTTGTGTGTATGGTATTAAATATACTTTATTAATAAATTTTATATAAATATTAAAATTTAAGAGTAAAAGAGGTAAAGAAATAAAATTGGTGCAATGTATATTGTGAGCATATATTAGAAATATCAAAATTTAAAAATGTGATGGAAATCATATTGAATAAAATTTAAAATAGAGGTGCTTTAAGATTTTGAATTTTAATTATGGGTTATAGATTGGTCTGAAATTTTATTTACAGACATAGCCAGGCCTGATCAAAAAACCATGGGTTGAAGGGTAATTATTTAGTTTGTGTGTATGGTATTACATATACTTTATTAATAAATTTTATATAAATATTAAAATTTAAGAGTAAAAGAGGTAAAATTGTTGCAATATACTGTGAGCATTAGAAATATCAAAATTTAAAAATGTGTAAAATTGGTGCAATGTATATTGTGAGCATATATTAGAAATATCAAAATTTAAAAATGTGATGGAAATCATATTGAATAAAATTTAAAATAGAGGTGCTTTAAGATTTTTGAATTTTAAATATGGGTTATAGATTGGTCTTAAATTTTTTTTGCAGACATAGCCAGTCCTGATCAAAAAACCATGTCCCATGCAACTTTCATAAATTAATTAATAGTTTACATTTAATATAATGATTGAAGTTTACCTCCTATTATTTGTTAACTTAGACATATCTTTTTATTTTTTCTATTGTAATTTAATAACAATTTCTTAAATTTAATTTTATATTTTGTAAATAATTAATAAATCACTTGGTTTGTTTAAAATTTAAATAAGGAAGAACATATTTTCAGAATGGTACTTTAATATGTATTCATGCATATAAATATCAGGAGCTCACCAGTAGAATCATAGGTAAATCAGATATTTACCCTTCTTTTGTTGATAATTTTGAAATTAGACAGATTTAATTCTCATAAACCTCTTACATCAGATCATATTTTCTGGATCAAAATAAAGTATTTGAGTTTTCCTGGGCTTGGGAAATATTTTTCACCATTAATATGGACTTGGACATAGCTTGAGAAACATTTTTCATAATTATTATAGTCTAAGATTCCTGTAAATTTTTTAATTTTAAATATGGGCTAGAAATTGGCCTGAAAATTTCTATGAAGACATGGCATGGCCTGATCAACCAAGGCCCATGCAACTTTCATATTCTGATTGTATTTTTAAATGCATTGTGACTTTTTATATATTTTATTTCAGTCCTCAACTATCAAAATTATTATTGTCTTTTGCGGGTTTGAGAAAACCAAGTGCGAGGACCTGGCTTGGGAATTTTTTTAATATTAGGCATAGGTGTAATATTTAACAGAGTATTTATATGGCCCTCAGGTAAAATCTAATTTAAATATATTTTATTCAAAAAAATAGTATTCACTCTTAGTCTTAATGGGTTGGCCTTGGTTGGGGTGAGCTGGGTTAAAATAGACTAAAAAGATATAGTTTTAAGAGATTTACCTATCTCCAGGCTTGGAAAAAAAATTTAAATTACTATCGGTTGGCTAGGTTTGAGAAATTTTTTTTATAAAATTATTATTATGGGTTGGGCTGGGCTTGGAAAATATTTTTATAAATTATATTGGGCTGCGCTTGGGGAAAAATTTTCAAAATTATTATGAGCTTGGACGCTTGAGAATTTTTTTATTATTAATTATAGGTCAGACATTGGCCCAAAACAAATTTTTTTGCAGGCCTGGGCTTGACCTGATCAAAAAACCAATCTGAATTTTGATTGTATTTTTAAATTCATTATGATTATTTAAATTTTTATTTCAGTTCTTAACTACCAAAATTATTATGATCTTTCATTGGGCTTGGAAGAATTTTTCATAATTAATATGGCTTTGGACTTTGCCTGGAAATTTTTTTTAATATTAAATATTAGGTATAAGTAATCAGTAATATTTAACAAATAATATTGGTATTATCAAGTAAATGCTTTAAATTTATTTTTACTAACCATAGCACTTAGTTTTAACGGATTAAACCTGGCCTGAAGGGATGAGGGAGTAAGAAGAATAAAAATTGGATATTATTTTCAAATTACAGGTAACATGCATAAAAGTAAGACGAATTTCATTCCCCGTCATTTTTGACGGGCTATCTACTAGTAATTATGATAAAAGCCAGATATTATGAAAAAAATAGTTCTATGAAAAAAAAATTTTGTGAAAATATTAGCAATTTAAACAAGTTCATATTTTTATGAATTTTGTGAGATCAACAATGTGAATATATATGTGTATTGGAATATAAATATTCAATCCCCACGTTTTATTCGGGTTCTTTTTTTTAAATATTTTTTTATTAAAATATTTAAAAAATATTTCGAATCCCCTTAAAATAATATAATTACTTTTTCTTCTCTTTGCGGCTGGCACCATATAATTAAAAGGCCAAAATAAGGGATTTAAAAAGAGAATTTAAAAAAAAGTAAATATTATAAAATTAAGGCATATAATAAATGAAAAGGGATGAGGTTAAGACTTTTTTGTTTTAAAAAATATTAAAAAATTTATTTATAAAAAATCCGAAATATTGCAACAATTATTCATTGCAATATGGCATTTCGTTGAACATTTAAGCAGGGACCCGAACCGTTATTTATAAAGGTTCAGTTTGGGTACGGTTCAGTATATAAAAAATTATATTAGTTACGTTTTGTTTACGGTTCTTGAGAATAAATTTATATAAAATTTTGGTTCGAGCTTATTATAAAGGTTTGTAAAGGTTCATTACGGTTAAAAAAATTTTTTTATTGAATCAAAACCATCTTCTAATTTATTATTACAAGCATCTATGAATTATATATAAAAAAAATATATAAGATTCAAAATAACTCATTTTTAAATATATTATTTGAACTTATAAGTAATATATTTTTAAGTATAAATGGTTTCCTTTTTGTTCTTTGTGACGATAACACAAATAGCCCAGAAAAAGCCCTTTCTAAAACTTGTGTTGCGGGAACCGCCAATACTATAAGAGCACGTTTATATAATTCTGAATATTCAAATTATTTCCATTTCTAAAATATAAAAACTGAACCTGTTTAATCGTTTTTTATAAAGGTTCTTTTTACTCCTTCAAAAAATAATTATATCGGGTCGGTTACGGTTATGGTTCAGATATTTATAACAACAATAAATTTAAAAAAAAAATATTTAAGGGGATTCGGAATCTTTTTTTAGAAACAATAAAATTATATTTTTTGCCTCCTGGCTGGCACCAGGAAATCTTATTTTTTAGAGATATTTAATATGTATTACTTTTATGCTATAAATCATTAAATACTCGAAAAAATGGTTTTAATATAATTAAATGTAAAAAAATAAATGTGGCAATGAAAATATTCACGCCCATACACGCTCACCACTAAAAAAATTTCGACCCGAACCGCCCGCTCACAAGGCAATATTTTATTTCACGCCCGAAAAATCATGGTGTTTTTAAACTTTTCGAAACTTTAATGCTATAATTTTTTACACTTTTTTAAATTCATTCTATTTTATTCATAATATTAAAAAATAAATACATATTATAAATCCAAATTTTCACTTAGAATAAGAAGGATGTCTAATATTTTTATTTCAATTGTGTACGCCTTTCTTCTAATAGACGATTGGCTACAGAAAATAACCTTTTACTAGAAGCCGAATTTGCCAGGGCTGACAACATTTTACCATCTAATTTCTCAAAAAAGGAAATAAATTTTCCTGCTTCCAAAACTTAAAAATATTGCCATTATTATTGGTTTTATTTTTTAAAATTTTATTTTGATAATTGATATTGGTATAATTTAAAAAAAAAGATAAAACACTAAAATATTAAGACTATATAAAAATATTAAAAATATATAAAATAACTAAATAAAAATATGTATTGGTCCTTAGAATTTTTTTTTAAAAAACATTTTGATAATCTCAATTTAAAATTTAAATTTGTTCGTTGTTATAAATAATTTAGTTTTAACAATCTCTAAATGAGTCTGACCTTATTTGGCTCAACCTAAAGATACATAGTATTTTTTCATATTTATAATTGATTTTTAAAAACGGCTAACTCAATTTTATATATACTGAACAGTAACCAAACTGAACCGTTATAAAAATTCGGGTCCCTGCTTATATGTTCAATGCCATATTGCATTGAATAATAATAATTCGGATTTTATATATTTTTTGATATTTTTTAAAAAAGACTTAACCTCATCCCTTTTCAATCATTATATTAATTTTATACTATTTACTTTTTTTTAAATTCTCTTTTTAAATCCCTTATTTTGGCCTCTTAATTATATGGTCCCAGCCCCAAGAAAAGAGAAGAAAAAGTAATTATATTATTTTATTTTTTTTTCATGGGGATGCGGAATTTTTTTTAAATATATTTTAAAAAAAGATCCCAATAAAACGTGGGAATTCATGATCTATCCCCACTTTGGGATTCCGAATCCCACATGATTCCATATCCCAATACGACATATATATATATATATAATATTGAAAATTACAACATATTAGATTAAATGTTTATTTTTATATTGTGTATAATCATAAATTTATTTTCCTCTTCATGTCTTTGTATTTTTTTTTTGGTCCATACATAATTTTTTATAATTGCAAAATTAAAAAGAGAAAACGAAATATGTTGAAGCACATGACAGTGTTTTATCAGTGTTGATAATTGCTGTGGTTGGAACAAGCTTTTTTTCTCCTCCTTATTTTTATTAATTTGTTTATTATATGTAGTTTTTTTGTTAACATTTTGCATTGTATTCACCTCTTACATTAAAATAAAAGAACAGACATTTATCGGAGGTTATATAAATTAAGAGTCTTAATAGATATATAGGAAATTTTTTTATTTGTATTTATTATAGTTCATTTATCTTTAAAACATGTAAACTAAATATAAAAATAAAAAATGAATATATATACATATTAAAAGTGAATGTATATTTTAAAAATATCGATGGCTCTAAAAAGAGTTTATAGTAAAAGTGTTCCTAAAAACAGGTATAATTATGTTTAAAAATTTATAATTAGAGTTTTTGTTTAAGAAAAATTGATTCGCGTTTTTCGTTTGTAATGTTAAAAAATTTTACGTGTTTAAAATTTAAAAAAAAAATATGTTGATTGTGAGAAATTGTCATTAGTTAAAATGACTATGGGTTGAAAAATAAATTTATCTAGTATTGAGTATTTATTAATTTTTTTATTTTCCTGGCTAGTAAGAGGGTTTGAATTAATTGATGAGAGAAAGGAAGAGACGCAGGTTGCGTCCCAAATTAGGGATTTCCCGTTGGACCATGGGGTGCAGGTTAAACCGTCAGGTGTGAGACCACCTTGTAAAGAGAGGTTTGTTGGTACTAGGATGTTAGGTACTTTAGCCTTATTAAGAGCGTTATGGATGATTTTATTTATAGCTCTATGCCGGAAATGGCGACCTTGGCTGCAGGAGCAGATGCCGTGTTTTGCGTTTGGTTGAACGGGTATGTTGCAAATGTGGCAAGTGTGTGAATGTGTAAGCGAGCATCCAAGTCTAAATCCTATGGTAACTCTCAGTTGGTATTGGTTAAGAGATTATCAAGGGTTAGGCTTGGAAGTGCCTCGAGCCATTCTTACCCGCCGTATTTATTGTTTAGATGAAGAAGTTGTATATCGCTGATATCGGAAGGGTTGACTATTTTGTAGTTTCTTTATAAGGGGTTCCAAGATTGATTTATTAGAACTTTCAGTTAGGAATGTTTGACCGTCTGGGGTTAGTAGATTTCATCTTTTAGCTACTGTTAAGAGATCGTCATTTGGGTTATAAAAGATGAGATCGCGGAATTGTGCGAAAGGCGATTAGAGATAAAAAGAGATAGGGAGAGTAATTCTAAGGGGATCAACCCGATGTCAATTAGCGGGTAATTGAGCAAGGTGCCATTAAAGTCTGATAATGGAAAGGATCCTTTCCATACCGGTCTTTAAGCGAATATTATGTTGGGTGAAAAATCCTCAGTAAGTGAACGAGGAGGATAAATGGAAGAGGTGCGAGATTTTAGGTAAATATAGGCACTTTTTTAATAGATAAAAAAGTTGGTGCGATGGGATATGATTGATGAACTTTTCCAAGTTTTGCAACTCGAAGAAGGTTTTATCGATAGTTTTTTCCTAAATTTTATTATTAAGTAGTGGAGAGCCCAAGAGTTGGATATCTTCGATTTAGATAATATTGTAATCTTTAAATGAATCTAGGGGAATCTCGGGGTTGAGTATGCAGATTTCTGTTTTGGTTTTAATTCTAGACCAATTTGGGGCATTCTCTTTCGAGGTGGTAGGTGGCTTTGCTTATTTAATGTTGTTTACCGCAGAGAGTGCCATCGTCTAGGTATCATAGATTAAGGTCTATATCAAAATCAGATTTGAGATCTTTCATCATAATATGGATGGCTAAGCAGAAAAGTATAGAGCCAAGGGTGTCGCCCTGTTGAACACCCTCTTCGGAGTATATAACGCAACCATTGAAAATGAGGAGAGTGCTATTGGTATAGCAAATGTCAACGATGCGCGAGTATTGGGGAAAATTGTCGTAAAAGGTAGGAGAGCCGAAGAACGAGATACAGTATTGAAGGCGTTCTTAAAATCAATTTTGCAAAGAACGGAGTTTATAGGTAGATGTTGTAGGTAGATTCGAAGACAGTGAGAGGCTATATCTACGCCACCTTTTGTTCAGCAGCCTAATTGGTAATTGCCAAGCAGGGAATGATTATCGGTTTACATTTTTTTTGCGATAATTTTAGTAATCAGGCGTCAGAGGAAAGAATCGATAAAAATTAAGTGGACACCTCCTTTAGGTTTTTCAAATGCAATTAGCTCTAAATGTTATTTGATGAGCTAATGTGGGGATATCTCTAGTGATTATATTATTGAGGAAGGTTGTAAGTGAGTTAAAAAAACTCTATGGGAGATTTTAGGAATGTTTGGAAGTAGGAAGGTCTATAGGTATCAGGACCTGCTGCTAAAAATTTATTAAATTCGCTTATAGTGTCGCGTATATCTTGATTTGATATTGTGAGAGGAGGGATATTGGGAGGAGGGTTTGGTAAGCTAGTATAAGAAGCTCGTGGATGAAGAGATTTTAGATTTTCAAGCGCATCATTAGATGGGGCTAGTTTTGTTTGTGAGAAGATTAATTTTTGGGCGTCGTCTTCATTTATTATTTTGGAGATTTTGTTACAGGTTTTATTGAAACTTTCATTAGTATTATTGGGATATTTGATGTGTTCTAGAAGTGTTAAGTTAACAATTTAAGTCTGTCTTTTATAATTAGGTAGTGAAATAAATTTTTTTATCTTTTGGGATTGAGAGACATGTAAAGGGGAAAGTGAATAGATTATTCCAATGATTTGTGTTTGACAAATCTAAGTTAATATTATCAAATAATTTAGTTAGATGGTCTGTGATATAGTGGTTAACACTGTTTGGGATGTGCTTAATTTGGTGTTTTATTAATAATGATAAATTCTTCCAATGATTTGTTATTTACTTGTATGTGTTTGGTATTGATTGGGGGGTTCTATAAGTTTTGTGCAAAGTGTGTTAGAGCCTAAGCAAGGGAGGGTTGTAGGGCCATGTTTGTAAAGATGGTCATCTTTTTTTATATTTATTAGTTTGTAAGTTGGATAGATTCCTTTCATGGTAATGATGATTGGAAGGTTTGATATTTAATAATTTGTTTATTTAAGCAACAGAATTTTGCCTTTAAATATGTGGCCTTCTCTTTAAAGTCACCTTCTTGTGTTGTTAAAAATATAAGGTGATTGTATTAAGCATATCATGAGGTAAGATTTCTATCAGGCGAAATATTCAGTTAATATATTGCTTACATTATTACTAAAAATAATATTAGATTTTTAAGCAAAATTTCTTTCTTTGAGAGTCTTATTATTGCCATGTTCTGGTTTATAAATCTTAATTGGTACTTTAAGTCATTTCAGAGTTTTAATTTTGGATAATTATTTTGTACTCAGATATTGAATATTTGAATGTTTATTAATCAGATGTATCAAATTAATTTTTAAGGGTTGTTTTTTAATTGAGTGAAATATAATTTGAGCTTAATTGCTTATTAGCTTTAAGTCCGTTACAGCTGTAAGGATAGAAATTAGATGTAAAAAAATAAAACTTTTAGGGTTTAGGTCTAACTTGGTTTATTAATTGTTTGAAAGAAATTCACTTAACCTGGTACAAACTTATTTCAATTTCTTCTAAAATCCAAACCCAATCTATAGAATTTCGTTTATACAGTGTTGTGATGATTAATGAATCATTTTGACGATTAAATTAAAACCAATCCATATAAAAATATTTTGTTTGCAAAAATAATTGAAATAACAAAAGGAGGAATAAAAGAATTTTCAATAATGCTTTGTCTATATTTTAATTATTTTTGCAAACAAAATATTTTTATATGGATGGGTTTTAATATTAATCGTTAATATGTTTAATTAAATAAAATTATGTATTTATTGTGTATCTATGATCAATTCGACAAATAGCATGGGCGATAATACAGTTCAAAAGTCGATAAGGTGCAATTCGATAAAAGAAATGACCAACCAAAATAACGATAATGGACGAATCTAAAATCAATAAATTTTAACTTCTTAGGATAGATGGACACTGGGTTTATAATGGGTGGGCGTGTCGCAGTTGCGTACCGCGAATAATATTTTTTTAATGAACGTCAATCAATATATATTATGTTTTTTAAATAAAAGGGGATGTAAATAAAAAGGTAACAAACAGAGTAATTGATTTTACTATGGTTTCTTATTTAAAAACTTGTCGGAATAATTTCTTATTCAAATGTATCTCATCCTTGTAAGTGGTTCAGCTGGCATATAAGAGATTGAATTTATATAATATATTTTACGATAATTATTATAAAAAATATTTAATGAAATATGTTTGGGTAACTTACCATCTTTAAAATAAAATAAAATAATATAAAATGTTAAGATTTGCCGATTTTGACGCTACTCTAAAACTCATAAAATTTAGAATATTTTACAATTTCTGATTCATTTATTATTCTTTATATCGCAATCAATTTAAGGATGCGTTTTGATTTAAAGCCTGTTTTTATAGTTTTTCTACTTATTTTTGCAAATAAGATATTTTAAATATATCAAATTTTTAGAACCTATTCATCCATATCAATTATAAAAATGTTTAAAATATTATTTAATTATATCCATATCAACTATTTATAATACAAATTATTTTTTAAGCCCAGAAAATAATTTTTTTTAAAAGAATGGAGTAGAACAATGTAATGTCTAGCTAACGAAATGTGAGAGGAATACCGTATATTTCATTAGTTATAATTTTATTTTACAAATAGTTTACATGTTATTTTAAATATATATAATTTAAAAAAAAATAAATAAATGCACAGTTATATTTATTTAAAGAAACAATTGAACCTAAAAAATTTTAAATATGGAAATTTAAAAAATTTAAATATATGTATAAGGAGCCAGCGTTAAAATTCATCGATTTGTGAGAATTATTTAAAAGCCTTATTAACATCTCAGGATCAGATTGGTCTATCCCTTTTAAAATATTTTTTGTAAGTAAATTAAATCTCGATTTATTTAAAATTCATAAAAAATGCTTGATGATTAAATCAAAAATTTTTTTTTAGATTTAGTTTTATTAAAATAATTCTATTTAAAATTAAATAAATGAATTTTAGTAAGGTACTTATCATAAATATATCTAATAATATATTTTGAGATTAATTTGTACAATAAGTAAAATCTTTAAAGAGGAGTGGCCAGTATATGTGTGATCATTTAAGGCACTTCTATTAATTTTTATTTAGTAAGTTGATTAAATAATTTATAAAAGATCACTTAAATATAATTTATTAGATTAAGATAAATATACGTTTTGAAATTTTAAGAGGAAAGATTTATTTCACTGTTTGACATATTAATGGGGCATGGGTGATATTTATTTGTCTAAATATTGTTGTAGCCGCTTTTTAAAATCAGAGGCTAAATCAAATGATTCAAAGGCAAAAGCTTTATTGTTGACATATATAATATATTTATACTGATAAAAATTTTTCAAATTACCATTTTGATGAATGAGTACTGTATGATTGAAAAATAATAATAAATACTGGCCATATAATAAAAAATTTTATAATGATCTCAACTATATACATCATAATACCTTAAAAGTATGTTCCTCTAATACATTCATTAGCCTGAATTAAAAAGCTATAAATGGTCTATTCTCATATTATATAAATATAAACCATTATATTTTACACCTAATTTAGGAAAAAACAATATAGGCTCTTAGGTCATGTTATATTTGCTAGCTATTTTTGAAAGATAATAATGACACCAAATACTTAAAATAAATCAAAATATGGTAACTTAGTTCAAAAACAGCCCATTTCTAAAAAGCAATTAAGTATCAAAAATAAGACAACCCTGGAGAGTGCCTTAATGCTTTTCGAATGCAACGGCGAATTAATTTTGGATAATAATAACCATATTAAATACATCACTAATAGTTTTAAATATTCTAAATTTTCCAACAAACTTGATTATTGTTATAAAAAGCCACTACATAGAAGTTTATTATTAAATATTTGGGAACCTCATGAAGAGATAATGTTAAGTTTCAAAGATCGGGCAGATATAAAGTGAGATTAATATTTTTTACAAAATGATATAGAATCTTGATAGTGGACCTCTTTAGTGTAAAATAAAACCTAGCAATAGTTAATTTGTTTAGGGTAAAATATCATTTTTACCATATGTATTATACCAATTTTTTCTAGGTTATACTTAAACTAAATCAGAGCCCTGAAATTAAATTACACTACATGGAACATTAACTCTATATTGGGAAATATAGCTAAATTTTTTGCATATAATAGTTATTTATATCTTATTTTTTTGAAAAAAAAATAATAATCAATGTGTTACAATCAGCTTCCAATTTCGATACTAATTTTATATTAAAACAAATTGAAATTATATAAGAAAAACATGTAATATATAAAATAATTATCAGATAATCAAAGAGACTGCAGTAGCTGAATATGTTTTCCATGTATCCCTTGGTAAGGTAGATTTATTTTTTTTGTTTAGTTTGAATTTCCTCTATAGGGATTGTTGTAGACCATCAATGTTTGTTATTATGATAGAGATAAAAAAAAAGTGGGAACTATTGTATATCTAAATCTTATACGCATATATTTATAAAGTTGACTATAAATTATAGTCATAGAATAATTTTTGTAAAGGAAGTTGTATCCTGTTCTATATATTATTTGTATTTATAATTATAAAATATTGTAAGCATTATATTTAAAAGTAATTTTGTACAAGAATACTGATTAATTAAAGGAAAAATAGACAATTCGAGATGACCTATATTTGAAGTAAGGGACCATAACCCCTCTTAAATTTACTGGAACCAAAGAAATTTTAAATGAAAAATAATATTTAAAGATATAATTAGAAAAATATTTTTGAGGTAATAATCTTCAAGACGATCCTCATCCAAGATAAAAAAAAAGAAGTGTTACATAAGCGACCTAATAAGATTAAACATTAAGGCCTTTTTGAATTTTTTTTGTATATCTTTTCTCTTGATATAATTTAGTTACTTTAGTTAATTTTAAAAAACTTTATTTTCAATATCTTGAAATATTTTATATATTTCAAATAAGATTTAAATGTTTAATTTTTTATCAATTTAACTTTGATTTTCAGGTTTATTAATTATTTATTTTTTAATTTAATATAAATAATTTCATGTAATTGGATCGAATAGATGGAAATTATAAAACGAACAATATTTTACTAGATTTAATCGGGAATTCAAAAAAAAATTTTTTAAATTTATTATCAAAAGACCTCTTTTTTAGCTAACATTTTGAAAATGACCTTTTTGAGTATATAAAATTTTCAAAATTTTTAAGAGACTCGTGTCTCCCCACACCGTCTTCCAGTCATGGTATTGGTTTTAGGTATAAAATAATAATTATAATTTATTATATATAAATCATTTAAACTTTTTTAAATGATTTATATTGGTAGATGCAGTGCATATATGGAATAGTCTTTATGTGATTACCTATTAAAATTTTAATTATTTCAAAATGATTGTTAAATATTGATATATCTATAATAAAAAAATATACAAACTAAATTTCATCGAAATATTTTCACACTATGCTCATTTGATAATTTCTTAATATTTAAGCGTTTTTTCATGTTTTGAAGTACTATGTCTGAGCCATATTAAAAAAAATTTTTGTTATATTTTAAAATAAAAACTACTATGTTTAAAAGTGAAATAAAGGTGATGTTAATATATAACCAGTATCAGGTTTATAATAAATAATTTTAAAAAATATCGCTACTTAATTCTGAAAGGTCGAAACATCGTATCCCCAAATTTTAGCTTTTATATTAATATATTGATAATTTTTTAAATAAATAGCATGATTATATCCGCGCCAATTTTTTCATTTTTAAAAATTATAGCGCCTAAATTTTTCCCATCATATTAATTTAATCTATGGATATCAACAATTCGTTTGTTCATTCATGTATATAATTTTATAAATTATATGTTTATTAATATATTTGGTGTGTTACTCACGCTCTTTATTTATCTCGTTTACTAAAAAGTAATAAATATAATATTTGAGACCATAATCAAATCTTCAATTAGATTGGTCACCTATATATGCTTATTTATTTCTTTTATTAATCAAATCGGAAATGCATTTTATCTTCTTAAATGATCATGAATTAATTAGCCTGATTTGATTTGTTATCGCGTAATTACAGAAAACATCACAGAGAAAACTATTATAGATAAACTTTTACAGAAAAAACATTGATAGAGCATGTCATTTATAGAGAAATATTTTATAGAGAAATATTTTATAGAGAAATATTTTAAAGAGAAATATTTTATAGAGAATTATTTTATAAAGAATGTATTTTACAGAGAAATTTTTATAGATAAAACAATTATAGAGAATGTCGTAGAATGATTTTACAGAGAATGATTTTATAGAGTTGGTATTTTATAGAGAATTATTTATAATGAATATTATAGAATTATTTTATAAAGAATGGATTTTATAGAGAATTATTTTATAAAAAATATATTTTATAGAGAATTATTTTATAAAAAATTATATTTAAAGAATATGATAATTAAGAAATATCTATATAATATATAATATTTTTGTATAATTATTACTTAGTCTTTACATAGTCATATGGAAAAAAAATTACAGTATTTGACATTATATATTAGAATTCCTTGTATAAGCAAATAATTGGGTAGTTTTTTAAATTATTACGAATCGGCACCGAAAATTATTTACTTATCTTTGCACAACGTTTTTCGATTGTTAGATAAATTAATGGTAGAACAAAATTTTGACATTATTTGTAAGGAATTTTACGAAATTTATTATTAATAAGAATATAAAATTAAATATGATATTGTTGTTTAAAGTTAATTTAGTAATGTAACTTAAAGAATATGATTTATACTATTTGTATATAAAGTTTTTATAAGAGAAACTTAGATAATCTACTTAATAAGAGCTTAGCAATATTCATTTCAAAATATCAAATAGATTTTTATTCATAAAATATCCAAATAAATATAATAAACAGTATACCAATATAAAAAATACAATTATATGAATCAACAATTAGAAAAATCCCGATATTCCTTCTAGTGGAGCCAATATTCCTAAAGAATATTATTCCACTTTGTAAAAATTCAGACTCTTCGCCTTTGACTATAATTAAAATGTTAAAATTTATAATATAATATAAATACTAACTCTTTATAATTTTACAGATCGTTGGATGATGATAAATTATATGAGACAAAAAACTTCGATGCCAGCCCTCTACTGAATTATTTGTATTTAGTTCACGAGATAGTGTCGATTCGTAGCAATTTCATATTTTTCCAATCCACGTCTCTTCAAATTATCTAACAAGGGGCGAGAATATCCTTATTTTCTTAAAAGAATTCAGAGGCACATAATTCCTCGAATTCATATATTACATCTTCAACTGGTACATATGCCAGTTACATTAACATTTTTATATACATAGCAAATTTTGTTTGTGTTTTATATGTATTTAAATTAGAGATTTTTTGAACCGTGCCCCATATGCATCAAATGAAACAGGCACCCGCGCATTGCAGTCAGTGGAAACAACTGTTTAAAAGCAGATAACGCTGCTAATTCAAAGTCGATAATGATAAATTTAGGATTTAAAAAAAATTTTAAATTTTTTATTTGATTGAAAATATTAACATAATCTTGTTGGCGACGTGATGCAATCATAACATAAATAGCGGGGATAATGGTTTTATGTTTCATCCCGTGGATGGTGTATATTTGCTGGAAGAAAGGAGGACATGTCATGAATGGACAATCTGCCATACCATTTAAAGCATGTTAATAAAAATTGTAAATTTTTATAGGTTGAAAATATGATACATCGGTGATCATGATGACCGCTATCATATAATAAAAAGTTCTCATTATTATTGGATAATTGATATGATTTAAATCTTAGCTAATGAATTTATATTAATATAAATATATTACATAATATTCGGTTTAACGTAATTTAATCGATCTTAATATTTAAAAAAAGAAATATTAACTATAACTTGTTATATTTTCCCCAATATATCTACTAACTTAACTAATTGCATTACATTTCCAAAGTAACTTTTAACAACACTATCTATTTTATTTTGTATTCTTATCTTTAAATATATATTTCGCAAATCCTCACAAATTATATCGAAATTTTGTTCTACTATTAATTCTCTAATAATCGAAAAATCTTGGGTAAACATGAGCAAATAATTTTCTGTGCTAATTGTAATAATTTTCTTACAATAAAAACTACCCAATTATTCCCTTATATAAAGTAATTCTAATATTTAATAATATTTCAAATCTTTTAATTTTTTTCCCTATGACTATATAGTGCCTAAGTAATAATTACACAAATACACACAAAAATGTTATATATTATATAGATATTAAAATAATTCTATTAAATACATTCATTATATAAAATAATTCTCTTAAAATATATTCTCTATAAACGTCATTCTCTATATATATCTCTAAAACTTTCTTTATAAACGACATTCTCTACAATTGTTTTCTCTATAAATGCTTTCTCTATTTTTATTTTCCCTATCATTTTTCCAATCCACGTTTCTTCAAAGTATCTATCAAGGGGGCGAGAATATCCCTATTTTTTGGTATTCAGAAGCACATAATTCCTCGAATTCAAGAATTATATTATGTGCATAGCAAATTTTATTTGTGTTTTATATGCATTTAAATTAGCGGATTTTTTGAACCGTGCGCCATGTGCATTGACATATGAAACAAGCTCCCGCGTATTTCAGTCAGTGGAAACAACTGTTTAAAAGCAGATAACGCTGCTAATTCAAAGTCGATCATGATGAATTTAGGATTTAAAAAAATTTGGGAATTTTTATTTGATTGAAATAATTAACGTATGGCGACGTGATGCCACAGAACATAAATAGCGGGATAATTGTTTTATGTTTCATCCCGTAGATGGTGTAAATTTGCTGGGAGAGAGGAGGACATGTGTTGAATATGCGATAAAACTAGTAAATTTTTGAAGGTTGAAAATATGATACATGGGTTATCATGATGACCACTATCATATAACAAAAATTGCTCATTATTATTAGAATAATTGATATTCATTTGGTATGACCAAGTCAATCAGACTCATGAGAAAGTTAACTGTAGCTGGCTACATTTTTTTTAAAGTAACTGGTAAAAGTAACTAGTTATTTTATTTTTATATATATAAGTAATATCTTAATAAATATAATTAAATAATAAATTTAAATTTGTAATAATTTTTTTACATTCCATTACATTTTAATTTGATTTAAATCTTAGCCAATATAATAATATAAATGTATTAAAATATATTCAATTTAACGTAATATAATCGATCTGGCTAACCCTGAATCTACTATCTACTTAAAATAATTGTAGCTAGTGACTAGTTATATTTTAAAAAAGAAATATTAACTATAACTTGTTATATTTTCCCAATTATAAATAGTTGAATTACATTTCCAAAGTAACTTTTAACAAAACTAACTTTTTTATTTTGTATTCTTATCTTTAAAAATATATTTCCAAAATTCCTTACAAATCATATCAAAATTTTGTTCTTACCATTAATTCTTCTCGAACTTTGGGCAAACATAAGCAAATAATTTTCTATGCCAATTTTTATAATTTTCTTACAAAAAAAACCCAATTATTCGCTAATATTAGGTAATTCTAATATTTTATATTATTTTATATCTTGCAATTTTTTTTCCCTTTGACTATATATTGCCTAAGTAATAATTACGCAAATTTACACAAAAATGTTATATATTATATAGATAATATTCTTTATAAAATATTTCTTTAAAATACATTCATTATAAAATTTAATAAAATCATTTATTATAAAATCATTCTCTGTAAAATCATTCTTTTTAAAATTATTCTTAATAAAATATATTCTCTATAAAATCATTCACTGTCTGTAAAATTATTCTCTTTAAAATTATTCTCAATAAAATATATTCTCTATATAATCATTCACTATAAAATCATTCTCTGTAAAATCATTCTCTTTAAAATTATTCTCAATAAAATATATTCTCTATAAAATCATTCACTATAAAATCATTCTCTGTAAAATCATTCTCTATAAACGACATTCTCTATAATTGTTTTCTCTATAAATGCATTCTCTATATTCTCTATATAAAACTTTCTCTATAAAATTTTCTTTATAAACGACATTCTCTATAATTGTTATCTCTATAAAGGCTTTCTCTATTTTTGTTTTCTTTATAAAAGTTTCTCTGTAAAATAATGGTTTCTCTGTAATGACGTGGAACCATTTGTTTTTAGCCCTATAAAAAATATTTTTGATGAAATACTAAACACCAATTTGAAAATCTTATGCTGCTAATAACGAAAATATTTTCTAGCAAAATGATGGATTTATTATAATAAACTACATTTTGTATTAAATGCCATCATTTTAAAAACAAATTTATTTAGTTGATGTTTTCTAGTAAAATTTAAGTTGCCTAGCGATAAAAATAGCCGTTCTCGCATGTAATATAATTAGTATGTTACTTTCAAGTTCATAGAAGTTTGCTAAAGTGATTCAATATATTTTTTTAAATAATATACAATATAAAAATATTACGAATAATTATGATTATGGTTATAAATTGCATTAAAATTTGAGATAGATAGCTTTAAATTAGAAAGTGCTCTCTTAATCTTTAACTAAACTCATCATGTGTCTGAAAGGGATAATGGCTCAAAATGCTATAATACCCAGGGGATTTATGTTAAAAGTTTTGGTATTAATGGTTTTATTAATATTTTCGCTAAAAGGATTATATTAGAACGCTTGTCGTTTTTTTTAATCATTTTTCCTAATCATAAATGATAATATCAAACACTATAATATTTTAAGATCCTTATTTAAATAAAATTAAAGAATTATTAACAAAATATATGTGAAATTGATCCCCAATTGTCTTGTAAAACATCAATGAATCTTATATTCCACTGGTCGAATGTCAACCTCAATTTTTCTTTTGAAATTAATGGGGTCATATATTGCGAATCAAATTTTTCCAGCAAGTTTATATTAAGATCCATGTTATAACTGTTTTTATATAAGTAAAACATATAATTCGTCCCTTATATGATAATACGGTTGTAGATTTTGATAATGGGCTTTGTTTCAAGAATATGAATCCCGTATTTTAAAGCTGTTGAACTTCAAGTTACTTTTTCCTATAAGATCAAGAAATTTAACTTGCTGTATTTAAAAAATTTAATCTCAGGGCATAATTCTTTCAGTATAAAATCTTCGTTTTACTAAATTTTGCAATTTACAAAATTATCTATTTGATTTTATTTGGTCTTAATAGTGTTTATCATAATAAAATTGTTTTATAAATTTTAATATTTTCTGTCATAATTTATAGAAATCTGGAAAGATGAGTTTCTGTACTTCCCTAAATATCTAAAACTTATCTAACCGTTTTTGTAAAAAATAATATTTCCTGAATCTTTAGTAATGTCAAATTCTAGCATTTTTAAATATTAATTTTTTTAAAAACAGACTAAATCATATTCTAAAAAAATTGAGGAGTATTTAATAAAATTTATACCTTCATTAAAAAAAATAAATGTAACTATTTAGTTATAAAGATTTTGAATCGCGACATTTCTTTAAGCCCCCCAGTATATATTGTTTATAAAAGTATAATAATTAATGTGTTACCCATTTGTTCATGATAAGGTACTAAAGCGATTTTAAAATAGATATAATTACTCAAGATAAAGCTGAGTACAAAAATATTAGCAATGAGCTCGTAATCAGGTAGACACATGTACAATATTTCACACAATCCGTATAATTTTATATAAATATAATTAAAAATTTTATGATCAAATTGAAACATAATATCAAATATTTTTCTGGCAGAATCAGATCTTCAAATTCAAAAATAAACGGGCGCATATAATTATTTTGGTTTTGTAAGATTAAATAACTTATTTAGCAAGTTTTTTTTTAAATTTAAAAAATCTGACTTTGTTCGCAGTAAATATATTCCCGTACCTATAAAAATACCTATCATATTATATTTTAGAAAAATTTAATAGGATTATATTACCAGATTAAGAAACATAATATATTAGTGTTTGTTTTACTTTTGTTAAATTTGTCTAAAGTAAAAATCAAAATATCAAATAGAAAAAACGTAACTAATGTAGACATAGGGTTGGGAGTCAAGCTAAGACTTAACTCCAGTAAAAATAGTTTTCTCAACATTATTATTATTAAGTGTAAATTGACAATTTAAAGCATTCGCAAATACATCAAAATTGATTATTTTTTCTTAAAATAAATGAGCGGGTTAGAAATTATTATTTAAAAAGATTTCACTCCACTCTTTAATTTTAATTTTAAATAAATTTCAAATTAAAATTTTTTTTTTATTAAACTTATTATCTTTATAATTAAACTTTTTTGATATCTTTACTAATACACCGTAGTAAGGTGAGCCACCTAAGATAATTAAAGAGTCCCCTCAAAATTTTGAAATTTTTATTTTATACTACTAAATTGATAATGATACCTAAAACAATAAAGGTAATTTTATAAAAATATAATTTTACATTATGTTACCTAATAAAAAGTTAATTTTAAATATAATTTTTTTTAAAAAATTAGAGCCTCCTGGGCTAGTGATGCATATCTAAGTTTTACAATATTTTATAAGATTCCAAGAATTAGGCAAATGAATTTAGTGTAATGGTCTGGATCTTAAATTCGTTTAATATCTACTGAATTTTGAAGAAATAAAAACATAATATTATATATTACTTTGTGGTGCGTAGTCTTTACATACTAAAGTGATTTAAAATATTTTTGTAACAATTATAAAAACTAAAAACAATAAAATAAAACATTTAATCATTTACAGCATATAAATATTTAAATCATCGAAAATTTACAACTATTTATTTCTTAAATTTATCTTCTAATAAGTTTGACATAAGGATATATTTTATAAATTTGTTTGGAAATTTATTTTAAGATTATATACACATTCCTAGCAAATAAATCTATAAGCTTTAAACTATTATGTGAATCCTAGAGAAAGGATGTATTGACGACATTTTGATATCATTTCTTTAGATTTTAAAAAGAAATATATAATGAGATATGATATAGCCAATCTTTTAAACCTTAGGTTTGTTAAAAGAAATATTATTTTTGAATTTCATTTCCTTAAAATTATTTCTTTTAAACTAACAATAATACACATTGAATATTTACCTTGTTGAAAAGAAAAACAAAATTATATTTTATAAACTAATATTTTTATATCTAATATTGTTTTAAAATTGACTATATAAGTTCATCGCTAGTCAAGGGAAGTGGCAAAGTATCTAATTCTAGATTGAGTTTTTAATTTGAGTATATAAATTTTCACAATAGTTGAAAATTTCGTAAGATTTTTATGGGTTATCAGATAAATTAAATCTTATATAAAACTAAACTAAACAATATATTATTATTTCTTTTTTTAATATATATTTTTAATTATAATTTGTAAATGTAAAATTTGTCAAAATTTGTTATTTAAATAAAGTATTATCATAACATCAAAAAAATAAATAAAGATATTAAATAAAATTTACCTTATGTAGAAAATAGGAGTTATCATAACAAATTTTTTTAGAATTATGTCATTTTTTTAGAATTATGTCATTTTTTTTAAATTTATTTTTAGAAGTATTTTATTATTTAAAAAAAAAAATTTTTTTAATGAAGTTTAAAAAAATATTTAATGTAATATTTATATAAAATAACTATTTAATAGAATTATTTTATTTATTATATTAAAAATTGACGATATTTTGATATCTTTAAATTTTAAAAAATAATAAAACGAATAAGATATGATTTAGCCAATCCTTTAATCCATATGTTTGTTATGGAAATATTATTTTTCAACTTCATTTCCTTAAAAATTTTGAACGAACATTAATATATAGAATATTTACCTTGTTGAGCCGTTGCTAAAATGAAAAACAAAATTATATTTTTTTAGAATTATTTATATATATAATATTGTTATGATAATGATTAGGTTGTTCGTCGCTAGTGTAGGGAAGTGGCAAAGTGTCTCAGTCTAGATTGAGTGTTTAATTGAGTATAAAAAATATTCTAGTTGAAAATGAAATTCGTTAGAAATTTTTATGGGTTAAAATCAGATAAATTAAATCTATATATAAAACTAAACAATATTTTAATTAATAATGATATTAAATAAAATTTACCTTTATAGATGCAGAAAATAAGGGTTATCAAGATAAATTTATTTATTAATAGAGTCATATCTTTTAAATTTATTTTTAAAATTATTGTATTATTTTAAGATATTTATTTTTAAAATCAAGTTTCAAAAAATATTTAAAGTAATGCTTATATAAAATAACTTTATAATTGAATTATTTCTTTCTCGTTTAGTATTTTATCTTATAAATTATTATATGTCTACAAGATAAAAATTTAGGTGGAAAATATTTTATAAATAATTTGATATAATTAAGTTCGTCTAAAAATATGTTTACTATTAAATTTTATTAAATTGAAAATATGCAAAAATTGCAAAACATAATAAAATTAATTTTTTCCTTTTTTTTAAAATTTCCTATATTTCTTCTTATCTTTCTATATTATTTTTTTTAAATTTTCTTACATCTATTTTGCCCCATTTATTTATTACTTTGTAACTCAGTCTTATTGTTTTTCGCCCTTTACTAGTGATTACTTTATTTGTTAAACTTTTACGATTATATTATTCCAATATTTAATACAATTTTCTTGCTTGATATTATAATATAAACATTTCTTTTATATAAAATATATTCAAGCTTGTTCAGTTAAATAAAATATCGGCAAAAAAATGTTTTTTTATTTATTTAGTATGAGACTTGATTTTAATTATCTTTTTTTTTCATTAAATAAAATATCAAATAAAATAAATCTATTTTTTCTAACATAAATAAATATAATAATTTAGCTAAGTCATGATTTACTTCTTAATAAATTTACAATTTATTTAATAACCGAATATAAATATATTAATTATCAGAGTTGTTAAGGATTTCAAAAATACCAGAAGTGCCTCTCCTTTAATAAATCAGGAGCGGGAGCTAGCTCCATTTATGCTGGAGTAGAGGAGGGGCGCTTAATTGCTCTTGAAATTTAATGTATGAATTAAATTATATTTAAATATTAATAAATCTATTAATTTTTTTAATTTAAATAAAATAAATATGAAATTTTATTTTTAAATATTGAGCCGAGTTTAATATAGGTATTTCATCTAATGAGTAATAATATTAAACATCAAGTTTTTCTTTCTTTTTATATTAAAAATTTCTTAAATCTTGTGAGTCATATTTATATTCACTTTATAGATATATGATAAAAAATAATTTTTGATATTATGAATCCAGACATCTTAGAAGAAGAAATCGAAATAAAAAATAAATCATCTATTTAATTAACTTTATTGCAGATTTTTAAATATTTATATTGATGAAAATATAATTGCTGCTACATCCTGCATTCAAATTAAATTAAGAATGGACACAATGTGCAAAAAATATGGAACTAAAATAACAATTAATTAATTTTTTTGGAAAACAAATTCCTGGTGCATAAATAGCTATTGTTCACGGAAACCCTGCAATAATTTGGAAGATTTTTTTGGATTCCATGAAATTGATCATAAGGAAGATCATATATTGGACAAATATTTTTTAAATAATGATATCAAAATTACTATTAAAGATTTTCTTGATTTAAAAAATATTTTTATATAATGCCATACCCCACATCCCTCTAATGATCCTGTTGAGCGCCTATTTAGTATTTCTAATAGTGAAGAAGCGTGGATGTTTGTTAGATTAAAATTTAGAAAATTTATTACTTTTTAAAGCTAATAAAGATTTGAAATATTTTGATATATCATTTAATATAAATTCTTTTTTGATTTTGTTTCGTGTACTTTCTAAAAAAAAATGAAAATCAAAGGAGAGGATATGGAGTGGCACTCCAGGACGAGAACTAGCTTCTTTTAAAAATATAGAAGCAGGAGCTAGCTCCTTCTGAGGGTAGGAGCGGTAGCGGGAGATAGCTACTTTTAAAAAGGGAACGTTAACAACTCTCTATATTTATTTAAATAAAGAAACAATTAAACCTATATTTTTAATATGGAAATATTAAAAAATGGGCATAAGGCGCTAACATTAATATTCCTCAATTCGAGGATTTAATCAAAAGCCTTACTTTTACACTAATTAACATTTCAATATCAGACTCGTCTAACGATTTTTAAATATTTTGTGTAAGTAAATTAATCTTTTGTGATTTATTTTATTAAAAAAATCTTTGTTGATTAAATCAGAATTTTTATTTGATTTACTTCAAAAAAAAATTATAAATTTTTTACAAAGAAATCTTGCGAAATCTAATTTAATTTTATGCCTCAAACCCTTATAATCTATAAAAAATATCATTAATTTGAATGGGTAATTTTTCTATCAAACAAAAGATTTTTATTTGCTTTAATCGATTGCTCAATTGAAGTTAATTGAATTTTATTAAGGTACATATCATATGATTTAGTTCAGTTTGTGAATCATGAGGCATGTATATATTTGTTTGTCCAAATGTTTTAAGGGTTTACTAAGTGGTTGCAAAAAATTGAATAAATTCTAGCTATAAAAATAAAAAATTATATTATGATCGCTCTATTCTTATATTATATTGGCCAAAAATAAAGAATCTCTAAATGGTCTCATCTCAAAAGGTTTAATGATTTTTATTCAAATTATAATAATATAAACTATTATATTTTATGCCCAATTTACAAAAAAAAATCTAATTTTAAGATTATGTGCACATTCCTAGATAAAATAAGTCTATAACATTGAAACCATATTTGAATCTCAGAGAAATTATAAATTGATGACATTATGATATCTTTAAATATTAAAAATAAATTGAAAGTGATCTGATCTAGGCAATTCTTCAATCCTTATGTTTGTTATGGAAATATAATTTTTCAATTTCATAAAATTTTTTGTTTAAACGAACTATAATATATTGAATATTTACCTTGTTGAACTGTCGCTAACGTGAAAAACAAAATTATATTTTTTTAGAATTATTTTTATATATAATATTGTTTTAAGAATGATATTAAGTTGCTAGTCTAGGAAAGCGGCAAAGTGTCATCAAGCTTATTAAATTCATCAAAATGTATTTTATCATGAATTTATATCATGATTATTGAATAAAATTAACAAAGAACTAAATAAAGTTAGTAGGTGTAATTCACATATATTATATAATAATTTTATAATATAAAAAAAAACTTTCTTTTCCCTCTTAGTTCAACACATATCGCATTAATATATTTTATATATTATTATTTTTTTTCGCCCTTTACTATTGATTGTTTTATTAGTTAATATAATTAATTTTTACGATTATATTATTCCAATATTTAATGTTTTACAATTTTCTCGCTTAATATTATTAAATAAACATTTCTCTTTCATTATAAGATATATTCAGCTTGTTCAGTTTTATATTATAATTTTTTTTTAAATAAAATATCGGCAAAAAATATGTTTTTTTTTGTTTTTGGAAAACACAATATTTAATTTCTATTAAAAAAACATCATATAAAATAAATCTATTTTTTCAAAACATAAAGAAATATAAAAATTTAGCTGATTTAATAAATTTACATTTTATTTAATAGCCGAGTATAAATTAAATTAATTCTCAGAGTTGTGATTTTAAAAACACCTGAAGAGCACCTCCTTTAGTAAATCAGGAGCGGGAGCTAGCTCCATTTACGCTGAAGTAGAAGAAGGGCACTTCACTGTTCGTTAAAATTTAATGTATGAATTAGATTATTTTTAATTATTAATAAATTTATTAATTAGTTAATTTAAATTAAATAAAAATAAAATTTTATTTTATTTTATTTAGAAATTATGCAATATTAAATGTTGAGCCGAGTTTTATATAGGTATTTCATCTAATAAGTAAAATATTAAGCATCAAGTTTTTCTTTCTTTTAATAATGAAAATTTCTTGAAAATCTTGTAAGTCATATTAATATTCAATTTATAGATATATGACAAAAAAATAGTTTTTGACATTATGGATCCAGACATCATAGAAGAAGAAATCGAAATAGAAAATAATTCATCTAGTTAAATAACTTTATTGCAGATTTTATTTTCAAATGTTCATATAGATAAAAATATTATTGCTATTATCCATCCTTCATTAAAATTTAATTGGGTATGGATAAAATGTGCACAAAATATGGAACTAAAATACAAATTATTTAATTTTTTAAGAAAACGAATTCCTGATGCAAAAATAGCTACTAGTTCACGGTAACCCTGCAATGATTTAAAAAAATTTTTGGATTTAATAAAATTGATCATAAGGAAGATAAAATATTGCACAAATATTTCTTAAATAAGGATATTAAAATTAATATATTTTATAAATTTCCTAATTTATAATATATTTTACCATGCCCCGCATCCCTATAGTGACCCTTATCGCGCTAAACTCTAGGGGAGAAGCGTGGATTTTGTTAGTTTCAAATTTAGAAAATTTTAGATATATTATTTAATATAAATAAATCTTATTTTGTTTCGTGTACTTTCCAAAAAATAAAAATCAAAAGAGCGGATATGGAGTGAGCTCCTTTTAAAAATGTAGTAGCGGGAGCTAGCTCCTTCTGAGAAGGGAGCGGGAGATGGCTACTTTTAAAATGGAGCGTAAACAACTCTGCTCTTTTATAATATATTTTATTAATTATATTTAATTTATTTAAATAAAGAAACAATTGAAACTATATTTAATATGGAAATTTTAAAATATAGAAAATGTGTATAAGGCGCTAGCATTCAATTTGTTGTTATTTTTACACTAATTAAATTTCAATATCAGACTCTTCAATCCATTTTAAATATTTTTTGTAAGTAAATTAATCTTTTGTGATTTATTTTATGTACATAAAAAATCTTTGTTGATTAAATCAAAAATTTTTTTTGATTTACTTTAAAAAAAATTATAAAATTTTTTGCAATGAAATCTTGCGAAATCAAATTTAATTTTATCCCTTAAACCCTGATAATCTAATATCATTGATTTGAATGGGTAATTTTTCTATCAAACATAAAATTTTTATTTGCTTTAATCGTTTGCTCAATTGAAGGTAAATGAATTTTATTAAGGTACATATCATAAGATTTAGTATTTGTCGAAATCATGAGGTATAAATAATATTTGTTTGTCCAAATATTTTAATGGTTAACTAAGTGATTGCTAAAAAAAATTAACTAAATTCTAGCTATAAAAATAAAACATTATATAATGATCGCACCATTCTTATATTATATTGGCCAAAAATTAAGAGGCTCTAAATTGTCTCATCTCATTAAGAAGGTTTTATGATTTATATTCAAATTATAATAATATAAACTATTATATTTTACGCCCAATTTACAAAAATAATAAATTATGTGTACGTTTCCTTTTTGTCAAAATATATTTTTATCATCTAACTAATTACCGAAAGAAAAAAAAAATTCTGAAAAGAAAGAAAGAAAGAATTTAAGGAAAAAAATAAATTATTGGATCTAACTCCAAACAGCGGCTGTTATAAAGTTTCAGAATTCCTTTTAATTTTATATATCTTTAGATATAACTGAACATTTAAATTTCTTTATATAACCTAATGGTTGGCCTTATATGTTAAATAATGTTAAATAGTTTGAAAAAATATAAATGTCAAAAATCGAAAAGAGAAACTTGGAAATAATCATAAAATCAAAAGGCATTTTTTTTCCCTCAAAGATTTTTTATGTATAGATATATCAGTTGCAATTATTTATTGATTTTTCACATATAAATTTTTCAAATTAAAATAATTTAACATATATGATTCTTATAGCTCGAAGATTGTATTATAAGATATAAATTTTTTTTTAAATTTTTTATTTTTGATGACGCTATATGCAATTGAGATGACAATATTGTACTATAAAAATCCAAAGTGTTTTAGACTCCCACGATGTATGAGTATTTTTTTAATGCAAATTATATAAATTTATTTCTTAATTCAATTTTAGCCCACCATTCAATATATTCTCAGATTTATAATTAAATGTTTTTTTTACTATATCATTCATGCAATGTTGACCACATAAAGGTTCATTAATTTAATAAAAATTTAGCATAATTATAAATTTTTGTTTATATTCTTAGTTAATTCCAGAAATCTCATAATTTTAGTGTCTCAATATATTTTTTTTCATTTGAATATAAAAATTATTTGTAAATTATTAATATCATCGTATATTTGCCAAATTTTTAAATTATATTAAAATCATTATGACAAAATAATTTATAACATTTGATTAAGCCCAGGCCTTTATGCTTTTCGACGAAGACCATTGTGATGTAATAGATGTGATTATCTCTTAACGCTGCCTAAGTTAATAACGAAGAAGACAATCTAAAAGACACACCTAATCTTTCACTAGATACTATATGGGAGATCGAAATCCTTAATCCAACAAACATTGCTATTGTCTCAGAACCCTATCTACAAATCAAGAAAGCAAATATAACTTTCTAAATAATTTCAAATGGAGAAAAATTGATCTAATTTACACATCTAGACCTATTGATAATGATAAGGAATTCAACTTGATCGGAAAAACTCCTAAAAATTTGAATTATTTTTATCAAGAATTTCATTCACTGTTTGTGGATCAATCACATTTACCAGATTAAACAATAGAACAAATTTTATTACAACCTTATCAGAGATGAAAAGATTTATAAGAATTCTTTTGCTGACTGAATATAATTCCTGCAAGAAATAATTTGGACGAATGACAATGATATTACTATACAAATCGTTAGGAATTCAATGACACAACATACATCACAAGCTACTAGTCATGGATTTACACATCACAAATAAATCTACTCAAAACAAGATAAAACTGGAACCATGCATCAAATGGGGTAAATTAAAAACATTGACAGATGCCTTTGCAATCAATGCAAACATTGAAACAATAGATTCCGCACAAGTCAGTGAAAAAATGTGGACTGACCTTTCATCCAAATTAACTGACACTGCCAAATCGACACTAGGAGTGACAAGGGGAGGCAACAAATAATATAAAAAAATATGGTGGTGGAAGGAAGAAGTACAAACCACTATAAAGAAGACAAAAGCCCTATATAAAATATTGTACAAATCCAAAAATCTTTATGACAAGACAAATTAAAAAAATCCAAGAGAATAGCTACAAAGGCGGTGGCTAGGGCCAAAGCTATTGTTGGTTCTGTTAGAACACAATTCGTGCCCTTTGATTGGGGTTCTTTTCCTATGAAGGTATAATTATCATTCATTATATTATAATTAACATAAAATCATTTTCGGTTTGTTTTAATTTTTATTTTTTTTAAAAATATAGATAATATAAAAAAATTAACAATTATCTTTTATAGATGTAGTATTTATTTTACTATAGCAAAGCAAATCAAGCCAAAGACCAAGAATATGTAGGAAAAATAATTTTTCAACATGGCAGAATAGATATAAGATAATTTAAATCGTAAAAATTAAAAAAAAAGATAAAAAAAACTAAAATTTATAATTATTTTATTGACCTTTTCAACACGTTTGCATAATATTTCGGAGAAATTTTTTAAAAAAAAATTGTAACTAAATATTTTTATTATTATTATTTTGTTGCAGACCTTCACCTCTCCCCCACTCCCTAGCGACGTAACTGGAAATCATTTTTTTATTGTTTTAAAGCAATAAATGGTTACATTGAAGATTACTCAATAATTATTAGATTAGAGGCACAGAAGAACGATCTTCCAGAAAACCCATTCTATACTACATTTTAAACAGTGCCTGCCCCTCGGGTCAAAATATAATCTTGACTAAATTTTTTTTTAATTATTTAGTTTTTCTATTAATTATTTTTTCAAGAATTAGACACCAAATTTATCACGCTTCATGGGGTGTAGCATCTAATTACCGCCTATATTTTTTGAAAATTTCAAATATAATTTGTTAATTTGGAATATTTAATTGTTTTTTTTGTAGCTATATCAAGCTGATCAAAATTTAAAGGTTTTAAAAATGAAGAGATGGAAGTCCCAAATTAAGGATTTACCTAAAGAACAAGGCACAGAAGTTAAGTCATCTAGTCTTAGGCCATCAACTAATAATAAATCAGCAGACTCCAGGATGTTTGGTAATCGGGCCCTGGTATGAAAATGGCCAATAACTGAATTAATTGCTGCATGTCTTGCATCTAATTCGATGGCCTATGGCAACTCTTAATTGTTCAGCTGATAGTTACCTAGGTTAAGACTTGGTAATGCTTCCAGCTATTCATAATCAATAGTACAGTCAGCATTTTGTAAGAGTTGAATATAATTTAAAGGGGGTTTGATGAGACTATATAAAAAAGATTTTAATTAATAGAAAATTAATCCATGTGATTAATACTGTGGGTAAAACATCATCAGGTAGGATATTCAAGCTGTCAAGATCCTAAAAGATTATATTTTAAACCGCTGGACTTCGAAAATATTAGAATTTAAAAAGCATACTTCAGATATAGATTTATTAAGAGTATGGCCTATGTTTAGAGAATTCTGCTCTATATAATCTATCGCTATTAAAATATTTTTATTAGGTCCATAGATGGTGCCATCATCCAGATACCATATGTTTATGTCTAAGTTAAAAAGAGTTTTTAAAGAATGTATTAGGTTATGTATGTCTAAGCTAAATATGAGAGGACCCAAAGGGTCTTCTTGTTGTATACCCTCATCAGACACATAATCATTTAAGGTTTGTTTTCATTTTTTTAAAAAAATATATATTTATTTTTTAAATAAATAGATAATATTAAAAAAATTAACATTTACCTTTTATAGATTTAGTACTCAATTTTATAATAACAATCAAGCCAAAGACCAAGAATATGTCGGAAAAATAATTTTTTAACATGGCAGAATTGAAGTAAGATAATTTAGATCGAAAAATTTTTAATCAAATTATAAAAAAACTAAAATTTATAAAAATTAGTTTGCATAATATTTCCGAGAAATTTTTTAAAAATTTTTTTAACTAAAATATATTCTTATTATTATTATTATTATTATTATTATTATTATGTTGCAGACTAATAGGGTTGAAGGTTCAATTTAAAAAAAAAATTATTTGGAAAAAAATTATAAATATCAGCAGGGACGTAACTAAGCCTTTACAATCTCAGAGTGGACTTATAAAATTTCAAAATTTTTAGGGGGTTCGAAATCCTGAACACCCCTCCCACTCTCCCCCATCCCCTAGTGACGCAGATGGAAATCTTTTTTAAAATTGTTTTATAAAAGAAATTAAATGGTTATAGATTGAAGATAACTCAATAATAATTAAATAGGAAAGTAAGAAGAAAGATCTTACAGCAAACCACTCTCTGCGACATTTTAAACAGTGCCTCCAGGATAGGATTTCGACAAATTTTTTAAATTATTTAGTTTTCCTAAAAAGTTTATTTTTCAAGAAATAAACACCAATTTTATCACCCTTCACGGAGCCTATTAAAATTTTGCAGATTTTGGGTGAAATATTTGAACAGTTTCTAGGATCAGGATTTGACTAGTGGATCTTTAAAAATAAAATAAATAATGGAAATTAATAGAAAAAATCTTAATTTTTCATTTTCCTGAATTATCCTAAATATTTTAAATCGATTAGACTGCAAATTTTATGAGGATTCGAAATATAAGGTCAAGTAACATTTTTATTTAAATTTTTAATATACCAATATCAAATTCAAATAGTTATATATATATATATATGTATATAACTCATTCTATTAAAACGCATGTAACTACAAATTCCAAATAACTTGAATAATTTGTTTTAAAAAATAATGTTCTATAGGTTCTGATGTAAGGGCTCTAACTTTGCAGCCAATATTTTTTAAAAAATTTTAAAGTTCCACTTGACATATGTTCAATGGAAGAGATAACGATTGTTAAAAAAAAATATAATTTGTAAAATTAAAATATTTAATTCTTTTTTTTGTAGCATGCATATCAACATGGACAGAATCTAAATGTTTTGGAAATGAAGAGACGGAAGTTCCAAATTAAGGATTTACCTTAAGACCAAGGCACAGAAGTTAAGTCATCTGGTCTTAGGTCATCAACTAATAATAAATCTTTGGTAATCGGGCTCTGATAAGAAAATGGCCAATAACTGAATTAATTGCTGCAGGTCTTGCATCTAATTCGATGGCCTATGGCAACTCTTAATTGTTCAGCTGATTAGAGGTTACCTAGGTTAACATTGGTAATGCTCCCAGCTATTCATAATCAATAGTACAGTCAGCATTTTGTAAAAGTTGAATATGCTTTAAAGGGGGGGGGGGGGGGGGGTTTGATGATAATCTTTAAAAATATTTTAAATAAAGGTTCGAAAATTGATTCATGTTATTAAAACTGTGGGTAAAACATCATCATATAATCATTTTCGGTTTGTTTTATTTATTTTTTTTAAATATATATTTATTTTTTAAATAAATAGATAATATTAAAAAAATTAACATCCTTTTATAGATTTAGAACTCAATTTTATAATAACAATCAAGCCAAAGACCAAGAATATGTCGGAAAAATAATTTTTTAACATTGCAGAAATGAAGTAAGATAATTTAGATCGTAAAAATTTTTTAATCAAATTATAAAAAAACTAAAATTTATAAAAATTATTTTATTGACCTTTTAAACACGTTTGCAAAATATTTCCGAGAAATTTTTTTAAAAAATTTTTTAACTAAAATATATTCTTATTATTATTATGTTGCAGACTAATAGGGTTAAAGGTTCAATTTAAAAAAAAAAAATTATTTGGAAAAAAATTATAAATTGATTAATCAGCAGGGACGTCACTAGGTCTTTACAATCTCAGGGTGGACTTATAAAATTTCAAAATTTTCAGGGGGTTCGAAACAAAGAACACCCCTCCCACTCTCCCCCATCCCCTAGTGACGCAAATGCACATCTTTTTTATATGTATAATATTGATGATAATGATTAGGTTGTTCGTCGCTAGTCTAGGGAAGTGGCAAAGTGTCTCAGTCTAGATTGAGTGTTTAATTTGAGTAAAAAAAATTTTTAATTGAAAATGAAATTCGTTAGAAATTTTTATGGGTTAAAATCAGATAAATTAAATCTATATATATAACTAAGCAATATATTATTATTTGTTTTTTTAATATATAATTATAATTTGTAAATGAAAAATTTGTTAAAATTTTAAATAAAGTATTATCATACCATCAAAAAAAATAAATAAAGATATTAAATAAAATTTACCTTTGTAGACTTAGAAAATAGGAATTATTATTATAACAATTTTTTTTTGAATTATATCATTTCTTTTAAATTTATTTTTAAAAGTATTATATTATTTTTAAAAAAAAATTTTTTAAATCAAGTTTCAAAAAATATTTAATGTAATATTTATATAAAATAACTTTTTAATTGAATTATTTTATTTATTATATTATAAATTGACGATATTTTGATATCTTTAAATTTTAAAAAATAATAAAACGAATGATTTAGCCAATCCTTTAAATCCATATGTTTGTTATAGAAATATTATTTTCCAACTTCATTTCCTTAAAAATTTTGTTTAAACGAACATTGATTATTTACCTTGTTGATCCGTTGCTAAAATGAAAAACAAAATTATATTTTTTTAGTATTATTTATATATATAATATTGTTATGATAATGATTAGGTTGTTCGTCGTTAGTCTAGGGAAGTGGCAAAGTGTCTAGATTGAGTCTTTAATTGAGAATAAAAAATCCATATAAAAAAAATTACTATAATTTACGACTAGTTTAAAAGTTCGCTGTAAAATTATCTGAAATTCGTAGTGTAAGTTACCCCTATATATGCAAAAATATTTTCTTATATCAAATTAGAGTTTTTTGAAATTTAAAAATCATCATCAGTAAATGATTTAAAATTTAGAGACTCTGATCCCCCATGGAACATTCGACTGGAATATTCATTCAGATTAAAGCTAATTCAGTAAAATTCTTATTAATTGTCTACTTACAAATAAATCCGAGGATAGACAGAGCAAATATGAAAATTGGGATAATTTTGATCATTTCAAGAATAAAATAATTTAATGAATAAAAAGAAAATTTCAAAAAATATCTAACTAATTAAGGATTTTTAAAATTAAGTAAAAGGATTTTAAATGACTTTAAAATTATTTCAAGCCAGTATATATATTAATTTAGGAATTATTTTTTTGTTTATGTTTAATTTTAACTTTTTCAAAGAAAATGTTTAATAGAAAGATAAACATAAATAAATATTAATTTTTAAAAATTATACGTCAATAAATTTAGGGGAATTTTTTTTTCGAAAAGTGTTGTTTTGTTAGAACAAAAATAAATTAAGGAGGGGTCGAATTTACTTAAAAATAAAATTTTTCCAAATATTTCTTTTACGTCATTTCTTATCTTAAATTTAAACAAATGTTTTTGGCAAATTCAGGCATTAAATTGCAAATTAAAAATATAAGAAATTGAATAAATTTAATATTACATAAATAAGTTATTTATATAAAACTATACCACAATTTTAAAATAATACATTGAACGTTAGAAGTAAAACATTAATTATTTTACAATAATTTATACGTATTATCAATTGATGTTATGATAATGTTGATTAACACTATTCATTATTTCATATTTTAAAATTGATGTGATAATATTAAATATCATTAGTAGTATTGTTAAAAAGCCCAATTCGAGTCGATTTTTCAAAAAGACCCGATTTAGATTATAACAAAAAAATGCTATTTGAGATTCAAAATAGATGTCCAAGCATTTCTGTCAGCTATGTGAAAAAATTTTTGGATTACATAATGTTCTTTCTTACTCTCTTTCTTCTTTCTTTCCTTCTTTCTTTCTTTCTTTCTTTCTTTCTTTCTTTCTTTCTTTCTTTCTTTCTTTCTTTCTTTCTTTCTTTCTTTCTTTCTTTCTTTCTTTCTTTCTTTCTTTCTTTCTTTCTTTCTTTCTTTCTTTCTTTCTTTCTTTCTTTCTTTCTTTCTTTCTTTCTTTCTTTCTTTCTTTCTTTCTTTCTTTCTTTCTTTCTTTCTTTCTTTCTTTCTTTCTTTCTTTCTTTCTTTCTTTCTTTCTTTCTTTCTTTCTTTCTTTCTTTCTTTCTTTCTTTCTTTCTTTCTTACTTTCTTTCTTTCGTTGTAAAATTTCAAATTTGCCTTTTTTTTAGTAAATATAACCTTGAGATAATATAGATTGTTAAATATTTTTATCACTATATCTTTTTATTTACATAGAATAATAAATTTACCTTTAAAAAAAAGATTATTGAAAAATTCTTTTAAAATTAGATTATATGTTGACTTTGGCTCATTTTAATCGAATATATTGATTCAACCAAATTTTGGAATTATAAAAATGAGAAGATATAATAAATTTAAAAAACTCAGCTAAGGGGAATTGAAGAATTTGGCACCCTCTTATTTTCCAATTTTTTTTAATTAACCCATAAAAATCCTTATTCATGATACTTTTGTAAATTCATTGCTAACACTTAAAGAAATATATTAAAGATTTAATTAGCCAAGTTCATCAGTTAAAGAAAGAAAGAAAGAAAGAAAGAAAAGATTAATTGTACCATCTAAGCCTTATGGTGGGATCGGTTGCAATAGAAAACCTTTTTTAGGATATTAATAGCTTAGATAATGGTAATCAGATTATGCGCAGAGAGAAGGAATGGGCTTGGGTATCAAGGAAAAGTATTTATTGAATAGAATCGATAAATATTACTTTAACTTTTCAACCATCAATCAGTATCGGAAAAAGGAAAGGGGGGGGGGGGGTTATCTTGATATGGTATATTTAATTATTAATCTTTCAGAGTTTTAACTCTTAACTATATATTAAGTAAGATATTTTCTGTTAGATTATACTTTTAATAAATGCTATAGTTTTAAGATATTATATAATCTTTAGCACTATAACTTGGTAACATATTACCACTAAAATTTTAAACTCAAATTATACAATATTAATATATAAAATGAATTTATAATTATTTCAAAAATGAATTTTAAAATTTTTTTTGTATGATCTTAATTCGAAACACATAATATCAATAATCGATAAAAGATTTCATTTGTTACACTTTTTTTAAATTTAAAATTGGGAGTTTATTTAAGAATTTTAAATTTATCATCTGTTCAGGTTTTAAACCTAATGCAAGGCTCGTAAAATTATGAGAAATTAATCAGAGTTGGGCAGTACCGCTAATACTTCTATCTAAGATACATGATCCTTTATCAGTAGTATCTTTTTGACTTTTCTAATGACACTAGTATATGAATCTAAGATCCGTTATTCTGAAGAGAAATTTGTATCTTTTTTATCTTCATTTTATTGATAAAAGATAGAGATACAGATTCTTATTAATATTTAATGTTTAAAATTTTACATATCACAGATGTTTATTTTTCTTTTGGTGACACAAATGTTGCTGACATCAATAATACAAATAACAATAAGCTGGAGGTTTTAACTTATATTAGTCGAAATACATTATAAATACTTAACTATCATCCTTCCATTAAGAAAATTTTATATATTTAATACTCCAATACCTTCATCAGTTACAATTGAAAGTTATTTAGTTTTGGAACAATTTTAAGTATGCCGAAACGGCAAAGGTCTAATCATAAATTATTTGAAAAATTTGATTATCTTATAAAATAATGAATGTTTATTAAATACTTTTTTGCAAATCAATTCTAATTAAAAATACTAATCTCCCATAAGAATGGGCTAATACAATATTAAAATGCTTGAATATTATAATTAACTCATCATTAAATTATATTAATTATTATAAATTCATTCTTGTTACATGCGTATGTTAAATTCTTCATAAATAAATATTTAAAAATGTATTTTATAAACTATTCTAATTTAATGGGTAATGATTTAAAAGTATCTTGTATTTAAGATATTGTAATTAAGCAAAAGTTACAAGTATCTTTTATCTTGTATCTTTTTGATATTTTGAGAAAGATACTATAAGGACCTTACACACTCTGGAAAATAAATAAATTTTTTTATTTAATATATAGTTTTCTCACATCAAATATAAAATAAAATAAAACAATATTAGATAAAAACCGAGGTGGGACTACAAGTTCCCAAAAAACATGCGTAATTATATTTTAAAATTGTGATTTGAAGGTTTTGTTTTATAAAATAAAATTCTTTAGGTTCTGATGTAAGGGCTCTTATCTTATCCCCTATATTTTTTAAAACCTTTAAAGTTCCACTTGGCATATGTCCAAGGGAAGAGGTAACAATCGGTGTAAAAATATAATTTGTGAATTTGGAATATTTAATTGTTTTTTTTTCTCGGCTATATAAACCGGATTAGAATTTAAATTTTTTGGGAAAGAAGATACCCATGTGAAGTCCCAAATTAAGGATTTCCCTAATGACCAAGGCACGGAAGTTAAGCCATCAGGTCTTAAGCCATCATCTAACGATAAATTTGTAGGCTCCAGGATGTTTGGTATTCGGGCCCTGGTAAGAGAACGGCTAATAGCTAAATTAATTGCTGCATGCCTTGCATGCCTGCCTTGACTATATATACAATTTAGACCATGTCTCCCTTTGGAGTCAACTAATGTTTTACATTTGATGCATGTATGTGGTTGAACAATGTTACATCCAAGTCGATGGCCTATGGCAACTCTTAATTGTTCATCTGATAAGAGGTTACCTAGGTTACGACTTGGTAATGCTTCCAACCATTCATAACCACTAGTACAGTCAGCATTCTGTAATAGTTGAATATACTCCAAAGGGGGTTTGATGAGATTATTTTAAAATTTTTTTTTATTAAAGGTTCGAAAATAGATTGGTGTGTTAAGATCGTGGGTAAGAGAGCTTCAGGTGGAACTAAAGATACCCAGGCTGTCAAGGCTGAGTTTAAAAGGTTATCTTTAGGAGAGATAAAAGAAGATATCATGGTGTTATTCATCAAACGTGATGCCAAAAATGAGGAAAGAGATAGAAGGTTTAAAGGATATAAATCTAAACCACCCATTTTCGAGGGTAATTGTGAGAAACCCCAATTAAAATCTTCCAATTTAATATTTAAAATATTTTCTAATAAACTTCTAAAAAATTCATGAACACGATTAATAATTTCATTATTTAAAAAAAAGGAAGAAGATCTAAAAATATGTACAATCTTTGGTAAAAATAAATATTTTTTTATCTGGTGTGAAGGAATTTCGTTTAAAATAGTTTCAAGTCCTGATAAGCCTTCGAAAAATTTTTCCACGAACACCTCACAGTTGGAAAAACTGCTTAAAGGTGAACCTAGAAGATTAATTTCACTTTTTTTGATGATTTTAAACCCTTGGACTTTGAGAGTATTTGAATTTAAAAAGCATATTTCCGAAGCTTTATTTAGAGTAAGGCCTATGTTTAGAGAATTCTTCTATATATATTATATCGCTGCAAGAATATTTTTAGAAGGTCCGCAAATGGTACCATCATCTAGATACCATATGTTTAAATCTAAATTAAAAGAGGATTTTAGACAATGAACTAGTTTATGTTTACCTAAACTAAAGATCAGAGGGCCCAAAGGGTCTCCTTGATCTTATAGATAAAATTTAATTTATTTTTGTAATTAATCAAAATTTTCTTATTTAATTTAGTATATTATACTTAACGCAAAATAACAATTTAATTTTTATAAGATATTTACAATCTACTATGTAAGCAAAAACAAATACTAATATTTATTTAAAAATAATATTTTTGTTTTGTTTAACAAAACTTTAAAAAAATTTTTTTTTGTATATACGTTAATATTCTTAGAAAAAAATGTTTCATTTTATATCCTTAAAAGACTAATAATCAACTATAACAAAATCTTAAACATCATTATAATATTATTATCTTAGTAACATGACTAGTTAGAAAAACTACGCCAAAAAAACTGAGGAAAAAAACTGAAGATAAAAAAATTCAAAATAAAGAAAAATAATCTGTAGAAAATAAATCGGTATTTAATGAATAGAATAAAATTATAAAATTAATCAAAAGTCAAGGCAAATACTTATATCCAGTTTTTCAGTTAAGTTTTTTAGGTATATGCTAATAATTGGAGTCTTTTTTTGGGAGATAATTTGTAATTTTTATTTTTGAAATACTTTACTATGTCTTTGAAATTTATAAAATCTTACAGTAAATAAATTAAAATTGAAAGATTCTGTATCTCCCTATGTTTAGCCTTCGACTAGAATATTACATTTAGATAGCCACTTTATTAATAATATTTTATTAAAATAAATTGTAACAATCGTGCTTTATATTAATATAGTTTTTTTTTCTCATTCATATATAAAATTTTGGTTATAAATCATTCACCAATTGGATTTATATAATTTAATTTATTTTTAAAAGATCATAATTAAAGGTACGCTAACATTTGGGTTTGTATAATTAAAAATGCTTAAGATTTCTTACTAGAAAATGAAAATATATCACAACACGAGGAAAAAAATTAATATATATAAATTATTAATGCTAAATGAAAAATTGTCTATTTACCAATAACGCCAAAGAGAGACAGAGTCACGATGAAATATGGAAGAATATTGATCATATCAAGAATAAAAATTATGGAACAATTTTAATTGGAAAATTTCAAAAAAATAATTCAATAATAAAGGATTTATAAATTAGAAAATAAGATTTTTTATTATTTAATTTTAAAATTTTTTTTAACTTTTTCAAGGAAAATGTCTAATAAGAAAGAAAAAAACGTAAATAATTATTAACTTTTAAGAATATACGCCAATAAATTTCGTGGAACTCTTTTTCTCAAAATTTTTGTTTGTTTAAACAAAAAATAGGAGATGCATCACTCGCAAAAATTTCTTTTACGTCATTTTGTATATTAGCTTAAAAATAAATATTTTTAAACAAATTCAGCCATTAAATTGCAAATGAAAAGTATAAGAAAATTGAATAAATGATGCAATATTAGATAAATAAGTTAATCATTTTTACAATAATTTATAACATCTAAATTTATTATTGTGATGTTATAATAAATAGTGTTGTCCACTGCCCGATTACGATTATAACCAAAATAACATTATCTAACTCTAGAAGATTTTGCTCAAATCTGGCAAGTAATGCTTAGAACATCTATTTGACAATTGACTGCAAAATATTATTTTAGCTAAAATGTTAATCTAGCCGTTATGAAAACTTGACTCAAATCGGGACTTTTTAACAATACTAATAATAATAATGTAAATTAACTATTCATTATTTTATATTTTTAAAATAGATAATTGATAATTATATCAAGGATTGTTACAGCTTACGAATTGTGCTTACTTAATCAATTTACGCATTACATTATTATATTACTTGTATCGATCAAATCAATTTATATTAATTTTATATAAAATTGTTTTAATTGAGGCGGTTAATTAAACCGATATATATGGTGAATTCCATATCAAATCAACCAAAAAAAGTCGATTCTCAACCCGACCCCCTTCAGTTTTTCTTAAATTTTGCATAATGGTAGTATATACTATAACTAAGAAAAAAATGAAATTTTACCTCCAAAAAAGGCTTACCCGCTAAGATATGAGCGTTTAAAGAGCGGGAAAATGGTAGAATTTTTGACAAAAAGTGCCTCATTTATTTTCAAATATCTCGAGAAATAATTAAGTTAGAAAAATAATATAAATTTTATTATGTAGCTTAATAATAGTTCTTTAATATGACATAAAAATAAATATGATATACATTTCATGAATGTCCTAAACCGGATGTATAAAACCGGAAATGGCCATAGAAAAAAAAGGTATTTTTTTTATCGAAATTTTTTTTCTGTAGATAGATATAACACTGCTTTATATTTGTGCCAAATCCTAGCCTGGCATAAAAAAGGGTCTAGGAGTTATGACTCTTTATATGGCTTAAATTGATCAAAAATAACTTCATTTAATGAAATGAAATAATGTTTTTTTAAAAATTATGTCTAAATGATAGGCCCTAACTTTTTTTTATATTTAATTGTTAACATATTGTGACTGAAAATTACTTGACAAAATAATTCTAAACCAATTTATAACTTTATTTTTCTGCAATGCATAATTATATATAATATAATAATTCATAATTATGTTTACAATATATCATATATTAAATTATCTAAAGAATTGGAATAAATTTTGACTTTAATTTTATTTTCGTCAGGGGGAATATAAGCATGGTATTTATGTGTTCCCGGAATTCTTTTTGCTCTCAAAAATCTGCTTTCTAGATGATTTTTCATATTATTGTATTCATTATTGCTTACAAAAATGTAATTTACTCCATGTATATTATTTGTTGCAAAGTTGAATAAATCCATTTATGTCAAAATATGGTTGTGATATGGCCGTTGCAAACTAGCTCGAGCTGCTAGCCGTTATGTAATACCTCCTAAACTGTCGCACGGACTTTTTCCATTAGCTGTAGCAAAAAAATGCCAGTCGGCCTTTATACCAAAATCACATTCATGATTATAGAGATTTATGAAATTTTTTTTATTTTTATATTGGGTTACGGCCCCATCAGAAAAATAATAAATTTTGGTCAATGTATCAAATCTTTCTTTTAAAAATAAGTTCATTTTAGTTTGAAATAAATAAAAGGCACAGGCATTGTGCTTTAAGCAATCTGATATCACCACTAAACTTATATGTTTTATAGTGTTTTCCTGACGATAATAAAAGGGTGAATAGTGGACTGATTATTTGTCCAATGAAATCCCTGTGCATGGTGCATAATTTTCCGAAAAGTCGGCAATAACTAAGTATTTGCCAACATTTAAATTAGATTTTAAATTGTTTTGAAATAATAATTGTTGTGATGCTATAAATGAATGTGGAATCAAATTGCCTAATTTCTCAGTTAAATAATCTAGGAATTCATCAGCTGATTTTGTCAGCGTTTCGAGCGTAGTTCTATCAACTGCCAACCATTGTTTAAATGATATATAATCTATTGAATTCGTTAATATAATAAGTCTTTCTTTTATTTAGGATGATCCAGGACAAAGTTTACATTTATTGAAGTAACATCCAGGCTGGGCAGGATTGCAAAGACTTTGTGCAATACAATGTTTATAATCGTTTATTGGAGGATAATTATAATGATCATTATTGTTTGTAAGCTGTTATTTTCCCCTATTAAAATAAGCTTAAAATTTTGGTGTAGTGTGCAGATACACATGGTATGTGTACCTGGACCACCTGCTAAAACACAGTTTTTGGGTCGTAAGAATACAAATCTACTGAGACCTAACTGAATATCGTTATGAGGCTCACTAAAGTGAATGAAAAGTTCTTTAATATTACATAAAATTAATCTTTTCTGCACTTGATCCTTTTTCCCATTTATATTCATTGATATAAAATTATTTTTTCCAGGCATAAGCCTACTATTTTCTTCAGAATTATAAAAATTTTTTACTTTCTTCACAATATCTTCTGAAATATGCTGACTTGGTTTAATAATATTGGGATTTGAGAGAATACCCTTTTCCCTAACTAACTTCTTGGCTGTTCTGGCCATAAAATTAGTCGTGAAAAATTTTTCTTCAATTTTTTTATTAGTCCATGATTTTGGTAAAATAGTTAAAATTAAAATTTTTCGCTGCGAGAAGTTGTTGTTAAAAATTTTTCTTTCAATTGATTAATGATTTCGGATTCATATTTTTCAACTTCATCTGACTCTGAATTTATCTTAAATATATCCTTTTTAATCTTTTTCTGAATTTTAATACATTTATTTGTAGAATATTTTTTTTTAATAATTCGCTTCTTTTTAATAGGAGTCTCGTCTAAAAACTGTAATGTCTCATTTAAAACTTCTATAGAAACATCTCTATCAATGTATTGTTCGGGAATTGTGGAAATAGATGGTAATGGTAAGTCATGTTCCGTGGATATTTTCTGCATCCACTGCAAATTTTATCTTTTAGTGTTAAAGACTCGTATTTTTCTATCATCCACTCCAAGACATTTCTCAAGTCTTTGCGAATGGAATGTTTTTCATATTTGAAAGGATTAGAGCAATATAAATTAATTGGGTTCATTAAGTTAAATAATTGTGAAATTAATAAAATATTTGTTATTTGAAATAAACCTATAATTTTTAATTTTATTTTTTTAAGAATATCGATTTTGAGATTTTAGTTTCTTTTTAAATAATATAATATGATTTTATTATTTTTTTAGTTTAATAATATTATCGATTCTAATAATTTAGTTTCTTTACCCAATAATATAATATGATTTTAATTTTTTTAGTTTATAATAATTTAGTTTTTTTTTCCAATAATATAATAATTTTATTATTTTTTCCGTTTGTAAGCAATAAGAATACAATAATATGGAAAATCATCTAGAAAGCAGATTTTTGAGAGCAAAAAGAATTCCGGGAACACAAAAATACCATATTCCCCTTGACGAAAATAAAATTAAAGTCAAAATTTATTCCAATTCTTTAGATAATTTAATATATGATATATTGTAAACATAATTATGAATTATTATATTATATATAATTATGCATTGCAGAAAAATAAAGTTGTAAATTGGTTTATTATTTTGTCAAGTAATTTTTAGTCACAATATGTTAACAATTAAAAATAAAAAAAAGTTAGGGCCTATCATTTAGACATAATTTTTAAAAAAACATTATTTCATAAGTAATCATTAAATGAAGATATTTTTGATAAATTTAAGCCATATAAAGAGTCATAACTCCTAGACCCTTTTTTATCCCTAGCTAGGATTTGGCACAAATATAAAGCAGTGTTATATCTATCTACAGAAAAAAAATTTCGATAAAAAAAATACCTTTTTTTTCTATGGCCATTTCCGGTTTTATACATCCGGTTTTGGACATTCATCAAATTTATATCATATTTATTTTTATGTCATATTAAAGAACTATTATTAAGCTACATAATAAATTTAAATTATTTTTCTAACTTAATTATTTCTCGAGGTATTTGAAAATAAATGAGGCACTTTTTGTCAAAAATGTACCATTTTTCTGCTCTTTAAACGCCCATATCTTAGCGGGTAAGCCTTTTTGGGAGGTAAAATTTTATTTTTTTCTTAGTTATAGTATATACTACCAGTATGCAAAATTTAAAAAAAATTGAAAGGGGTCGGGTTGAAACCTTGGTTGATTTGATATACCATATATTTCGCGTAAAGATTGAAATTTACTTAATAGTATTTTTTTAGTTTTATAATATATACATTCCATATAAATATTATTGAACTTATAGAGGAGAGTGATTTTCTATACAGACTAATCCCCTCTCCTCTCTACAGGCTAATCCCCATTGCTGACAAATAGAGAGACCATAAAAATTCTCAGGGCAAGACCTCCCGGCCTGTCAATAATGATTATTAGGCTTAGTTTATATGGATGTCCCTCACCTTCCCCCCATAGCGAATTTGCCTTTTCTCTTAAATATCACCTTAAGATAATATATATTCTTATAATATTTTTACGACCTATATTTGCTTATTTACACAGAATATCAATTTAAACTTTAAAAATAAAAGAAAGATAATTTAAAACTAATTATAAAATACGATTTTCATATGTTGACTTTGGCACTTTTTAATCAAATTGAATGAGTTAACTTATAAAAATGAGGAGATATTAAAAATTTTATATAAATTAATATTTTTAAAAATAAAAACTCAGCCAAGGGGAATTGAAGGATTTACCTCTTATTTTCCAATTCTTTTTTTTAATTAACCCCTAAAAATCCATATTCATGATACCTTTGTAAATTCATTGCTAATACTTTAAAGAAAAAAATTAAAGATTTACTTAGCCAAGTTCATTAAAGAAAGAAAGAAAGAAAGAAAGAAAGAAAGAAAGAAAGAAAGAAAGAAAGAAAGAAAGAAAGAAAGAAAGAAAGAAAGAAAGAAAGAAAGAAAGAAAGAAAGAAAAGATTAATTGTACCATCTTAGCCTTATGGTGGGGTTCAACGGGTTGCAATAGAGCTTTTTTTAGGATATTAATAGTTTAGATAATGGTAATCAGGTTATGCTGGGAGAGGGTGAGTGGGCTTGGGTATCAAGGTAAAGTATTTATTGATGGAAATTTATAAAAATTACTTAGACTAGCAAAAATCGATTGATCAGTATCGGATAGAGGGGAGGGGGTGTATCTCGATAAAGTATAATTAACAATTGTTAATCTTTCAGATTATTACATCTTATAATTATTATTAATTAATATTTTTTCTGTTAGATTATAATTTTGTTTTAAGTGCTGTAGTTTTTAAATTAAAATACAACCTTCAGCACTATAACTTGGTAACAATATTACCAAACTAAAATTTAAAATTCTAATTATACAATATTAATTTTATAAAATACAGTTTAAAATTATTTCAAATATGAATTATGAACTTAATTCAAATCACATAATGGCAATAATCGATATAAAATTGTTATTTGATTTCAATGGTTTCATTTTTTTTGTAAAATTTATATAACAATTGGGAGTTTGTTTAAAAATTTTATTCTATAAATTTATCGCTTGTAATAGATTGTCGGCTAAATATAAATGGTGAATGGTGGCCGTCATTCTAAGTTTGTTCCCTATATAGCTCAAGGTTGCTGGCGGTTGATATAAAAAATTCAAGACTCGTAACATCTTGAGAAAATATCTAATAATAAAGAGATAATTTATTTTTGTAATTATTTAAAATTTTCTTATATTATAATATAAACGTTTTTATTTATATAAGCGAGCTACAATCAAATTTTTTTTAATCAAAAATATTATGTAATTTATAATAATATTTATTTTAGAAACATGACGCAAAAAGATCAATGACAAATATATACCTAGACTGACGATTCATTCATTAAAATGCATTTTTAAGCGTCGTTAAAGGCAAATCAGCTGGACCCGCCATTTTGGTAACACATATAGTAATTACTATTAAATTGATAATTTGCTTCATCCGGTAATTCATTAATAAAGTTTGCATCAGATATAGGAATAAATTAGGCTCTCGTTTAAAATTTTAGTAATGATTAATGTAACCAAGATGGCGTCTCCAGCTGATTTGCATTGATGTACACTTTTAATAAATGAATCGTCAGTCTAGGTATTATATATGTCATTAAAATAGATAAAAAAATATATATAATAAAAATGAGAAAAAAATGCTTGCAAAAAAAATACTCCACCAAAAAAACGGAGATAAAAAAAAATTTAAATTAGAAAACTGTTGAAGAATTATTGTTATATTTTAAAATTTATGCATGTACCAGTTTTTCAATAAGATCTTAGATGGGTGGAGAATTGGTAGCCTCTTTCAGTGGAAAGACATCCCGAATTGGATATAGCTCTGATATGATTTAATATTATATAATATAAGGGGCAGGCTGGAACCCTTGAATTTAAAACAAAATCAGATAAGGTTATTAATAAATATATAAAAAAATATAATAGAAAATTCTGTTTTTGATTTATTTGGGTAAAATAGTAGAATTCAACATGCTAAATAACTAATTTTATTTTTCACGTGTGTCGATTCAAATTAGCTTAATTATTAATTTTTTTTAACATTTCATACAATATTCTCTAATTTTTATAAATAATATTTCAAATTTTTTTATTATAATATTTAAATTTTAGAATTATTATTATTTTAACAAGTTACTTTAAAAATATCTGTAACTATTAACTAGTTACATCAAAAATATGTAAAAAATATAAATTTATAAAAAGTGGATAATCTCTCATTTAAATTGGACTAATAAAATTTTATATTCTAGTTTTAAAAATTTTTTAAACATTTTTTATTCAAAATAAATTGTTCTTTCAAATAGCGGCAACTTTCTATATTAAAATCTCTCGAGAATTAAATATTTATAATTAACACTGATTCCATTTTAAATGATAGGAATTAGAGGTCTGATTGCGCCCAAGACTGCTCATATTATAAATGGGCATAATTGGTTTTTTAAAATATTTTTAACATTGGGCGGGTGACAGGCGGGTTGAAAATTTTTTTAAAAAAATGGGCTGGCGTGGAGCGGGTAAATTTTTGGTAGTTTTCCAGCCAAATTAACAGAACGACATTAATTTATTAAAAATAATAGTTATATTTTTCATAATATTAATTACATATTATTTATGTTTTAATTAAAAATACATTTAAATTAAATAAATAAAGAACCAAACTAGCCATTATAATAAAGCACTAAGCGGATGGGAGGGTTAAACAAAATGAATGGTCGGGTGGGGTAAATTTTTGTAAAACAATTAAAAGGGAGCTTTCAAAACAACAAGTGGAAGGTGGGGCTTTTTGGCTAAAAGCGCTCCCATTGCAAACCTCTAAGAATAACAGTGAGAACTCTAATTCTCATTTAAATTTCTTAAGTGAATAGGCTGACATAGGCTTATACGGCTCAGGTTAAAGCACCCGCGAGACGCTATGGCGTTTGTCATTATGATGCCCCATTTCTTTCATAAATTTCTAGTCAATATAAATTGCGACCACCATATCCAGGTAGGTCCCCTATAGTCGGGCCTGATGCTCGTTTTAAGTGACGTCAAGGCTTGTAATACACAAATTTCTTGAGAGAGATTTAATAAAATCCTTGTTTTTTGCTATTGATATTTAAAATAAAACATTTATTTAATGCTACTAGCTACAGGGTAAACAATCTTAACAAAATGTATTTAGAGAAATTTTAAACTTAATATTAAGATATAAAATTTTATTATTTGTTTCATATATTTCGTAATATATTATCAGAATAAGAAAATATTTCATATTTTATATAGTCCTAGTAATAAATAATAGTGAAAAATCTGAATTTTTATCAAAAAATTAAAATATTTAGGGTTCGGGCCGGGCCGGCAAAAACTTTTTTAAAAAAATTTCAAGCTGGGCCGGGCTTGGAAAATTAGGCCCGATCCAGACCACTAGTAACGATGGCCATGCCATCTATATATAATAGAATGCATTAACTAAAGTTTTAAAGTGAAAATCAACGTATAAAACTAAATATAGAAAGTGTAAAAATTTTGACAAAATTAATATATAAAATTTATTATATATAAAGGGGAAAGATAGAATAACAATGCCACGAGGAGAATGAGTTAATTAAAACATTGCAAATTTTAATTTTATCACTAGAATTCAGGTTCTTTAACGAAAGTAAAATTCTTCTTTTCGGTTCCCTATTTTGACCAAAAATTAGAATAGTGCTTCACATTGATCATAAATTTGCTTTCTCAAGTTGTGACCTAACCCTAACCCTAACCTGGTCATAAAAATTATTACAATTCAGCTTTTTAACAAAACTGGTAGAAGAAAAATATTTAATTTTTATATATTAAAACATCTGTTGAAATTGTTTAGTTATTTCTATTATTTTTTATTATAAAATTTTAATTTAATTTAATTTTTTTTTTAGCAAAAAATAAACACGTTTAATTGACCTTTTGAAATAGGTTTGCATAAATGTTTTGAAAAAAATTAAAACTAAATATTTTTTTATATTATTATTATTATGGGCAGACCAAAGAGGGTTGAGGGTTTAATTTTAAATTACAATTACAGAAATCGGCAGGTGGCATTACTAAGCATTTACAACCGACCGAGAGGGTGGGGCGGAAAAAATAAGGATCTTCATTCAATTCCTCATCAAAAAATTTTTATCTTTATGAGAAAATATTCTGGCGTGCGAGTGCTGCTTAAAGGAACTAAGCCTGCTATTTTCTTTACCGAGATTTTTTCTCAAACTGAAAATAAGTTCTAGCATTCTTCCTTTGTTGACCCTCTAATTTTATCCAGGGCCTATCCAATTTAAATAGCGTGTGGGTGAATTATTGCTGATAATCATCTTTATAAATGTGTTTGAATCTATTATTGAAAATAAAAAATAATCAAAATATAAATTGTAAGTTATATTTGAACAGTAAACCTTTTATCTATGCCTTCCAAGGATTGAATTAATAAGCGTCTTCCAAAACTTGAAATTATGTAAAGCCAATTATTTTTAAGTATTAATATTATAATATTTAACGTGGGAGTGAGATATCCCAAATGCATTTTTTATTCTCTCTCTAAAATTGAAAGAGCCGTGAATCAACTCCATAACCTATATAATCATAAAAATATTATATTTCTTAATTAACATTAACCATAGAATATTCATCCATGAACGACTTGTCGTTATCTGAAAATCTCTGTAATTCAGATTTATCACATGTTTCGTCAAATTTTTGACAATTCTCCTTAATGATTCTCTAATAATTTCACTGTTCTTTATTTGCCAACAATAACATATAAAATATGAAATTCTTCATCAACAATAGCTCTAATTTCCTTGAGATCTAATAAAATGCTCTCCGCTATTCTCATCTTCTTAATCAAGTCAATTTTATGTTTTGAAAAGTATTACATAAAATAGTTGTATAATAAAATAATACATTCCAAAGAAAAAAAAATTGGAATAATGATTGATAATTTTCTTGCTTCTGCGCAAATATTTCTTTCAAGCCATTGTGATATTTCAGTAATAGCATTAATAATCGGTTCTTCTAACTCCATAAAAGCTGTTTCTGCTTGATGGCGGAGACTCGATCTCTTTGGACAAGCTTGCAATTTCTTTCTCCCTATTGGACAAGGAGTTTCAGAGATAATTATTATTTGACTGTGATTTAGATAAATATTACGCCACTAAAATTTGAAAATAATAGGTAAATTACGCCAAGGAAAGCTTGAAATCGAAATTAATTGATAAAATAACTTAGTAGATGAATGTGATAAATAAATGTAATTAAATATATTTATATGAGATAGGAATAGATATAAACAAATATAAATTAATATTAACAATAATATATTTGAAAAATATAATCCGGCATTTGCATTTTTTGGCTTTTGGGGTGATTTACCCCCCAGCCCCCCCCGCTGCGTACGCCAATATATGATTATGATGTGATCACCTAATTAAATAAATAAATATAAATAATTTAACATATTAATAATCATACCTATGACAGTTTTAACCGCGCTCATAACATACTTTTCGAAATCCATGTATTTATATAATGGATCAAGAAATAAATCCCGTTCTTGACATTTAGATATTATTACTTCGAATATTTTTTCGAGTATTTTGTGTTTTTTTTGGAGTTTAAAATTATTTATCAATATTAATTATTGCTAGGTTATACTAAAAAAATTAAGTGAAAATTGAGAAGAAAAAAATTGAGATAAGATCAGAAAAATAAAGATTAAAAATGACTTAAAGCAAAAATGGGAAGAAAAATATAAATTGAAAAAAAAATTTTAAAAAATAAAGATTTTCTCTTTTTTTGAATTTTTTTCCAAGGGGTTTTTTTTCCTATTACCGACTGTGCTAGTAGTTATGAATGGTTGAAAGTATTACCAAGTCGTAACCTAGGTAACCTCTTAACAGATGAACAATTAAGAGTTGTCATAGGCCATCGACTTGGATGTAACATAGTTCATCCACATACATGCATCAAATGTAAAATATTAGTTGACTCCTAAGGGAGACATGGTCTAAATTGTATATATAGTCAAGGCAGAGATGCAAGACATGCAGCAATTAATTTAACTATTAGCCCTTACCAGGGTCCGAATAGCAAACATCCTGGAGCCTACTAATTTATCATTAGATGATGGCTTAAAACCTGATGGCTTAACTTCCGTGCCTTGGTCTTTATGGAAATCCTTAATTTGGGACTTCACATGCGTATCTTCTTTTCCAAAAAATTTAAATTCTAATCCGGTTGATATAGCAGAGAAAAAAAAATTAAAATATTCAAAATTATCAAATTATATTTTTATACCAATCGTTATCTCTTCTCTTGGACATATGTCAAGTGGAACTTTAAAATTTTTAAAAAATATAGGCGACAAGATAAGAGCCCTTACATCAGAACCTAAAGAATATTAGTTTTTAAAACAAAATCTACAAATTATTATTTTAAAATAAAATTATTCAGTTTTTGGGGAACTTGTAGTCCCACCTCCATTTTAATAGAATAAGGTTTTTATTTATTTTATTTTATATTTGATATGTTAATTTTCATATGATTTAATTTGATAGATTATAATAAATATATTTTTAATATCTAAAAAAAATAATATAAATTATATATTAAATTTTTAAATTTATAGATCTAATTTAACTATAAACAATTATATATCGAAAAACTAAATGATTCTAAATATGCATTGTAATGGATTAAATTGATCACAAAATAATTATAATTATATATAACTTATTACATTTATAATTAATGCAAATGATTCTATGAGAAAAAGGTTGGGAATTTTAAATAATTTAGGGAAGAAGAAAATCTAGAATAATCGGGCTTCAGGGAATGAAACCATGAAGTATGTGAAATTCGATTTTATAATCTGAATTCCTATGCGTTGACGTAAGTAGACGCCTTCTTTTGGGTCTCCTGATTTAGTTCTTAAGGCTCCATCAATCTTTTTAATTAGTTTAAATGCTTGACTTCAAAGAATGTCAAGGTTGTCATGACAACTGGTATGAATTTATACTCATCAGAAATATCTACATATTTATTCATTTTAAAATCTTTTGTGTATTTTAAAATGTCCTTATTGTTGGAGGGTGAGAGGAGGTCAACGCAGGAGAAATCCCATGCTAGAAATCGGCCATTCTCCCAAGGAATTTGTGTAATACTCGTCTCCCTTCTATAAAGAGACCTGAGGATTCTAAAGTGGCAGGAAAGCGACTGTTAAACTCGTTTTATTAGAGCATTGCATCTGTTATGCAGGATCGAGCGCCCACTGCTAAAGATGCATTGGAGGCAATGACGACCAGTTTGATTTACTGGCTTCTTGCACTTGGTGCACTTATAAAACTGAGAATGTCACAAAGCAAATGGCTACAGCAAAACTGAATTCTTGATTTAAAAGTTCGAGATCAAAATTTTTAGAGGGGATGGCATCCAAGTCATGTCCTGAACCTTGGTTGAGGGAAGCTAATATGGCGATCTTCAGATAGCAGGGTCAAAAAGAGGCAGAGTTGTTAAGCTCCTTTTTAAAAGTAGCTAGCTCCTGCTTCCGCTCTTACCTTCTCAAAAAAAGCTAGCTCCCACTCCCGCTACTACATTTTTGAAAGGAGCTAGATGCCGCTCCAAATAATGGAGTGCCACTCCATAACTGCTCCTTTGATTTTCATTTTTTTAGAACGTACACAAAACAAAATCATATTTTTTTATGAAGAAGTTTTCTATCAAAATATTTACAATCTTTTATAAGCCTTTAAAAGTAATAAATTTTCTATAGAATCTAACAAACATCCACGCCTCTCCCCTAAGACCTGTTTTGCAATACTAAATAAGCGCTCCATGGGAGCACTAGAGGGAAGCGGGATATTGTATTTTATAAAGATATTTTTTAATTCAGGTATAAAAAAGGAGGTTGAACAAGTAATGAGAAAATTTAAATAATTATTAAAATATATTTAAAGAAGCATCATATCTAACAACCCAAGCTCAACTATAATGATTGCCCAAAAATAATTATAATTTTAAAAAATAATATTTCAAAATAAAAATATACTTATCATTTCGTAAAGAAAGAATCATTTGGATCAACATCTTTTAGAAGTATAAAATATTTTTTGTTTGATGGAAATGGAATATCGAATATATCTTCTATGATCTCTAAATCCATAATATTGAAAACTATTTTTTATTACAAGATTTTCCACAAAATTTTCAATAAAAGATTAGAAGAAAAACCAATATAAAATTCGGCTTAACATTTAATAATGGATAAATTTAAATAAAATTATTTAAAAATAATTTAATTTATATCTTAAATTTAAAGGAGCGCTGGAGCGACGCTTCTCCACTCTAGCCCTAAAAGGAGCTAGCTCCCGCTCCCACTCCTCGTTTTTAAAAAGAGGGACGCTTCAGGTGTTTTTGAAAAAATGTAACGGTGCTCCAGGAACGCCGCAATTTAACAACTCTGAAAAGAGATAATTAACGGACCTTGCAATCACCGGATTGTCCCAATCCTTTTATTTATAGGAGGCCGGATGTTGACATTCATCTTCGACGAGGCTTCCCATATGATATAGGCTTCGTCAAGCAGTGCATCTGGCTAGGACATGTTATCTATTATTTTAGAGCTTGATCGACGAAATGAAACCACTAATTGATGAGACTATGGGTGATCGTAACCCTAAGCCTCCTTTATTGAGGGTAGAGTTAGAGTTGCTTGATGCCACGAATTGGAGTTAAATTTGAGATTAGTTATTTTTTCCATTTCCATTATGTTTTTTCTTATGGATTGATATGCTTTTAAGGGTTTATGATGTTTAAAAAACAGCAGTTGACCGTAGAGCGTATAGCATCTTTGGTATATTGAAGATATTTTTAATTGAGAAGAAAGAATTATATCTGGGAAGTTGTATAAGTAGTTCATCCATATTGTCTAAATTATTAGAAGTGGCTTGGAAAAAGGCTTCAACTGCTAATTAACCTCCAACTGGTGAGCCAAGATGTGTTAGTTCTTAGGCATAACCTATTTATAAGCATGGAAGTTGGGAGATTGAGAGGTGAGCTGACAGAATTCTGTTTCAGTTTAAGAGAAGGCCTATGGCTGGCTCATTTTTTTTCAAAATTTCTAGGGCTTTGTCTATCATTTCTGGGTTGCCGCTTATAATCCCGTCATCTTTGTATCAGAGATAAAGATCTAACAGACAGCTGCTTTTAATTTTTTTTAAGTAGATTGTCTATTCCTTGACAGAATAATATCGACCCTAGGGGATCACCCTGGTGAATTCCTTCTGAAGAAGATAGCCTATATTCACCATATTGTAAGATGGAGGGATTCGCATAACAGCTTAAAATGTAGCTGGAGTAGCATGGGAAGCTATTGATGAAGGATTTTAGGAAGACAGACCGTTTTATTGTGTTGTATGCATTGTTAAAATCAATTTTAATTAGGTGTTTATTTAGAGGAATATTTTGAAGATAGATGCGGGTTATATGAGCTGAAGACTCACAGCCGCCTTTGACATCATCCCTAGTTAAGTTTAAGTGATTGACTTTTTCATTGATTCGAGTCAAAAGAATTAGATACTAATCTCCTATAGAGGGTGCCTATGGCAATTGGGCGTAGGTCATTTTTGAGTTTTGTAAGTGCGATTAGTTTTGCCCTAACATAATTGGCTGGGCGAAGATTGGAACTTCACCATGTATGATCCTGTTACAAAGTAGATTTATACTGTAGAGTAGTTATTTCGAGAATTTAAAAGAGGGATGGTTAGGTCCTGAAAGTATATCGGTCTCATGCCTTCAAAACCATGTGCAGAATGCTTTTCTCACTTCCTCTGGGGTAAATTCTATTGGATAAGATGTGGGATTTACACCAGATAATTCAATTGTAGGTGCCTGATGTGGAGGGTGCTTCATTGCCAATCGGATAAAAGTTTGAAAATTAATGGGGTGTGTGTCTGATGAAGAGGCTTGACGAAGTGCCCCTTTTATATCTAAATCATCGATTTTTTCCCCACTAAATTTACTTTAATCTTAAAAGGATTTATGGACAACTTCGGTGTGGAGGTTAAGTCCATTGAAATGTTGTCTAGATCATTTAACCTCTTTATAATTTGTTTGAGGGACAGTTTGCTTTTGTCAGTTGGAGCCTGAAAGGCATGGAATAACCAAATAAAAAGAACTTTTTCCAGTGCTGTGGGCAGTTAAAATTGGTTTAGAAGGTTATTAATATTTTACTATATGATTTAGCCGCAAGAAGTCTGGCTCCCCGGAGGATTCTGGAGATAATATGAGATTTAGGTAAATTTATAAATTCATCGGAGAAGGAGGGTATTGGTAATTTATTGGAAATACATGGTGAGTCCTCATTAATAGATAAATTATTAATTGTGGTGAGAGCTGAGATATGCGAAAGGGATGTTAATGTTAAATGCATAGAGAAAAGGGAGGGGGGAATAGGATCTGTGAAAGGTGACTGATGTGATGAATGACTTTACCACTTTTACCGTGCTTCCTTAGGGTCCCGTTTTTGTTGATTAGGTTATTTATCTCAGAGTTAGGATATTTTTTTTAAAATTGGAATTGGAGAATGGTACACTATATTTATAGGGAAAGGGGCAAGGTGGGAAAGGGCGTTAAAATTATTTTGGTGTTATTGTTTTTCTTGGATGAGAAGGAAAAAGATAGATATGTAATATAAAAAAAAATTTTAAAAACAAGAGAAAAAGAAGGATTCGTAAACAAACTGATGAAAATTATCGTTAATTATATATTTTATTTTAATTATTTGGACTTTAAGAGGATGTTATTTAAATTTTAAACAAATAATAAACGATTAAGCCACTAGTAAATAAGAATGGTGGATAATGATACAAATAAAATTATATGAAAATTAACATATCAAATATAAAATAAAATAAAAATTCTAATTTTTATATAAACGGAGGTGTGAGTACAAAGTTCCCAGTAAAAACATGAATAATTATATTTTAAAATAGTAATTTGTAGATTTTGTTTTAAAAGATAAAATTCTTTAGGTTCTGATGTGAAGGCTCTTATCTTGTCGCCTATATTTTTTTTAAAAATTTTAAAGTTCCGCTTGACATAAGTCCAAGGGAAGAAATAACGATCGGTACAAAAATATGATTTGTTAATTCTGAATATTGAATCGTTTATTTCTTCTCTGCTAAATCAACCAGATTAGATTTAAATTTTTTATACTTGAAATGATACAATATTTTTCGTGAATATTATCAGTGAATTTTAAAAAAAAGGCACGGAAATATTCAATATGTGAAGGGAAGTCTTTGAAAAATTATCTTAAATTATTTATTTTATTTAGGAGGACGATGAGAAAAGATAAATATAATTTCCGTGAATTAAAATTATATTTAAAAAAATAAATAATACAAATATAATCTACGAGAAACAAATATTTTAAAAAAAGTGCATATCACCCTAGAGAAGAGTGACTTAAAAAAATTGGACCAACAATGCGGGGAAATCTGCTGACAAAGGTAAAATCCTTCATTGGGGTTCGCTGAGATCGGTCTCATTTTATTCTTCCTATGATTTTAATGAAATTGAAAGGCCTCTCCAAAAATGTCAGGGGTATTGGTAACGATTGGTATGAACACTGTGTTGATGAGGCCAACGTTATTTTTTTAAGGGTTTCTGCCTTTTCGATGGCAGGAAATGGGAGGTCGGACTTTGTTGCAAAATAGACACGTATAGTCTCAAATAAGCGAGAAACCATTATTCCAGGGAATGAGAGATATACCATTAGGGCGTATGGCTTTTCATTTTAGAAGACTAGTTCGAGAGTGGATAAAATATTAACATTTTTAAGGCGTATTTTAAAATTGAAAGATATTATTATTATATTTTATATTGAAAAGTTTAAACATCATAATTTCTTACACTTTTCCACCAACTCGTCATGTGGCGATTATAAATATAGAGAAGCATTTATTTCAACGTTCCATTTGTTACTCGTCGATATGTTCAATCATGTCATCACTTCTCACCGACTATGTTACGAGATAATCCCATACTCTAGCGATCTCTGTCACTCCATACATTGCAGGCAACGTAGAGGTACGTTTCAATTGTCTTTTTAAATTGGAGGAAAGGGGGGGGGGGGGGGTATGAGCCATTTCCCTTCAAATAAAAAATAAATGAGGTATAAATTAGGCCCGGCTTTGCCCGAAATTTTATTTTCGTGACTGCCCACATGTCGATACAAAAGTAAGGATTATGAGGCAGAATTGATCCAAAGTTGGTTGCGATTAACGATTCTTAGGATTTTGGCTAAATATTCCTTGAAATTTCTAGTTGAATTTATTTTTTCCTTTCAAATGGGCCTCTTAAAAAAACTATGGCATGAATGAGTAATTAACTTTGAAAGATGGATCCGATTTATTTAAAGATACTTTTTGAATGCAACATATTTGTATCTAAATACTTTGACAACTATAGATAGTTATAGAATAAATTTTAAATATGATAATGATATAAATGAAACATTTTTTTCAATTGCATATAATATCTCGATGCATTCATTAAATGTACATCACTGAAAACAGCTAGGGGCGCCATTCTGATTACCCATATCATTATTAGAAGTTTTAAACGAGATTACAATTTATTCCTATGCCTGGTGCAAACTTTATTAAAGGTATTGCCTGATCGAGTTAATAAGGAAGCAAGTTATCAATTTAATGGTAGATTTTTTAACATAAGAAATAATTACAATATGGTTTACCAAAATGGCGGGTCCAGCTGATTTGTATTCAACGAACACTTTCAAATGTCTTAATATGAATACATCGTCAGTCCAGGTATTATTATATGTCATTGATAGTTTTAATTAATCTATACATATTTATCAATCATTTTTTATTTTTTACTAACTAAAAAATAATGCGATTTCTAGAAATTGCAACATAAATTTTTTTTGGTGAAATATATATATATATTTTTTTTAAAAAAATGATATTTTATGTATTAGTTTAAGCAATTTTTGAACTGTTACAAGTTATGACAAAAAAAAAATTTCTAAAATCAAAATTAGGGATTAATATTCCATAGCCATTCATTCCATTTAGGCAAACAACAATCATTTTTTTTTATCACGGATGACATTTAATACACTATTTATTATATGGTTTCCGCAATATCACCAATTTTATCGGAATTCATATATATCATATTATTCATAAAGAATGGTTAAAAATATAAATAACCCATATTATCTTTAATATAAAAGCAATTATTTCTTTCATTTATTTTATTCATTCATTCAATCCTTCATTTATCCATTCATTCATTTATTGAACTTTTCATTTTATGTTAATATCCCTCAGGCATACAGGCATACAGTACTTGTTCTTATTCCTGCCCAAGTCATTTTACATTCAACAACAGTCTCTGTTACAATATAGGTCCCAATAAAAGTTTTAGCGCCTCTTTAACCTACTGCGATGACGTGGGCGGCGAGCTGTACAGGTTCGACGACCACGAAATGAACGTAATCAAAAAACATCTGTTTTTTTTTCGTTTTTTTAAACTTTTTGATTCCTTTTAGTGTTGTTAAACGACTTAATTTGTGGCCTATTTTTAAAAACAGCTGACTCAGTATTTTATATTTAAACCTTAGCGCCATCTATGAGCAAGATCTTATTCTTAGGGTTTTGCATGATATTTTTTTCTGGATAAAATATTTGAGTTTGTACTTTTTTCGAAATTTGGCTCAAAACGAGTCTCTTAACAACAGTAGTTTCCTTATATTTCTCAAATTTTTTGGGGGAAGGAACTTAGAATTCAACAATCCTAAAATATAACAAAAAAATATTATATTTTAAAGTAATAAAAATTTGATATCTGCGTATAGAAATAACGTAACATAGAGATTAGTGTTGTTAAACGGCTCAACTCAATATTTCATTCAGAAAAATATTACGTAAGCCTCAAGATTTTGCTCATAGAAGGAACAAAGATCTGGACATATATAATCGAAATCTCGAGGCTTAGGCAAAATCTTTCTGGCAAAAATATTGAGTTAGCCGTTTTAAAAAATCGGCTTCAAACGAGCCGTTTAACAACACTGATGGAGATATAGGGGTGCATTTTTCTTAAAAATTAATCTACCCATCCCTATTTTGGCTTAAATAAAAGTAGGAAAGACCGGGGTTTATATTGTCCATAAAAAAAAACTTGAAGTGCTATAAAAAAAAAATAGACGAAGGCAATTTATCCAAAATGTTTAAAGGTAGTTTTTAATTTTTTTTTACATATATCTTTTTCAGTAGAAATTAATATTTAAGAAAAAAAAATTTAAGTCTTTTAACTAGCATGAAATTTTAAATAAAAATGAAAGTTTAGAGAATTACGAAGAATACCCGGGGTACCTTTTATCCTTTCGCTGTGTTATAGGGCTTCTTTATTTGTAGATTTATTTTAAAAAAATTTTTTTATAAAAATGTTAATTCTAAGTAATTAATTAAGAATAAACTGTCAAATATTTTAAATTAATAAGGTTCATCTATATTTATATTCCCGGAAGAACTTGTTGTCACTTAAAAATTTTATATAATTAGCAAAGAATAGGTCAATCATTTTTATTTTGTCATTCATGGCCTTGGATTTCTAATATTTTTTATAAATTTATTTGTAATTTTTTTTATATTCAAAATAATCCCTGCTTAAAAATAGCTAGTACGAACCCCGTCAAAACCTGCCCCAGATCTTCACAATTACTCAAAAATTTAATTTGAAGATATTAAATTACTATAAATATTATCAATATTGTTTTTATATACGATAAAATGAAGAATTTTTTTTATCATTTAAAATTATTATCAAGTCTGAACAACTTTTAAAAAGTTACTAATGCTATGTTGCGTTTAATAATTTTCCGTGAGCAATTTTGTCCCCAATAAAATGAATTAAAAGTAAATATCAAACAATAATGAGTTTTATTTTGAAATGATATGTATAATTGTGCAAAGGTCCACTCCTTTTGGGTGTTACTTTGAGAAACGAAAATTATGGATATACCCTATATAAATCAATCCAGAATCTGCTTCACTCCCTCCAGAGGCAATGATGATATTACCCACTACCCCCCCCCACTTCTTCCCTAAAATTTTTTTTAACTTCCTATCTTCCGTTATAAATTTATTCCCATATCGCCTCCATATTTTATCAAAGAAAAGAGTAAATCAAAATCAAAATTAGAAGAAGAAAAAGGACAAAACTAACCCCCACCCTTAATACCACCCCTTTAATTTTAAAATAATTACATCGCATCTTAACCGCCCTCTTCCCCACCCCTATTTAATGATACCCCCTCCGAGTTGAGGTCGCTGAATTGATCTAATTTTGATTATAGTCTTGCCCTTTTCCTGAGTTACTATTTAGAGAACCTGTTAAATTTTTTTTTAATGTTCATTTTATTCGTAGAATTAAACATCTCTTTTCGATTAAAGGTAATAATTTCTTTTTACTTCCCTCTCCCTCACCTTCCTCCCCATCTTCTATCAGTCGTATATATACACAGTTCCCATTGTTGACCTATGGGTAGGCTTCGAAAAATATTACGACGAAGATGGTTCCGTTGTCCTGAAAGATTTGAAAGGAAAATTCGTGATGCACAACAAGAGTTTCGGCGAAAATATTACCAATCAGTTCGTGCAATACGGAATGACCATGTAAAAATCTCTTTTGTTAAGAGTTTATATTTAAAATAAATGTATGAGAGATCCTTATAATCTGCATTTCTGGGTGCTTGTTGGTACAATTGAAATCAGCTGTGGCAAATGATGTTGACTGTAGTTATACGTCATCGATTTCAAGATAATTTTTGTTTAAATGTCATTCAAATTTCGCGGGCGCCTTCAAATGCATGTTACCTATGTAATGTAGTATTTGTTAGTCTGGAATAGTATTAATGTGTAAGTAAATTTAGCCGGAAATCTATTCTAACTTGTGTAGAATATTTTATCCTATAAATTGCACTTAATTTTCCGCTATAGACATTTTAGTAATTTTTTTTTTAATTTATATGAAAAAATTCGTATATTAATATAAATTAGGAGTAGGTTATAAGGTTCATGGCAAAATTGTTTGAAATTTATGGTTTTTTGGGTACAGAGAATTCCTGTCTTATAAATTTAAAATTGGCTCTTAGTAAATGATTCAAAATATATTTTTTTCTAAAATTCATTGTGAATTTATATATAAATTAGTTTTCTATTTTCTAATTTTTTTTATCCAAATCGTCGATATACTACACCCTGAAACTATCTTTTATAAATGTCGTCAACGTTTACCATTCTTTTATGAATGATATAATAATTAATAATAATCATATTAATAATGGGAACAAGAATAACTAATATTTTAACGTTTTGCAAATTAATATTAGGAATATTAACATATCAAGTATCGAAATTAGTGTTATTAAAAGATTAAATTTGCCCCTAATTTTAAGAACGGTCAATTCAATATTTTATCCACAAAAAATTATTACGCGAACCTGAAGATTTTGACTCATTAAATGGCGGGATGATTTGGACATCTGTTAAACGAAATCTCGTGATTTACGCCATGTTTTTTTCTAGCTCAAAAAAAACCTGATCAAATCGAACCGTTTAACAGCACTAATAAGAATCTAGAATATGCATGAGATCCTCCTTCAGGAAATCTGAGTAGGGAATTATTTCCGGTTAAAAATGGGAATATATTATATATAAACTTTTTTTTTTTAAATTGTCGAAAGGAAATTCATCGATAGAACAATGAAAGATCCCGAAAGGAAATGCGTTCTATTAAGTGGCGATACGCTCTACGGTTCCGCTTGCGATTATGGTCACGCTTACTGCATCAAATCTATATGCAGTAAAAATATTTAAAAAAAATATTGTTATTTTTTTTCAATATATTTTTGCGTTTTATTTTACTTAACTGGTGTTTTGATAAGCGATTCAAATAGAATTCCTATACACCTAAAGGGGCTAAATCGCTTAACTTTAGCTCAGGGACAAACGCGATGCAATGACCTCTTGGGCAAGGTTTAGCCAGGGTTCTTGTATAGCCCCTATTTTTCATGTTGACAATTTATTGGGATGTTCTATCCCTTTTAATCAGAATGAGAGAGCATGCTTATGTAACCAAAAACAAGTTCTAATTTCTATTGGTTGCCTACCTTATAGTTAAATTCCTATCTCTTTTTTTAAAAAATTAGTCATTTCCAATGTTGTGAAGATTAAAGTTTGCTTTAAATTTTGATCACAGGCTAATTATTTAGGGAATCGTATTTCCCGGAGACCAATTTGCCCCAGAGACCGATCTTCCTCTGGGAAATTCTCTACGGGTCGATTTTATCGCGGTGATATTCCGATTAGAGATCGGCAAATCACCGCACGGCCATCATCCAGAAAAGGTTGGTTATGGCTGGTTTTATTTTTGTTTCGGGTCGGGCTTTTCAAGATAAATAAAAAAAATTGTTCGTTCTCGGGTCGGGTAGGACCTAATTTTTTTTAAAAAAATATTCCGGGCCGGACCGGTCTTGAAAGATCAGGCCCGCGCTGATCAAGAATTCTGATTACCGAAATTTGTTACGTTATAATATAAATTTCGAATTTTTTTTACCTTTTATAACATTCGATGTATAGGATCAAAGATCCCCTTTTTTCAGCCAGGGGGATTGGATTATATTCCATATATAGCGTTTGTCGCAATATTTATATAAATACATACCTACAAAGATATACTAGCGGGAGGGCCCTGTAAAGACGGTATACAATGCGCTTCGGGTAAATGCTTTACAGGTTGGTGTATATGCATGCAACCGGGGTTCGATATTAATGGAGTATGCGTCACTAGTAAAAACAAAATTTATTCTCGAAATTTTATATTGATTTCTAGCGTCAATGTTGTTGTTTTTTTTCCGGAAAACCATTTTTAAGCGCATTTTTTTTAAATTTTAAAAAAAAATCTGATTCTATCGGAAATGGATTTTAAGCTCAAAACCTTTGGAAGTCATTTATAATTTTTATTTTAAAAAAAAAAGTCTATGGAAAAACTAATATAAATTATATTAATTTCAAAAAGTTTCGTGGCATCCATTTCCGGTAAAAATCAAATTTTTAATTTTTAAAAATAGGCGCTCAAAAAATGATTTCTAGATGAAAAAAATATAACACATTCCCGGGAAAAAAAACACACATTGACTCTAACATAAACAATCTTCCTTTTTGGGAACACATTTATTGAAATTGTATATTTTTTTTTGATTTTAATGGTTGTTTTATATTATTAGAAGTGTTTCATATAGTGTTGTTTAGCAGCTCATTTTGAGCCGATTTTTAAGAACGGCTAACTCAATATTTTAGCCTGAAAAATATAGACTATGCCTTGAGATTTAGCTAATAGATGTCCTAACCTTGGTTCCTTCTACAAGCACAATCTTCAGGCTTGAGTTATATTATTCCGGATGAAATAGTGAGTTAGCCGTTTTTAAAAATCGCCTCAAAACGAACCGCTTAACAATACTAGTTTAATATATATGATATATACAATAATCAATAAAATAGTGTTGTTAAACGGCTTGGTTTATTTAAAAACAAACCTAACACGTTATAGCCAAAAAAAAATATGATTAACCAAGCCAGGAAATTTCGTTCTCAGATGGCAGAAAGGTTTCGAACATCTATTTAACGAAATTTCGATGCTCTCGTATGTGTTTTGGCTAAATTATTGGTGTTAGCCGTATTTATTAAATCGAAGCCCGTTTAAAACGACACTAATTCTAGCCGAGTATAAATTACAACTTTATTGCTTTCTATATTTAGTTCAATTGGCATTAGTTTAAGTAAATATATTAGGGAGGATATTTAGAATAGAAAACATTTATGCCCTAAAAAAATAATTTTTACGAAAATTATTAAATTTTATAAATTATTTTAAAAATATTTTAAATATACTCTTATAATAATAAAATTGAGCGAAAGCATATGATTGCGATTAAATGAAAAACATTCCCGAATAAAAGATTTTTGATAAAAAATTTTCAAGAATTCTGTATTATTTTTCATTAAGAGGGTTGGTGGGCGAAAAGGGGCTTGTCGAGTTAGGGATGTAAAATAAAAATGGCTTCGTTTAAGGCCGATTTTTTATAAACGAACTGACTCAATATTTTATGCGAAAAGTCTTAAGCACACCTGAAGATTTTGCTCTCATAGATGGTGGCACAAAGATTCGGACATCTATTAGCCAAATCTGGAAGCTTGGGGTAACATTTATCTGGCTAAAATATTGAGTTAGCCGTTTTTTTTTAAAAAAACAGCTTATGGAGCGATTTTCCCTTCATATTGTATCGAAGATATTTAACTAGTAACTATTAGAAGTTCAAATTTAGTTATGTAATAGAACATTCTATAACATGTACATTCCTGGCAATATGTAATTGGTAATACCCCCCTCTTCCATTTAATTTTTTTTTTGTGATAAATTGTAGGATTTTAGATGATAACGAATTCATTTTCACATTCACGTTCGGAAGAGTTTAGGGATTAAAATTGACATTTATCGATCAAAAATTTCTAAAAGTTTCAATAATATATCGGGAGAGTAGACTAACCTAGAATTCATAATGTCACGTTCGCGACCGCGATTCAACAGCTGATCGATTTTTAAAAATCTGTTTTATGGAAATCAATGTATTCTTTATCTAAAATCATTATTTTTTAGATCATTTATTATGAATTGAATTTAAAAGTTAAAAATTAATTTTAATTAATAAACATATTTTAAAAAATCGATCAGCTGTTTTCAAGGTAAAGGCTAGTAATAGGATGGATCATTTAAAATCATGCTTAATAATGTTTTATATATTATGATATATTGCCTATAATATAATATAAAATAAGCAGACTTGTTAAAGGATCTAGATACAAGTCTCTAGATACTGTATCTAGATATATAAATGTGGTCTCTGTATCTAGATAGATTTTTGATGAAAATATCTGTATCTAGATATTATTTTAGACGATTTATCTGTATCTAGATCCATTTAAAAAGTATCTTTTAACAACTCTGAAAAATAAGTAACTCTACTAATTACCCTAATAATTATTATTTTAAAAATATATATTCCTGAATGATAATTGTTAAAAAAAATTTCGATAACGTTATATTTAGAGCGAGAGCGGGGGGGGGTGGAAGAGTGAAGTGTTTCGGCACTGTAGGAACGTAGCTAACCTTTAAAAATGCAACAATTTAGCCTGAAACAAGGTCTATTTTCATATCTTCTTTATTATGTATATCTTTATAAGATTACGACTGCGAAAAAAATGTCAGTTGCACGAGAAAATTCAATACTAAAACTATCTTCTGTAATAATAATAGCAAATGCGAGTGCGATCCTCCATATTTTATGCTCAACGCCAAATGCGAAAAAAGTATACGTTTTGGCTTTTTTTTAAAAAAAAACAGTTTCATTTTATTATTATTATTATTGTAACGTCGGGTCTAGAATTGGAGCACTCCCCACTCTGGTGTTGTTAAACGGAACGGCTAAGGCCGCATTCCTAGTGGATCCGATCCGATTAACAGCTGATCGATTTTTAAAATCTGTTTTTATGAGATCAATTTTTTTTGTAATAATATTAATTTTGTCTTTAATTCTATACATGATAATAACTTATGAAATAATGGTTTTAGTAAAGAAAAATTGATTCTCATAAACCGATTTAATTTTGTCTTTAATTCTATACATGATAATAACTTATGAAATAATGGTTTTAGTAAAGAAAAATTGATTCTCATAAACCGATTTTAAAAATCGATCAGCTGTTAAATCGTGTCGGATCGGCTATGAACGCGGCCTAACTCAATATTTTCTCCAGAAAAAATATTACGCAAGTCTGAAGATTTTACTCATAGAAGGAACAAAGGTTCTAAACATTATATTATCGAAACCTGGAGGCCTAAACAATATTTTATCCAGAAAAAATATTACGCAAGTCTGAAGATTTTACTCATAGAAGGAACAAAGGTTCTAAACATTATATTATCGAAACCTGGAGGCCTAAACAATATTTTATCCAGAAAAAATATTACGCAAGTCTGAAGATTTTACTCATAGAAGGAACAAAGGTTCTAAACATTATATTATCGAAACCTGGAGGCCTAAACAATATTTTATCCAGAAAAAATATTACGCAAGTCTGAAGATTTTACTCATAGAAGGAACAAAGGTTCTAGACATTATATTATCGAAACCTCGAGGCCTAAACAATATTTTTCTGGCTAAAATATCGAGTTAGCCGTTTTAAAAAAATCGTCTCAAAACGAGCCGTTTAACAACGCTACTATATTACTCGACATTTACAAAAAAAAAATTATTTGTGGTTAGAAAGTGGAATAATTAACTTATTTATTCCCAATATATATAATATATAATTATGAAACCCAGATTTTAAAAAAAAAATATCAAATTTTTGCCCAAAGTTATTGTCAAAATTGAGCAATAACTATTTCTTATATCTCGTTTTAAACATTTGCGTAAGTAGAGCACTCCAATTCTAGACCGACGGGATATATTTTTTATCATTAAAAAATGAACCAAAAAAAATAAATATTATATATATATATATCTCCGTAGGAAGATGGGTAGGCAAAAGATGCTTAACTCATAGCCATTGCAAATGGAAGCAGTGCCATTCAAGATGCCAATGTCCTACTGGAACGTTTTTCGTGAATAGTTCCACCTGCGTTGACGGTATCTTTGAAAGAACCTTTATTTTTTTGTTATGGGGTCCTATTACTCCGAAGAAAAGAAGGAAGGAAGGAAGGAAGGAAGGAAGGAAGGAAGGAAGGAAGGAAGGAAGGAAGGAAGGAAGGAAGGAAGGAAGGAAGGAAGGAAGGAAGGAAGGAAAAGAAAAGAAAAGAAAAGAAAAGAAAAGAAAAGAAAAGAAAAGAAAAGAAAAGAAAAGAAAAGAAAAGAAAAGAAAAGAAAAGAAAAGAAAAGAAAAGAAAAGAAAAGAAAAGAAAAGAAAAGAAAAGAAAAGAAAAGAAAAGAAAAGAAAAGAAAAGAAAAGAAAAGAAAAGAAAAGAAAAGAAAAGAAAAGAAAAGAAAAGAAAAGAAAAGAAAAGAAAAGAAAAGAAAAGAAAAGAAAAGAAAAGAAAAGAAAAGAAAAGAAAAGAAAAGAAAAGAAAAGAAAAGAAAAGAAAAGAAAAGAAAAGAAAAGAAAAGAAAAGAAAAGAAAAGAAAAGAAAAGAAAAGAAAAGAAAAGAAAAGAAAAAGAAAAGAAAAGAAAAGAAAAGAAAAGAAAAGAAAAGAAAAGAAAAGAAAAGAAAAGAAAAGAAAAGAAAAGAAAAGAAAAGAAAAGAAAAGAAAAGAAAAGAAAAGAAAAGAAAAGAAAAGAAAAGAAAAGAAAAGAAAAGAAAAGAAAGAAAGAAAAGAAAAGAAAAGAAAAGAAAAGAAAAGAAAAGAAAAGAAAAAGAAAGTAAGTAATATACACCTTTCTTTTTGATATTTATAGGTAGACGTTTCAACGAGTCCTGTTCGTACAATGAAGAGTGTGAGGCCTTCAACATACGGAGTACTTGTAATGACGGTGTATGCAAATGCAAAGATCGCTATTCCAATTTCATAGGAGACATATGCGGGCTATCTAGTATGGAAGCGATATTAATAATTTTTGTTTCGGCAATATTTCTTTAGCTTAAAATTAAAACTGAAATAAAATATATGAAATTATGTTTAAAAAAATCTAAATTATAGATATCAATATACTCGAATAATTCAATTTAAAATTTTGAATATTATACTTACGATTATGTATCGTTTTAAAACCACTCATTTGTTTTACCCTTATGTTCTGACCTGATATACTCTTCTTTTCGTAACCAATATTTATATATTGCTGTATTCGAAGCGATTGGTTCCTTAAGCTGGCCTCAAAACAACATTTTTTTAAAAAATACTTATATTGTCTTGGTATAAATTGGTCTAAACACAACCTAATTTAAATTACAGATTCGGTAAATCTTATCTAAATATGATACATTAATTAGTTAGTTCTATACATTATATTTAAAATTTAACAAGGATATTTAGAAAGAAAATTTTTAAATTGAACCTGACACTAGTTACTTTGATATGATATTTTATATGTATATTAATTTAAAACTTGTCCAAAATCTTGATGAATGACTCCGCATTTGTTTTAAGCCCCACTTCCGAAAAAAAATTTCTTAAATTTTATCTAGAATATGCATTAATCCTATCCTTTTAACATTACAGATTTTTTTTTACTTTGAGCTTCTATGACACTGAAATATAGAAAAAAATGTCATTTAGGACAACCTCATCTTATGTTTATAAAAAAATTTTTATCTTATAATTCATTTTATTATATTAGGAATATCATAGATTTATATAATACTATATCACAATTTTTAAAATAATACATTGAAAGTTAAAAGTAAAACATATATACAGGTAATTTAAAAATATATATTAAAAATATCATGTAAACTATTTGTAAATTAAAATCTATATAAAAAACTGTATAATAAAAAAAATAATAATTAGTATAGTAAACGCTTTTAAATTCAAATCATTATTTCTTTATTATCATTAATGTTTCTTAGATTTATCGGGGATGTCTCCTTAAGCCTTATCTTAGTTAGTTAATGCCCTAATGGTATCACACAAAGTGACAAAACGGTGGGCAGAAAAATGATAATTATAAGTTTTTAAAAAAAGATTTAAATTATGGTTAAATTAAATAATTGAAGACTGGAATGGCATTACAAAGAAATGTGCCATAATTCCAAGGAGGTATTTTTCATTGTTTCTCTCTAAATAATTGTTTAATATTTTAATGTTATGATTGAAATTGAAATTTAAATCTATCTTGGAAGATTTCATAAACTTGATTAGTTCTGGCGGTTAAGGCGGCGTCGTATTGCGATTATTATAAGGCGTAGGGTCTCATTTATGGTGATTGATGGCCAGATTAGCGCGATAACTTGTCGCTCACAATACTTTTTTTTATTAATAAAATTGTAACATGATCTAGCTTAAAATACCCCTTATTTTGATAAATATAGAACCGCACATTCGTTGCCTGGTAACTGTTAGAATGTATCACAAAGATTGGCAAATGTTCGTTAACCTGACCAGTTACGAAAGGATAATGATGAGCAGAGATCTTGAGGATAAGGTTGATTGATTTATATTTGCATGTATTTGCAAAAAAAAAAGAAAGTTTTTTTTTCAACCCTTCTTTTCTTATCTTTTACCGAAATAATTTAATTTATTTGTCATAGATCCATTCCATATTGAAGAGAGAATTCGCTGTTTTTGAAGATCTTATAATAATATTCAACAAGTACAATATAATTTTTTTTTTAAGATTAGCTTAACCCTTATCTTACCAACTGGGGAAGGTAAAGAAAGAAAGAAAGAAAGAAAGAAAGAAAGAAAGAAAGAAAGAAAGAAAGAAAGAAAGAAAGAAAGAAAGAAAGAAAGAAAGAAAGAAAGAAAGAAAGAAAGAAAGAAAGAAAGAAAGAAAGAAAGAAAGAAAGAAAGAAAGAAAGAAAGAAAGAAAGAAAGAAAGAAAGAAAGAAAGAAAGAAAGAAAGAAAATTTTATAAAGAGGGATAGGAACAGTGGTTGTGACTCTGTAACCTAGCTTGGGGCTATGGCCGTTCTTTCAGAAAAAACGCTAATTCTTAATTTACCTACCTATTTTTGTGAATTTGGTGAAATGTCCTATCAAGTGTAGAGTGAAATTGTATAAGTAATTTCTTGATGTATTTACGATTCCATTACATTGGTAGGACTAGGATTAGTGTTATTAAAACGGCTCGTTTTCAGCCGATTTTTAATAACGGCTGTCAGTAATTTAGCCAGAAAAATATTGCCTAAGCCTCGAGACTTCGCTAATAGATTTCCAAACCTTTGTTCTTTCTACAAACAAAATTTTCAGGCTTGCATAATATTATTCTAGATAAAATATTGAGTTAGCCGTTTTTAAAAATAGGCTTAAAACGGCCGTTTAACAAAACTAGGTAGGATTAGATTTATATTTTCCTTACACAATTCTTTCCGCGTATGATTTCCAAAAAAAAAATTTAACATTTGGACGATTGCATCTTAATTAAATGCTATGCCTACAAAAGCTTTGATCGTATGGTTAAACAGCGTATCAATTAGAGTGGGAGGCTATGAACTAATTTACAGACACTCCAGCCACACCCCCTCCCTTCCGCCAAATTTTTAGTAACATTAAATTAAAATTTTAATTATTGCATAAATTTGACCAATACGAAAACAAATCAAGTTTAATTCTGTCAATGTATTTGTAAAGGGTTTAAAAAATATAAATGGCGGTGTTTCACGGGTCCTGGACTGTCAGCAAATTTGAAAATTAGGATCATCTACCAATAAAAGTTTTTTTTAGTAGCGATCTGCATCTGGCCTAATTTTTTCAAACCCGGCTTCAACCGAAATTTTTTGCCGGCCGGATTCCGAAAGAATTTTATAAAATAAACTCCTAGGGCCGGGTACCGGTCGGATCGTGATTTGCAGATCCCGAAAATACTTGGACAACTTGGTCATCATTAAAAGGTATCCAGATACAAAATATGGTATCTATATCCCATTTTAAGAAATAAAATATCTTTTAATAACTATGAATTCTATGCATGTCGGAATCAAGATTTTGCCACAATCGGATCTTTTAAAAAATATATATATTTAAAAAATACTTTTCTACACATCCATATGAATTAACACATTATAAAAAAAATTATGTCCTGTTGTCGTGTATAATATATACCCCAAATATAGCGATTTTAATTTTAAAAAATTTTTAAAAGCAACATTTCTTCCGATTACGAGAGGCCCCATTTTTTGATGTACCTATACCTTAAACAGGTGGACGACTATCTTGCTAGCGTAAAACAAGGTTTAGGCGTTATCCTGCCAGCTGAGTTCCGGTCCGCTCCTGGCGAATACTGGGATACCCCTTTGAGTATAACTATCGAAAGATTCGACCTGGAGCCCATGAAAGGTTTACCAAAATATTTAATCATTTTTTTTAAAATACTTTTTCTTCATTTATCGTATCAGGAAACTTTAAGAGTGAATATCCAAAGATTTATAAGGGAGATGCCTAGTATTGTTAAATGGCTCATTTTGATCAGATTTCTAACAACGGCTAACTCAATATTTTATCCAGAAAAATATTACGAAAGCCCTGAAGATTTTGTTCATAGAAGGAACAAAGGTCTGGACATATATTAGCGAAATCTCGAGGCTTAGGCCGCATTCATAGTGGATCCGATCCGAATTTAACAGCTGATCGATTTTTAAAATCGGTTTATTGAGTATCAATTTTTCTTTATTAAAACCAATATTTTATAAGTTTTTATCGTGGATACTCATAAACAGATTTTAAAAATCGATCAGCTGTTTAATCGTGTTGGATCGGATCCACTATTAATGCGGCCTTAGTCAATAATTTAAAAATCGGCTCAAAACGAGGCGTTTAACAACACTAGAGATGCCGCATTTAATTTTAATTTATCTTTTTCCATTAGGAATATAGGTTTTTTTAAAAAAAATAAAATAATGATACAAAGATATGTGCGAAAATTATTACAAAAAATCTTGGCTAGTGATATCGTTGTGCTCGTCTCTCTTGGCCATCGTTGTGTTGCCTATACTATATATATGGTTCCTAAAATGTAATCTTTTTCATTTTTATTTTATAATTAATTCGCTCTTGTTTTTTCGGTATAAATCTTCTTTCATTTCATAAATTCATCACATAGGGTCAGGTTTGTCGATAACCACCATTACTAACGGTCACCTTGTATAGGCTAAAAATTTATGGGCCCAGCTGAGCTCTTGCCCCTATATTGACAAATTTCTATGTGGGCGATGTCTCCATCTCATCTTAAAAGGAGAACAAAAAAAAAATCATATTAATCATTATACTTACATTGTTACAATTTCGTCTCTCCTATCTCTGGATCTTATCTCACATCAATACTATGATTGAGCCCCTAGCGTTACGGGAAAGATACGAGGTTTTACGCTTATCTTTTGCGATGAAGGATATAGACCACTCTATATACATGGTACAGGTCATACGTTAAATCTTGTAGTATATGAGATTCATTTTACTACTATTGAAAAAAAAACATTCGTGGATTTTATGGTAATTAATAAACAAACACATTGAAGGTATTTTGTTCCATCCAAGATGAAACTTAAAAAATGTCAAATATTATTCAGCCAAAAATAATATAATGCAGTAAAACCTCAAGATTTTTTGATCTCGGGAACGGAATTCTATATTAATTTTGTCGGAAAATAGCTTCTTTTTTTTTTAAATTTCAAATAAGTGTTTAATGGGAAAAAATAGTAATTATATCTCCGACAAAAGGGAATTACGTGACAAATCTGTACGTTATTTAATCCCTGATTTAAAAGTATGCGACTTGTGTGAAGGATATATTTTGGAGCGATTTTATATTTTTCCATGATTGGACACGATTTGGATTAACCTTTTACCTAGCATCCTTTCAACACATTTTCGTATAAAACAAAAAAAATTTTCAATAATAAATGGTTTTAGGGGTTCTTAAATAATTGAATAAATTGTGTGATTGCGAAGAGAAATTTTTAAATTAGAATGATGAGCTTAAGGATTGAAAATCCTGAGAGGTTTTGGGATATAGGGTTTTAAGATTTCTATCAGCAATCGAAGGAAAATAAAGTTTATTGTTCTGTGGGAGGGTGTAATAAACAAAATTTCTTTCACAATAAAAGCATTATATTAAAGATCTCTATTATTTTACAGTAAGATGTAGATTTCATTGAAAGAAGGGTGGTAAGGCAAATGCGCGTTATATTTAATTAATTATTCTATTCTATTCTATTTTATTTTGTTATCTTCTTTTCTACTTTAATTACATTTTTATTTTTAAAAACAAGTTAAACGAGATCGCGATGGCCGCAACCCTTGGAAACAAGCCTATTTCAACCATAACATGATAATCCCTTATACGGTGCAAGAACTGCGAGTCGCCCTGATACAACTCAATATCATAGATGATCAAGATCCCAGAACTGGGCTCATCAAATATGAAGAACGGGTAGAAATCCTAATAGGCAGTTTTCTACATATACGGGATATTTTATGTTTCCAAGTTCCTTAACAGTACTCTTTAAAGAGAATAGACCAGAAACTTCTAGGGTGGGGGAAGGGGGGTATGAACACAAGATTATCATTGAAAATGAAGGGGGAATAGGGTATTAATTTGGATTACCTTTTGGTTTGTTGATTGGGATTTCATGTTGTTCGCTAATTTAAATTTAGGTTTGCCTCTCTTTCCTAATTTCTGATTGGTCGCTTGGAATGGGGTGGAAAAGGCTAGGAGAATGTGCGCGGGAGATTTGAGGGGAGGAAACAAAAAGTGACTTAATAATTTTAATCTTTTACAAAAATAAAAAAAAGGATTTATCAAAAATGTACGATAGATTTCTCAAACTCTACCTCAAGTACTATTACGAGATCTACTACGACTTCGATTACAAATACCAATACGATATCGATTACGACTACTTGACCCGATCTAGGATTACCCAACACGAGGGGTCTACGGACAATTACAGTGAGGACGTCTTTGAAAACCCCAAAAATATTTCTTCCTACAAAAACATATGCGATATGGGTTACAATAAAGACAGTAGCAAATACATGGATTTGGCCGATGGTTATTCCATAAAGGGTTCGTTCGATTCCTATATGTCGGAGTGAAAAAAATTTAGGCCGCTGAAACTTGCATTCTTTCAAATTTACCTAAAATATCTACAATCATTTCTTTGTTAGATATTATTCCAATCCATATCTTATATCTTCTTTTTTTTTTAATTTTTTCTATTTATACGTTTTTTATATGACATTTTTAATAATAAAATTTTGAGAAATTCTATTTTTTTTTGTAATTCACAAAAATTGGAAAAAAAGAGACTGTGCACGAAATAAAATAAGTATGCGAAAAGAATGTGGTTTAATAAACGAATAAGCCTCTAGCTATCGCGACAGCGATATATAATAAACGTATAATCAGGAAAATACCTACAAAATATACGTCTCGAATCAAATATTTTCATTATTCGTATTTGATTCGGTATTTGTCGAATATTCGAATCATCGAATATCGATTTGTCGAAAATTCGATTCGAAAATTAAATTGTTTATAAAATATTTTCCAAGAGGAAAAAAAATCAGATTATAAAAAAATCTTTTAAATTTTTTTTTTTTGAATTGAAATCTTTGAATAATTCTTTTTAAACAATTCGTGATTTTCATCTTGAAAGATTTCTTTGTTCGCGGAAATTATGAAGGATTACTTATAAATAATCATTTTTAAACTCATTGTTGTATCTGTCAATTCGTATTTGACATTGATGGACGTTTTGTCAATATATTTTCAAGAAAATTTTCTTTGCTTATTTCCTTTGTTTTAACTTTTTAATAAATTAAAGATTATTTCAAAACAAATGAATTTATATTTATAACTATAATGAAAATGATGGGATGTAATATTGGTGTTTGATATTAATATTTATATTAAATAAAATGATAGGATAAAATATTGGTATATATGAAATATTGTTAAATGTTGATAATTACATGAAATTAGTTTAGCTAGGGGTTTTACAATAAAAACAAAAATGTAATAATGCCAAATTTTAACAATCATCAATTCGTTTTAATTTTATTTTTTAAATTATTTCTCGGGGAAAACAAAACTTATAAGGGTTAGAGCTTTGGTTATATATATAGGTTTAGTGTCGATGTGTTTTTTCCGAAAATCATTTTTGGAGCTTTTTTTTTTAAATTTAAAATCGGAAATGTATTCCAGTATGTTTAGAATACCTATCTTCTGAGTCGTAAATAATTTTTCCGTCAACTTTTAAGTTATTTATAATTTATATAGAAATATCTATGGAAAAACGAAATATAAATTTTTATTAAATTTCAAAAGTTCCTGGGCGAAATTGTCCGAAATTTATAGGGTAAGTATTCCAAACATGATAGAATACATTTCAGTAAAATAAAAAATTTTTAAATTCTTAAAAAAAGTTGTATACAATTCGTTATCGTATTATGTCATCCGACCAATTATTTTTAAGTATATGATTTGCATTTAGCTAGTGTTGTTAAATTAAGTAACTTAAGCTTTTAGCCTAAAAAATTGAATTAAATCTCTGAGTTGAGTCTCAACTTGAAGATCGATTCGAAATATTTTCGGATAAAACATGGTTACGCTGTTTTATAGTTGACTAAAGTTAAGTAGTTTAACGTTTTTTCCTTTAGCTAACGAGTTGGAATAATGATTTTTTTTCAAGCGCATAGAGAGACAAAGTTATTCTTAGCAAAATTTAAGGATTTGGTTTCTCGAATTCCATTTTCGGAATTATAAGATGGGGTTGAAAACAAAAAACTATAAATTGACATATTGAGACCTATCAAAAAAGCTATTATTTATTTTTATACCTGTTATACATGATCGTAATTATTTTAAAATAACGTTTTATTTCAATTTTAGAGTTAAATGTTTATAAAAGGAGTTTAATGTCATATTATAATTATTATATATTTTAATGTTTCAAGCCCTTATTTTTATATTGTAATTGGGTATTTTTTTATATTATTTATATTTTAATGTTTTAAGGAAGTGATTTTATATCGTAATTGAACATGTTATTTTTGTTTATTTTGAGTTTTAAAAAGGTTAAAGGTGTTTTTAAAAAGAAAATAATATATATATAAAAAAGAGACATTTTTGTTATTAAGCATATACTGGAAATTTATTAAAGAAAAACGATTGGTCATCATAAATTCTATAACATTCTCTAGTGATCTGCACCGGGCCTAATTTTTCAAGCCCGGCCCGGCCCGAAATTTTTTTAAAAACGTTTTGCCGGCCCGACACGAATTTATTTAAATATAGAAATTAATTTTTATAATTACTCAAAATAAAAGACATATGTTATACGTCGTATAGTTTCAATAAATAAAATCAAATATTTTTATTTTATAATAATTCAATATAAAATTGATAAATTTAGATATATTTAAAAAAATTTCCAAGGTCCGACCCGACCTGGCCCGAATTACTTTTAAAATTATACGGGCCTAACTGCAGATCTCTTCTCTTATTATTAGTACAAGTATCCCCGCTTGTAATAGTACCCTCGCCATTTTTTCCTTTAGATCTACAAATTTATTTTTGAAGTATACATAAATAAGAGGTATTTTTTTTTATATAACCTATATTAATTTCGGGTCCAAATTTTTTCTTTTAATCGCTAAAGAATTGAAAAATACTTTTAAAAACTAAGAATTTTTTTTGTTTTTACTGAATTTCATGAGATATTTTTCTTAAAAATCTTAAAAAGACGATTTTCTGAGCTTTTCATACATTTTTTCTGAGAGATTCACTTTTAATCTAAACATTAGAAATTGGTATTATTTTTCTGGGCAATCAAGTTTTTTTTTATCAGAATATCAAGAAATTATTCTGAGTATTTAGTAGTATTTTTTTTTGATCGGAGCCTTTTTTCTTTATCCTTGTATTGATTATTTATTTATTTTTAATTTTCTTTTTTTATTATTACCATCTCTTTTTTAGCACTTTTGACTCGTTCACCAATTTTGCAGTTTAATTATTTTTCTCGATCGTGAAATAAAAAAAGAAGGAATTTATATTGAAGGTTTATTGTTTTCTTTAAGACTATCGTAAATTTTTATAAATGAATATTGCTTACAACTATTTAGCACAAATGAATTATTGACAACCCAGCTCCTAGTTACTCCATTAGATTGGAATACGCTTTTAAAAGGCACATAAATCGCTCCTATATTTATTACCTCGGCCGGTTAAATTGTCGCCGGTAACAGCTGATAAAAATCCGTGGCCGATTTATATCTCCACGTGGGTCTAATTATAATCCGTTTTCTTCTTCTTGTTATACAAATCGGTATACACTTTATTTTTAAAAACAAATTTGTGCATAAGAAGTTAGTTAGAATCGTAAGTAAACGAATTATAACACGATTCGGAGAAAAATATTTATCAGCTGATAATTCGTTACTTATTTTTCATCGGCCGATAATTCGTTACTTATTTTTCTGCAATTTAAAATTTTTTAAAAATTGTTTTTAAATATTTAATTATTTTAATTTTTTAAATTTAAAACAAATTATATTTCACAAATTTTTTAAAAGCTACAAAAATAGAATTAACTGGACATAAAAAATAATATTTTAAAAATTGGGCATGAATTGAAAAAATTGAAAAAATATACAATATAACAAAAAAAATTTAACGTATTCAAAAACGGCTAACTCTCAATATTTTAGCCAGAAAAATATTATCTAAGCTTCGAGATTTAGTTAATAGATGTTCAACTCTTTGTGCCACTTATGAACAAAATCTTAAGGCTTGCATAATATTTTTGCTAATAAAATATTGAGTTAGCCGTTTTTAAAAATTGGCTAAAAATGAACCGTTTAACAACAATTGTTTTGAATGATACAAATTATGAGACTAATATTTTTTAACTTTTTATTTTGATATATCTCCAAAACATAATATTTTAAATATTCTCCGTCGAAATAAAATAAAATAATCTATTTGTTATCATGAAAATTGAAAAAAAAATATAAATAATTATCAAAAAATATATAAATTATTATCAAAAACATATAAATAATTATCAAAAAAATAGAAATAATTATCTAAGTAATTTTTTTTTAACATATGTATATTTTTACAAATTGAAGGGAAAAATTTACAGTTCCACAACCAACTATTCTATATAGTTAGGAAACATGGCCAACCAAAGAATCAGACGAGAGAAGTCTATAAAATACAAACTATGGAGATGAGAATGCTGAGGTGCTGGGGCATCAAGAAAGAATAAGGTGCGAAGTACAAGAATACTAGTAAGTTTAAAGGTATTGCCTATTAAGACTAAGATAATGGTGAACAGACTTAGGTGGTATGAACACACAATGAGAAGGCCTATGAACTATATAGGAAATATGGTTAAGAGTTTTGAAGTGATGGGCAAACGTAAAAGAGGAAGGCCAAAAACTTCAATGGGACCATAAAGTTAGAGCCAATATGAAGAAATATAAATTAGATAAAAGAGATAGCATGAATAACATAACGTGGAGAGAGATATTGAATAAGCTTACCATCAGAAAAGGTGAAAGCTAAAAAGAAAAAATTGTTTTAAGTCAATTATTTGTATAATAATATTTATACTGATATTTAATTTACCAATACTCCAATAACAAAATTATATTTATTTTAACCAAATTAATGAATTATGTTTTATTATAAAACATTTTAAGAAGAGATGAACTTAATATTCGGGAACTGTGATTGGATATTTGAAAATTAGAAGATCCCATGGATTCTTGGAAATTTTTTCCTTCAAGTCAGAAAATAATCGGAGCTTTATGAGCTAAGGACATGTCGGTTGAAATAACTATTGCGATTAAATAAAAATCTGAAAAAACTGTTTTAATTTGATTATCTTCTACATTTTTTAAAATGTTTTAATCACATCAATGTTTTGAATAGGGGAGAACTGCAGTGAAACCTCTGATGATATGTTTTCCAAAATACCATTTGGTATAAGTATAAACCTCATGAAACTTAGGCTGTGTATACTCCTTAGGATCAGACATTGGTAGAAATATGTCGCAGTTAAATCTATATAACCCTCAACCCCTGTTAATGACAAACCCATATTGGCACTTGGAACCGATTCAGTTCACGACCTGGATCCTAAGTATTTGAGAATGAGTACTTCCCAATGGAAACTATTTAAACTTCTTAAAGCTAACTCGTAGCAATTTATTTTTGTACTGTGCTGTAGAATAGATTCAAGGCAAGAATTTTTACTCCATAAATCACGAGCAGTTAAATAATAAACTAACTCTACCCTTCACAAGCCGGCTAATAATCTTCCTCACATTGAAGACGGAGAAGGTTGACAAAGATGATACCAAAATTGTGTCAAATCGCCTTGTTTGGGCGGAAGTTGGGCTATCGCTCAATTAAACTCTGAATAAAGGTTGTTAAGCACAATTTTAGCTAGTTGTCGATATTATCAACTAGATCAACTAGAGATAAAAAGGAATGAGAATTTTAAGCAGAAAATGTCCTGAACTAATGTAAAATTTTTTTTGGGAAGTCATAGAGATTTCCTTATAAAATACAATGATTGATGAGTCACAATATTTTGCTCCTAATTTATTCTTGTAAACTATTGTGTTATTTTATCTGTGTTTTTAAATCTTAGTTTTTAATATTTTTTTTAATGCCCTACAAAGACAAATGTCTTTCATTGAACACCCATTATAGCCTCACCCTCCAGCATTATAGACGAAAGAGAACGTCCAAAAACCTCTTAATACATGGGGAAGTGTTGTTAAACGCTACTTTTAAAAGTAGCGCGCTATCGCTACCGCTATTTTATAAAAAAAGTAGCGCGGTATCGCTACCGCTATCGTTTTCAAATGAGTAGCGCGCTATTAGCTACTTTTTACGCTACTTTGATTTTTTTTTAAATATTTTTTTTTATGTAACTTTATTTCCACAAATAAAATATTGATATAAAAACATGACTATAATTTGTTACATATATATATATAATTTATTTATTATTGCACTTTAATAATAATAACATTTCGGTACTGTCATCCCCAAGTCTAGAGCGACGATCAGAAATTATAAGCTTTGCCATACTAAATAATCGTTCAGCACTAGCACTTGAGGGCAACGCAGTATTAAATTTAATAAACAAACTTTTTATATGAAAAAAATCATCAAAAATATTTATATAAGTATTTTTAGATTTAAAAAAAGCATCTAGAGGTTTAATAATATTATTATTATTATTTATTTCAAAAAAATTGTCTATGGAAGGCTGCAGTTTCGATCTTGCTATAGTATCGTGGTTAGGCATGCCATTTTTTAACGTTACCATCAGCCTATCAAGTTGCCATTTAGATTCAGTCAAATTAATGTATGGCCAATTTAACTTGAAACTAGGATGAACGATAGCAGCTATTACATTATCATCATCATACAGATCTGGAAATCTAATTTATATAAAGCGATTGTATTTATTATAAAAAAAGAAGAATACCATTTTAATTTTTAAAATTTAAATTTATCTGAGATTTAGATTCATTTATAAAAAAAAATATTAAAATAGCAATGATTTATGGTAAATAAAAATTTCTTTAGAGCTAACGCTACAGATTTTCGTTTAAGATTTTTAGGATCAATCCAATGTGCAGTTACTCCTAAATAAGCTCTAAAAATATGACATATTATAAATCAGAAAATAAACATTTTTACCTTCTATTGTGAGTCCAGCAATCTGCCGTTGTACAGACATAGGAGACATCTGATAGAATTAATATCAAAGATTCTTTCATTTCCTTAAAGCTCTCCAAAATTCTTGCCATCAATGTCTGCCGGCAAAATATCTTGCGTGGAGAAAAGGTGTTTATCATCTTTATAAAAGAATCCACCAAGGATAATGGTTGAACTGTATCTATTATAAAGTTCATAATGACTTTGTCAGCCAATTTATGGGATACACCAGGTGTTAATGAATCCAAATTGGTTAATTTGTTTGTATTAAATTTGATTTGGAAGTGGATTTATCTTCTTCCATTACCCCAAAACTTTTGAGATATTTTTCAATCTCTTTATAATTTGAAGTGTGCACAGTCTAAAATTATAAAATACTTAGAATAAAAATTATGTAGGAGATAAGTACATAAAAATGATTGAAATAACTATTTTAAAATGTTTTAAATAATTTAGATAAAATTTATGAATATATGGTTTTTTATTTTAATTTATTTTAAAAATTAAAGATTAGCCTACACATTGATATTAAATTTGTTTAATATATTACCTTTAAATGTTTTTTCAAATTAAGGCTGCTCGTATGATTTGAAGAGATAATTTTGCGGCACATCTTGCACCGAAACCGATATCCAGTATTAATTTTTTCTTCAAGGTTAAAGTATTTCTTGAATTTTGGGAAAGGATCATCTATATTTTGCTCATTTTCCAAAGAAATTTCAATATCTTCAACAATCTCACACATAACAAGATTTATGATGCTTAATATAAAATGTAAAATGAAATATAAAATAAGATAAAATCAAGGACATACCAATAACGGAATTTCAAAAATATATAATTTAATGAATGCGCGAAATATAAATTAAATACAGATTTCTATTTAACAACTGTTTATATCTAATATATAACAATAATGTATATTTTTAAATATAAATTTAAATTTCAAAATAAAATTAAATTAAATAAAAGGATTATAATTTTAGATTTTATAAAAAATATATTTTAATAATTTTTAGATGTATTTATTATGTAAAATTGAATCTAAATTAGTAGCGAGCTACCGCTATCGCTATTTTTTAAAAAAAGTAGCGCGCTATAGCTACCGCTACTGAAAAAAGTAGCGCGCTATTTTAACAACACTGGGAAAAACCCCTGTTAAACTACCCACTTAACAAGAGTGTCATTAGATATAGAAATTATTGGAGAAATCGGATATATAATAAATCTATATAATAATCATCCTCATATCATTCTCATGACTTAACAACTCATTTATAAGTTAAGGCGAATTTATGGCAAATTATAAGCTGTATTTTTATGTATTTATATTTCGTTAGCTTTAATTGTAAATTGCAGGGTAACAAGCATTAATTTAGAGAAATTTAAATTTATTTTGACTTATAATTAATAAATTCTGTCTATGGCAAAAGGTCTCATAACTCACGAACTCTAATAGCAGTTTGTTTTTACATAAAGTAATTTTCAAATTAAAAAATAATTTTTAAAATTAGATTTCTAGAAATATGATCTTATAAAAAATATTTTTATTTATTTTTTTCTAATAAATTATATGAACCAAGTTTTGAAATTTTAAACAAATTCCATTTTTTTTAAAAAATCTTTTAAAAATAGGGATTAACATTCCAAAAATCATTCTATATATGCAAATAACATAAAATAAAAAAAAATTCCGGATGAGATTGATTACATTATTATATGGTTCTATCTGCAAAATCGTTCATTTTCACAGGATTCATTTTCATCTTATTATCCTTAAAGAAAGGTTTAAAATAATTTATGAATAACGTTTCAGCTGGAACCATATGGAGAACCTAGGAAATAATGACTAGCAAAAAAATTTTAAACGTTTATTATGCAGAAATCGTTTTACTGAGCAATTTAACAATGTAGAGTCACGTTCAATGGACTAACGATGTATTCATAGTGCCTCGTTGAATGCAAAATCAGCTGGAGCCGCCATTTTGATAACCCATATATTCATTATTCTTATGTTAAAAACTACTTTGAAAATTGATGACTTGCTTCCTTGTTAGCTCGACGATCAGGCAATTCTTTAAGAAAGTTTGCGCCAGACATAGGAATGAATTGGTCTCTCGTTTAAAATTGTTAATAATTAAATGGCTAATCAAAATGGCGTCCCCAGATGTTTTCATTGATGTGCACTTTTAATGAATGTATCGTCAGTCTAGGCATTATTATATGTCATTGGTTCACACTATAATTAGAGTTTCTTATATTTTTATTTGTATAAAAAGTAAACGCGATATGTTCAAATGATTGACGCGGTATTTAAGGTTGCGTTATTTCTAAACTCAAGCTAATAAAGTAGATATAATTTATAAATTTTATGAAGCGAAAAAAATGAAAACGCTTAAGATGAAATTTGAAAAGCGTATGTTACAAAAAAATTATCTAGTGATTAAGAATCAGCTGTGATTTCGATACCGTTAAATGCCCCTCACCGCTTGAACAAATCGCGTTTACAATTATCTACGCCTTATTTTCCTTTGGGAGTTTAGAAATTAAAATTTTTAATATCTTTTTAAATATCTCCTAAGGTTTACGGGCATACAGTGATTGTTCTCATTCCTGTCCTACGCCTTACACATACAACAAAATCTGTTATAATATAGGACCCAATAAAAGTGTTAGCCACGCTAAAAGTTATTGCGCTTTTTCGGGCGGTGAGCTCTACAGGTTCGACGACATTGAAATGAATGTAATTACCCAAACATGTTTTTTTTTCCTCCTATTTTCCTTCTAATTTTCCCCCTTTATTTCGTTTTTTTTTAAAGAAACAAATAGAAATGCTAATAAATTCAAAAAAAAGATCTAAGGTTGGTTAGAAAATTCAAATGTTAACATTAAGTATAAAATAAACTACATTACGTAGAGCCAAAAAAATACATTCTTAAAAAATATTCTACCCTTGCTAAAAGCCGATATTTTTGGTGGAGATAAAATTATTCGCTGATAATCGATATATATTGCCGATATTTTTTTTAGGAGAACGAAAGTTGTACATGAGGGGAAATTATTATCGCCAATATTTTTCGGTAAATGAAAGTAAGTTTTGTATATGTGCCAATTAAGACTAAGATAATGATGAACAGAACTTAGGTGGTATGGGCACAGAATGAGAAGATCTACAAACTATATAGGAAATAAGGTTAAGAGTTTGGAAGGGATGGGCAAACGTAAAAGAGTAAGGCCAAAACTTCAATGGGGCCATAAAGTTAGAGCCAATATGAAGAAATATAAATTAGATAAAAGAGATAGCATAAATAACATAAAGTGGAGAGAGATAGGCACCAGAAAAGTTGAAAGCTCAAAAGGAAAAAAAAACTCAATACACGCAAAATCATAGGCTATGGGCTGCATACTTATTTTCTAGGGAATGTACATTAATACCGTTCAATTACTTTCCTATGAATCCTAAATGGATAATTACTAATTTAAATAGTATTACCATTCTAAATATATCAGTTTCAAATCAGGGTAATGGTCTAGCATCCTGGGTGAGTACTAATAGAGGTCCTAAATTGCTCAGAAGAACGTTAAGTTCTAGATTTTGGCTGTAGCTTCTTCAACCCATATATAATTATTCTAATAGTTAATAATCGACCAAAATGAAATGTGTCGTACTTATTATCCTATACCCCTAAATTATATTTGTAATATAACATTAATAGACATTACATTACAATTTGTAGGATAATATATATAAAGGAGTCTAATAATTATAATTCATTTATTTTAAAAAAAACCCTATCAAATAACATAAAGTTAGGGATGTAATAAGACAACATAATTTTGGCTATTGATATATGAATAATATGGATATACAAATTTAAGTAATTTCACCCTATATTTTAAATTTCTCTTATTGGTTAGTCGCAAATATTATCTAAGTCACTGACATCGCAAAAGAATGGTGATTATTATATTTTAGATTATTCTTATTGGAATATAAGAAGGGATATGGAGAATATATGAGAACTAAAATAGGAAGGGTAATTTTCGTTCCATGGGCAACTAAGGACGTTCTATAAAAGTAGTGTTGTATACGACTCGATTTGAGTCGATATTTTAAAAAAAATGGACTAACTCAATATTTTAGCCCTAAAAAAATATTGAGCCTAGAGATTCCGCTGATAGATGTCCAAACCTTTTGCTATGAGCAAAATCTTCAGGTTCGCCCTTTAACTTTTCCCTATCCAATATTGTGTTGCGAATTTTTAAAAATAGGCTCAAAATCGAGGAGCCGTTTAAACAACACTATTTAAAAAAAAATTATGAAAGATTTTTTTACCGACCCACAAATTTATAATAACCATTCCTCCCACCCCACCTGTAGAGAATATTAGAACGTTTGGATCCAGGAATACTTACCGGAACGTTCCAATTAGAACGTATGGGAATAGGGGATATTTTTATTGGCTGAATCTGCATTGATGGTGGGAGCCAATTCGGCAGGATATCTAACATGATCGATTTTCAAAATAAATTTATGAGGATGGATTTTTCTTTATTTTTAAATTCAATAATTCTGTGATTATTAATTAACGAATGGAATTCAAATTAAAAAAATGTATCTCATAAAATTGATTTTTAAAAATCAATCGATCAGTTGTTTAATTGTGCCGGAAGTCTAAAATCCTTTATTTCCGGGCGCCTGATTATAAGCAATATTCGAGAAATGTATATTGTATAAGTGATAGGTAATATTTGTTTTAAAAAAAAATTTATTTTATTTAGTGTATTTATTTTAAATATTTCATATTTTCCTATTCCTTCCTAAAATATTATATCCTTTTTCAGAAGGATATATTTATAGTAGGCAAGGATAACTTATGGGTAGACTTTGAAAAATATTACGAAAAAGATTCCGCTGTCCTTAAAGACTCGAACGGAAAGTTTGTGACGCGTGGTTTTCCCAATAATATATCCAATGATTTCTCCTATTACGGGAGAACAATGTAAGTAAAAAGGGAAAATTAATTTTAAATACAAATGAGCAGAAATCCAATTGTTAAAAAAAAGACATCTCAATATATCTTATCTGAAAATCTTAGTTTATGACTTTGATGTTTATCATTTTTGGGGTTTGTAAACGAGGGAAATAAGTATTGTAAGAGTATAGGCATTAGCATTCTTTCCCGTTGGTTAGTAAAATTATTAAAAATCCCAAAAATAGTATGTTTAACGCTAAATTATAGTTAACCGTTAATACTCAGTTCACATAGTACCTTGCTGCATATGGGTTAAGTACACCTTCAAAGTACCATACAATTTTATTTTATTTTTTTTAAATATTCTAATTTATTTATGTATATTATAAATCATAAAGGAAAATAATAATGATTAACATAACCCCTATAATTAATTATAGGGTGATAGAAAGAGGAAGGAAGGAAGGACGGAAGGAAGGAAGGAAGGAAGGAAGGAAGGAAGGAAGGAAGGAAGGAAGGAAGGAAGGAAGGAAGGAAGGAAGGAAGGAAGGAAGGAAGGAAGGAAGGAAGGAAGGAAGGAAGGAAGGAAGGAAGGAAGGAAGGAAAAGGAAGGAAGGAAGGAAGGAAGGAAGGAAGGAAGGAAGGAAGGAAGGAAGGAAGGAAGGAAGGAAGGAAGGAAGGAAGGAAGGAAGGAAGGAAGGAAGGAAGGAAGGAAGGAAGGAAGGAAGGAAGGAAGGAAGGAAGGAAGGAAGGAAGGAAGGAAGGAAGAAAGAAAGAAAGAAAGAAAGAAAGAAAGAAAGAAAGAAAGAAAGAAAGAAAGAAAGAAAGAAAGAAAGAAAGAAAGAAAGAAAGAAAGAAAGAAAGAAAGAAAGAAAGAAAGAAAGAAAGAAAGAAAGAAAGAAAGAAAGAAAGAAAGAAAGAAAGAAAGAAAGAAAGAAAGAAAGAAAGAAAGAAAGAAAGAAAGAAAGAAAGAAAGAAAGAAAGAAAGAAAGAAAGAAAAAAAGAAAAAAATGCATGTTATAGTTATCATTTATTTTAAAGGAAATGGATCGATGGAATGACCGTAGATCCCTTAAAGAAATGTGTCGTCATAATAGGAGAAACGCTTTACAGTTCCCGATGTGATTTTGGTCATGCCTTCTGCCTCAAATCAATATGCAGTTTTAAAATAAAAAAAATAATTGAGAATATAATTTTACTAAATTGATATTTCCCGACTAATAAAATGACCTATCTCGGAATGGACCCTAGGCATAAAAGATTGACACGTGGACCCAAACAGAACGTTAAATACTTTTAAAACGTTTTGCCGCTTCGTATTTTTTTTGTCGCGGGAAAAAAGAAATTTCCCCAAAATTGTCCGTTCCATGAGTCGGCTTTTCTGGATTTGGGATTCATGCAGTTTTCAGGATGGACTCTCTCCCAATCCTGTCAGTGTGATATGGTAATACTAGGCTAGGAATTGGTGGTACAGTGGGATGGAAAAGTATGAGTGAATAAGAAAGGTGGGGAACAAAAGGATCCCCACAAGTTTGATTGAACTTTTGAATTTGATTTTCACATCTCTAAATTATTTTTCCTTATTTTATTTTTTGGCAAAAATAAATATTGTTAGCGAATAAAAAATACCAACAAAGTCTGAATATTGTGTAAATTATTGATATTATTGAACTATATAATATATATTGGTAATTTTGTTTCCCTTGTTTAATATCAAAGGTCAAAAATGATATCTAAAAAAATGTAAATCTAAATACATAACAAAATATCGCCTCAAAACAGTAAAAATATAAAACTTTTAAAATCAATCGAACATATTAAAAGACGAAAATATAGCCTCAGAATGGTAAACATGTAAACATTTAAATATAATTTATCACAGCAGTTACATTTATAAATATCTAATTGGCCTTACTGATGGCACGATAATAGATTTGGGGGGAAGATGAAGAATTGGTGTAGAACGTGTTAGATAGATTCCATTTTTTTGATTATAAAATTTCCAAAATTTTTTTATATGTAATATTTTTTTATAAATTATAATCACGTGATTAAGATATAAAGCTGGGAGACGCCTGTAAATCCGACAAAGAATGCCTATCAAATAATTGTTCGAATAGTACGTGTCAATGCGGAGTTAATTTGGAATCTGTTAATGGCTTATGTGTATGGAGTAAAAAAATTTAATAAAATATATTGTTTTTCGAGATAAGGAAGTCGCGGTTCTGATAATTTAATTTTAGAAATTTTTATCATTAGATATTTTGGCAATTAACCTTGCCGGAATGTATTATAAGGTCAAAATAAATTTAATAAGTATATTAACAAATGTTTATCTACTCGTTTTAATATATACATAATGTTAAAATGTTAGATATCGCTTGCCAAAATGATGTTCAATGTTTGAATATGATAGATAATAGTCAATGTTATAAGAAAAAATGCAGATGTGTTAGTCCTTACATTATGATCAATGGAGGTTGCATCAAAAGTTAGTTTTTTATAATCAAAGTTATTTTTCAATTTCTTTATCATTATACATAAAGTGTAAAAAAAAATATATTATATTTCGTTTTAGAAAGATCTATCGGAGATAGATGTTATAATCATAGTGAATGCGAATTCAGACAATGCCAATCAAGATGTAAATGTCCTACCGGAACCTTTCTAGATAATAATGTGTGCTCTGAAGGTCTTGTATATCCACCATTATTTCTTTTTGAAAAATATTTTTTAGGAAGGCGTTTCAACGAATCGTGTTCAAACAGTGAACAATGCGAGGCGTTCAACGCGCGTAGTACTTGCGATCCGTTAAAAGGTGTATGTAAATGCAAAAATCGCCACACCACTTTCATGAGATACGGATGCGGGCTAGCAAGTAAGGATCACAATATCACGCGGTTTATATTTTTGTCACCAAGACCGGAAGGGGGAAAGTAAGTATATAAGAAAGTTTTTTTTTTTAAAAAAACCCCAAGTTGATTTAATTTTTATTAATCAAATTTGAATAAAATATATATTATAAGAATAATAGTTAATTTTCAAATGTTCCCGACATTAAGAATACTATAACCATTACGATATTGTACACGATATAAATAACTTAGGGAAGGCGGGAAAATATTGAATAGTGATTTCGAATATTTGGAATTGAGATGAAACCCAAATTTGGTTGAGCAAATGAAGTTAAAATTTCTTGTTAAAGTGATAATAAACTTTACCGGGGAAATATTTCTCTATGTTCTTTGAATGCATAGAGTTTGAATTTCCCTTTTCATTCATTCTTTGACGAGTTAATTCAGTTTTGCAATTTCATGCTTCCAACATGAATCATGATATCATGATGAGGAATTTTCTTCTTGGTAATTTGAAATATTTTAAATATATGGATACACACACATACCCTCGTATGTAATGATTTGTGTAAAATTAATCTCTTTCATTAATTAGAATTTTTGAAATATTAAAATTAGGCCCACTTACTTAATTCAAAAGTAGGATGAGATAATTATTACAATGCAAAATACAACATTATAATTAATTTCTATAACAAATAGAAAATATAATTTGTTTTTTGATAAACTATTTTTTGCCTAAAAATTTTACTTATCCACTAGTTGTTTAACTGAGATTCGCAATAAGCCATGGTTCATCTCATGATATTTTATTATTTTTACATCCCACTTGGTAGAGTAAATTGGTTGAGGATTTATTTGCATTGAGTGATATAATTCTAAAATATATATCTCTGACTTCCTATAAAAATTTTGACGCCTCCTGGTGTAAGATCCAAAAAATTAGATTGATATAATCTGAACTTGTTTGTTCTTGACCTACAATTAATGTTGGAATAATAATGGCCTTCAATGTAACTTCGCACGAGTTGTATATGAGTTCGCTCATCTCCCTATTCACCAATAAACATGATCTTATAGCCCTTAAAGGCCATCTGTCCTGGAGCACATAGGCCTATTTTTCCAGACTTATAAGGTCAGATGTATATCACAATCATACATTTAGCAAAGATGATACTTGGATAGATATTTGAGCTAAAATCTAACTTGTCATCATTAGCTCTAAGCCTATAGTTTTTGTTCTTATCGTGTATGGGATCTTTAGATATCTATTATCTTATCGAAATCTCAGAGGTAAAATTCATCAGCGAGATTTAGAATCTCTAATAGAAAGATACAAAATTAGGTTTTGTTAAATAAAATATCAACCGAAGTTTTACGAATACATGAATTAATTATGTTAAAATAAAAATCGTTGTATCAAGAGGGTACCATTTGAATTGCCTGGCCTGGATTTGCAAAAAAAATTATCGGACCCGGTTTTTAAAATTTTTTGCCCGGATATTTTTTAATTAAAAAAATTTATATAACTATTCGGCAATTTACGGATCGATTTTCGGCGAATATGGAATCAAATATATAATAACTTTTAAAAATTATAATATTCTCCCCATTCATACTAATAAGGAGTGAGTTTAAATTTCCACACACTTTCTATTTGACTGATCGATGGTAATTCTCTTATTTCCTGTTCATCTTGTAATTTACTAGAGTCATTGGTATAAAGTATCCGTTATTTTGCGCTCCCTTGCTGGCAACAATTTCCTGAATTTGAGGGAAAAAAAGAGATATAAATGTATAAATTATCTAAAATAAATTTTTATCCATGGAAAGGTATATTATTTTAAATATTGAGGGTATACCTATTGCTTCTAATTTCATTTATTTTTGGATATCATCTAAGAAAATTTTTCAGTTGAGATAATTAATTTTAAGAATATTTCGCTAGAAATTATTTTTCTTAAGAATTCAGGAAAAGGAAAAAAATGGAAAATAAGAAATTAAGTGAATAAATGTTATGTATTGTTCCATTTTAAATTACAATTTATTTATTTTTAATTTTTTTTTATATTAGATAATAATACCTATTTATAATTATCGGTTAAAAAATAAACGGCCCGGCCCGGCCCGACCCGGCCCGACCCGATTCTTTTTTAAGGGTACGATCCCGGTTTTGGGCCGGCCCCGCGGGTCTTAATTATTTATAATTTTAACTATGCCTAAATAACATACTATCTATCCATTTTTGGTTAAACTTTCAAAATTATTTTTAAAATTGAGTATAGAACAACCCCAATCAATCAATCATTCGAATTTTATGTGGATGATATCTACCCGACATATCTCGAACTCGGATTTATTTGATAATTATTTATAAACAACTTTTATATAAAAATAATTCAGAAAAACATTTTAAATGTCTGGCAGCTGTTACCATGTATCACAAAGATTGGCAGATGTTCGTTAATTTAACCGATTACGAAAAGATGCTGATGACAAGGGATCTAGAAGATAAGGTTTTTGATAGATGTCAAACATGTATTTGCGTATAGATTTATTCACCCTTTTTTTTGTTTTCTACACCCATTCCTAATTTTTCCTTTAACTTTCACTTTTGGTAAGTAATACGTTTTAAGTAACTTTACTTATATTTTTATCCTTTTTAAAAAAATTTGGCTCAAATTTGGAAAAAAAAAGCAAAAATTAGCCCGTATACTTCAATTTTCCCTAAAGGGATTTCCTTCTGCAGGTATAGCCCGATTCTTAGGGCATTGCCTAGCTATTTTCACTAAGCAATAATGTACAAAGGAGAGGAAACTATCATGAGAGTTAGGGTTAGGAGTTTACTGCAGTGTATAGCTCGTTTTGAGCCTATTTTCAAACGGCTAACTCAGTTTTTTATCCAGAAAAATATTATGCAAGCCTGAAAATTTTGCTAATAGAAGGAGCAAAGGTATAGAAATATAGTATTGAAATTTCGAGGCTTAGTCAATATTTATGTGGCGAAAATATTAAGTTAGCCGTTTTTAAACGAGCCGTTTAACAACATTAGTTAACTGCAAAGCAAATTATAGGCAAAATTTATAAATAGCTGCGCGATGAAAAGATGAAATGAATTATATCGCTATCCATTATAAATTTTTACCCATTAATTTGCTTGCTTTTTATACCAAAAACACCCCAGCGATACGCTCTTACTAAATATGAGTTTTGCTTTATCCTTCCTTATCTAACATAATTTATATTATATTACATAGATCCACGCCCGATTGAAACGAGAATTCCATATTTTTAGAGATCTCCTCATGATATTTAACAAGTAATATAATATTAATATTTTTTTATTAAAAAAAGGCTACTTTAAGAGGAGCTCAGTTTTCCGAAAATAAAAAGTATCATGATAAGTAGTAAATCGCATTGGTTTAAGATAGTATACCCTGGCCTGGAGTGCATTGTTTTTTTTTAAACATATTGTTAATCTTTTTTTAAAACAAAATATAAAAAATCGTAGACATACAATATGCGTTCGTTTTCGTGGAATTAATATGTATTTAAGAAGGGAAGCTGTGGCCAGAAGATTAGATATAGTTTGGGGAAACAGGGATAGTATGAGGAAGCAATCTTCTTTGCTGGGGTTCGTTCCCAGCAGGATCTATTTTTCCTAAAACCCATTATTTTGCTCGAGCAAGGTATTTAAGGGCTAAAATAGAAAGATACCAGGTGGGGTTTTTAAAAAAAAAAGGTAGTGTTGTTAAACTACCTAAGTCAACTGCAAAACAGCAAAAATGTTCGAATCAATCTTCAAGATGAGACTCCTTAGTGGCTTAATTTAGTTTTATTTAAGCTAAAAGTGTGACTAAATCACAATAGAGATGATCAAAGTTAGCTAATTTAACAACACAAAAAAAAAGGAATTTCAAAAATTAAATCGTTGTTTCGGTAAAAATGACTGTATCACTCATTATTTCGTTTAAGGGAAGAAATCGTTCTAAAAAAAATTTAGATTTTATTTCCAATCTATTTCCGGTTTTAACCGATTTATCGTTCCACCAGTTTATATTTAACTTTGAAACTAATAATAATGTTAAGGTTAAGTTGTTCCTCGCTAACATCTTTCCAATTTTGTTCGAAATATTTCCCGAAAAATAATAATATTATTTATATTGGTTTTGTTAGATTAATTCAAAATGTTTACTTATAATAACTTTTGAAATTTATTGGTTCAGGTATAATAACCCTTTATCTTTTCCCCCTAGGTGTCTGAGAGGATTCTGATAAAACTTTGAGCAAATTTTTTTTTCCTCCTGGAGAAATTATTCCTTAAAAGCTATCATTTTATTTTATTTCGCTGAGAAATTCTGAGCATTAGATTTTAAAATTCTTAAAAGCCTAGAAAAGCCGATATGAGTTGAGGTTAGTCTATATATATTTTTTTTTCTCTTTAAATAAACGTCATCACACCAAGGCAATTTTTTTTAAAAAAGAAAAAAAAACCAGATGATATAAGGAGAAATATTTATTTGATTAGACTTTTTCACCACTTATTTAGGTCTATCTCATTGACATAATAATAATAATACCCTGACAATGCATTCATTAATAGGTGTACATCAATGAAATCAGCTGGGGACGCCATTTTGATTACCACCATTTATTTCTATGTCTGACGCATGCTTTTATAAAAAGAATAGCCTTATCATCGAGATAATAAGGAAGCAAGTTATTTAATTTAATAAGTAGTTTTTTAACACGAGAATAAAAATGACTATATGGGTTGCCAAAATGGCGGGTCCAGCTGATTTGCATTCAGCGACGCTTTCAAGATGCATTATTATGAATGCATAATCTAGGATAATTGGTCTATTTCCGCTAGAATTTTGGCAATACTTCCATTAATGTTACAAACTATGTAATTAAAAATTGAACAATAAAAAAAATTTTTAATTTATGTGATTGTAAAGGTTGGCGTCAATGTGTTATCGTTACTACTTTAAATCATTTTTTTTATGAGCGAGTCTTTTCAAAATTTAAAAATCAGATTTTTCCGGAATTATATTCTTTCGTGTAAGGATAACCTAACCTATCGATTTACTTAACCGTTATTTATAACTGAATTTGACTAATAGTTCCAACTTGGAACCCTGATATATTGTAAAAAAAATTTTTAAATATTGATTTCTTGAACGATTTTATTTTATTCAAGTTTTAATGCATATTTCTATAAAGATCAAACAGCGCGTTTTAATTTAAAACTGTTCAAATCAATTAAAAGAAACTGCCTCTCCTTTAAAAATAAATAAGAAATAATGCGAGATTATGCTTTATATTATTGACATTTTAAAAAATAATTAAATTATATAAATTTTCTTAATCATGTTTATAAGATTTTTAATAAAAGTCTGAATATTGAAAATAATAAAATATGGCTGAAAATAGGTAATAAAATAATTAATTGAATCGTAGACAATTTAGCTGTAAAACCTTTGAGTTTATAATTTATATATTTATAAAAATATACGCGGAAGATTTAATTGTAAATTATATTTAAATTTTAAAAAAGTTCATGTAAAAAAATTGTCTAAAATTCATAGGGTTAGGGTTAAGTTAGGGTCAGGGTTAGAGATAGGGTTAGGGTTAGAGTAAGGGTTAGGGGGTAGGTATTCCAAACATGAGGGCACACACTTCCGGTAAAATGTGATTTTTAAAATTTAAAAAAAACGCGCTCAAAATAATGATTTATAGTTTTTAAAAAAAATAACACATTGCCTAAACATGGGTAGGGGGGGGGGCACATGTTGTCACTATTCAAATAATTCTTGAATTTCAACCTTCCACTTTATAAAAAAAATTTTCTTTGGAATATTCTAGAAGAAATTAAGGATTGGTAAAGCTTTTCTTCTACGAGCTTTAATTTTTATTACCGGGATCTTTGGGTCGAAACTTTGGATGCCATGCCTAGATTTTCCTTAAAAACAATCATTTTTGAATGAAGATTCTTTGGAATTGATTTTTGGCCAAAATAAAAATAAAAAAAATCTTGGTGACTCTTAGCTCCTCGAGTTAAACATTATTTGAAAATTTTTTAAATTACGCTAATTTCACCCCGAATACTTTCATTTGGTTTTTAAAGCCTAAATTCTTCCGATTACAAGAGGCCCCATTTTTTGATGTACCTATACCTTGCACGTGTAGATGACCATCTGGCTAACGTGAAGCGAGGTTTAAACGTCATTTTGCCGGTCGAGTTTCACTCCGCTCCTTACCAATATTGGGACACCCCGTTAAGCTTGACTATAGAAGAGGTCGAAGTAAATCCCATCAAAGGTCAATTTCTCTACATTTTTTTTCTTATTTAGTTTCTTTCTTTCTTTCCTTCCTACTTTATTTCTTTCTTTCTTTCTTTCTTTCTTTCTTTCTCTATTCACTTTTCCTATTATTATCTGCTTTTCCTTTCCCTTTTATTATCTATATCTTTTCTTCCTTTCCTTGTATTAACGATGCCCGAGCTTGGAGTGACCATCAAAAGGTTAGAGGGAGTATTTCTTAAAAAAAAATTTAATTATCTCTTTCTTGCCTCTAACTAAACCATAAATATATACATTTTACACCGGGATTTTAATTTTTTTTTTTAATAAAAATATTAATGAAAAGATATGTGCATGGATGATTACCACGATGCCGGCTACATATTAATGTTATGCGCAGCGTTTATGGCTATCATATTTTTACCGATACTTTACCTGTGGTACTTAAAAAGTAACGCGTTTTCGCCATCTTTTTAATTATTTGTTTTTTTCGGTACACTAAATTTATTCATCAAAAATAGATAACTTTCATTCTATTTTTATTCTATTTTAATTTATTATTTTTTGTTATTTTCTATTCATTAAAAAAAACATTTGTCATTTTCGTACAATTTTTTCTAAAAAAAACAAATTTTTCAATAAATAATTTTAATGTAGGATTTTTTTAAAAGGATTTTCTTATCTAAAATTAGCCAAAATATAGATAATATCGTTAAAAAAAATTCGGCGTGGGGTAGGAAGGGTTACAAGGTTTTAAATGGCTTTTGCCCCTCCTCCTCCCAAATTAACTAAGTTGAGATATGCACAATTTTGAATACCCATTTCTATCCAAAACATTGAGTCTTATTCTTCAAATTTACCTCAATTTATTGAATCGTATACTAGTGACGATCAAATGGTACATTTAAAATATTAATACATAAATTTGGTGCGGTAATGGTAAATTGTTATATACCGTTATTATATTCTATTCTATTCTATCCTATTTCATTCTATTCTATTCTATTCTAATCTACACTATTTTTTTTTCTTCGCAATCAATAAAAACAAACAAAGAAAAACGATTACGGGAAGGCCGTAACCCCTGGAAACAAGCTTATTTCAACCAAAAAATAATAATTCCTTACACGGTTCAAGAATTGCGGGTCACCCTAACGCAACTCAATATATTAGATAATCGAAATCCCAAATCCGGGCTTATCGTATATGAAGAACGGGTGAGAAATCCTAATTAAAAATCATTTTCCATATATTACTTTCTTTCTTTCTTTCTTTCTTTCTTTCTTTCTTTCTTTCTTTCTTTCTTTCTTTCTTTCTTTCTTCTTCTAAACAAACGAGATAATTTGGCTCCATTTTTTCTTAACCGGATGATATAAAGAAAGGGAAGGGTTAAATTTTCGGGAGCGGTTATATCCCAAAATTTTTTTTTCTAGCAGTTTCGACATCCGCATATGTGGTCCAATAATTTATTTACGATTAAATAGGCGCGCTTACTATTTAGCGATGCGTATTCGCTCCATTTGGCCCCATTTTTTAAAAAACAGCTGACTCAATATTTTATCCAGAAAATAATATTACGCAAGCGAGCCTGAAGAATTTGGCTCATAGATGGGACCAAAGGTTTGGATATCTATTAGCGAAATCTTGAGGTTTTCGAGATATTTGTTACTAACCGTTTTTAGAAATTTTGTATCAATCTGAACCCCGGGTCTGAACTTCGGGTATGTGCTCCGGGTTCGCGCTCAGAGCCGGTCTGAGCACCAAGTTGGGTCATAAATTTTACGACCAAGCAAATTAATAAGCACTACATATTACTACTATACCTATTTCACGCGAAAAAAAAATATACATATAAAAGGACATCACTAAAATGTTCGAGCAATTTCTCAAACTTTACCTCAAATACTATTACGAAATCTACTACGACTTCGATTACAGATACGAATACGATATAGACTTCGACTATTGGGCACGATTTTCTAGGGTTAACGAGCACGTGTGGCCTAAGGTCGATTACAGCGCTGAGGTCTTTGAGGTTCCCAGGAAAATTTCCTCCGAAAAACTCAAGAAGAAGGATGAGGCACGGAGAAAGGGCAGCAAATACATGAATATGGGTGACGATTACGAGTTGAAGGGTTCGTTAAATTCCGATTTTTCGCTTTGATAGTTATTAATAAGCCACGTTATTGTCACGTGTTTTTTTAATTGACGTCTCCATTTATAAAATATATTTTTTTTATATATGTAACATAATCTAATATATATTTATTTTTTTCTTCTAATAATTTTTTGTGTGTATTATTATATGCTATCTTTTTTTAAAAAATAAATTGATATTAAAAAATTGGAAGATTTATTTTGATTTTTAGAAGAAACCATTAAAATGAGCAGTGCTTAAAGAGGATGAAAAATTAAAAATTAAAGCTAAAAAATATGTATATTAAAAAATAGGGTTAATGCAATGACATATAATAATACCTAGACTGACGATTCATTCATCAAGAAGTGTACATCAATGAAAAACAGCTGGAAACGCCATTTTAGTTACCCATTTCTTTTTTAAAATAACATATTTTCAAATTAACATTAACCTGGAATCATAAAATTAGGATAATATATATTTGTTGTATAAAAATTAGATTTAGTAGTTTTTAGGCATGAGAATTATCCTTTTTTTGTTCTACAGATAGACATTGTACTTTCTAATGCTTATAACAAAAAATTCTAGTCTGGGTACGAGTAGAGTTATTACAACTTAAATATAAGTAATATGGCTTAAATCCTATGTTAAAATGTATAGTAATTTTTTTCAAATTTTATAAAATGGAAAGAGTTTAGACATAAAAAAATAGGTGGGTCATTGATGATCTCTGGGTCAGGCCTAATATGTTAAAAAAAAGGTTTGGACCGTGTCATGCTTAAATTTATAAATAAAATTAATATATTTTAATATTTTTGTAGGGAAATATGTAGCTAATATTTTTATTTTTATTTGTTATCTAAAGTATATCATAAACTTTAATTTTTTTGTTCAGTGTTATGTAAAACTCTATTGAAAATATCATATTTAATAATTTCTAATATAATTACCTTAATCCTAACTTTATTTATCTTATTAACTTTTACTTTAACTTATTAACTTGTAATATAAATAACATAAAACATCTCATGTTAAAAAAAATATCAAATTACAAACTAAAAATTAATACAAAATAAACAATTTAAAAATGTTATATTTTAAATTTGCGAACAACAATTTTAATATAATTCCAAATGTCATACGTAGAGTTTAAAATTATAATACTGGGGAGGATAATAATTTTGATTATTTATTTATTTACTCTAATTAGCTGTCTTAGATAGTCAAAAAATTAATAATTAAAATATTTAGTATCATGGAAAATGTTTCAGAGGTCAGCAATCCATATTAATATTTATAATATTTAAAAAAACTTACAGGTAAAGTGTAATATTGATTATAGAACATAAATATTATTATGTCAAATATTTTATATCTACTACCTCAATGTGAATAAGTTGTTTAATGAAGTTTAAATCGACAGAACGACGGGGGTTCTGATATTTAAATAAAATCTTCAAGATTTTTAGGTAATTGCCCTCATAAAGTTGTGACAATGTGCGTAAAAATGATATATTAAACAACCGTTATGTAATTTAAAATCATCTTTCTTGAATAATATAAAAAAAATTATATTATTATTATTTATATTAAATTAATATGTACGCATTCATATTTATAAAAACTTTCAAACTTGATCGATAAAAATATATTTAGCAAGCAATTAGAAGAAAAAATAGATACATCTGAGATATAATATCAAAATATTCTAAATATCACAAGAGAATACATATTTATTTCCCATTATTCCCACAACCTAAACAATCTTTGGGAATGGTGCATTATCCTCTTTCATAGAAGATTCGTGAACTTACTGATGAATCTTGCGTAGGCTTTTTCTTAAAACAAAGACTCGCCATAGCTATTCACTGGGTTAATTATACATTAGCTTCATAAGCAGCCTCATCCCACAAGATGATTAGTTCTAAATAACATTAAAATATTCTTTTTTTTCTTTTCTTTTATAAAATATATATATGTATATTTAAAATTTGCATTTATAAATTAATAATATTATATAAAAATAGAATAAATTTGTATAAAAATCATATAATAAATACTTTTAAATGAGGGGAGGCTGGAGTTAAATGGCAGATTTATTTTTTAGTTGAGCATAAATTACATTTTATAACTTTCATCATATTATTTTATTATACTGGTGATTTCTAATAAAAAAAAATTTACTATCTAAGATGGTTATATTACATTTTAGAAGAGAATGTTGTAAGATTTCTTTTAAAAATTAATATAAGCAATAATATCTTAATAAAAAAAACAGCCAAATAATCTATATTTTCTTCTTTCCCTTTTTTCCTGTGAAAATATATATTTATAAATGTAAATAGCTTAGTATAAAAAAAAGGTGAACAGAAATTAAATATTTTATAAGTAATTAAAATTGATTTACAAATTCAAATTTTATCAAATAGGAAGTTATATTAAATAATTGAAAATCGTCTATGAAATTTTAAAAAAAAGTTCTTATAATAATAGTTTAGTTATACTTTTTATTTTTTTAGTATATTTAAAATATGAATACTAAATACTTACTAAAATATTTCTATTTAAACTAAAATACAAATACAAAAAAAAAGTATCTGTATTTTGTATCTTAAATATAAATATTCGCTTTACTTCCCAACCCTGATTGACACGCTACGCGTTTATCAATCTTATTTTTAATATATTTTTCTTTCTTTCTTTCTTTCTTTCTTTTCTTTAGCTTTTTTTTTCAAAATTTCCTTTAAATTTATAAAATTTTGTAAAATATTAGATAAAATAAAAACGTATTTTATTTTAAGGTAAAATAAAACATAAGTCCATTCAGCTCATTCAACCCCGTAAAAAAATTTTTAAATTTACCCGCCCGTTAGCCTAATGTTTAAAATCTATTTTTCGCGTATTGCATACCTATTAAACCTCGAAAGCCATACCATTTTCGTGTCTGCCCGATCTCAACAAAACACGGATATGAACTTTTTCGCATTTTATTTGTATCTAAATTATATTTAAAATATTTAGCGTTGTTTAACAATACTAAGCTGAAGTGTAATATTTTTTTTAAAAAAAATATGCCTTCCGTTTCTCGCCAGATGCAATATTCTACTTTGTTCAAAGTTTCTAGGAACCTGTCTATGAAATCGCTTTCAAAAATAAAAATAAAAAACTTGTTTGGAAATGGTATCAACGTTATAATCACAGCATAGAAATAAAATTTTATTTTAGAAACGATTAAGGTATTCTCATTTCATGTATTAGAATTGTACCACTTTGGGCCAGTCCTAAAAATGGCATGGCACAACCAAGATTTTGATCCTAAAAAAATTTGTCGCAACAATTTTGCTAAGCAAGAAATTGAATTTGTCAAAATTAGGTGATATAACCGGCGGATGATTTAGAAGCTATTAGTTATCACTTGAACGATTGGATAACTGCTTTTATTTTTTTGCTTGGATTACAATTCGCAAACACGATGGAGCGTTATTTAGCGATATTATCACGAGTTCTCGTTTATGATAATAGCGATGATGGCGCGAGACGCAATTTATAGTCGCGGTAAACGATAGCGCATGCGCCATAACATCAACCATTTTATGAGCAGGGACCCGGAGTTAACCGTAACGAACCGTTAAACCATTATAAACCGTTATAAATATCTGAACCAAAACCGTAGCATCGATATAATTATTTTTTGAAGGAGTAAAAAGAACCTTTATAAAAAACCGTTAAACCGTTAAACCGGTTCAAACCGGCTCAATTTTTATGTTTTAGAAGTGGCACGAATTTGAATATCCGGAATTGTATAAAGTTGCTCTTATAATACTGGCGGTTCCCGCAACACGAGTTTCTGTAGAAAGGGCTTTTTCGGGAGCTAAAATTTGTGTTATCGTCACAACGAACAAAGAGGAATCCATTTATATTAGAAAATATATTATACTTATACGTTCAAATAATATTTTTTAAAAATGAGTTATTTTGAAATCTTATATAATTAATAGATGCTTATAATAAAAAATAAATTGGAAGATGGTGTTGCTTCAATAAAATAAAAATTTCTAACCGTAATGAACCTTTATAAACCTTTATAATTAGGTGAACTAAACCGAACCTTTATAAAGTTCTTCTTAAAAACCGTAACCGAAACGTAACCATTATACATACTGAACGGCAACCAAACTGAACCGTTATAACTAACGGTTCGGGTCCCTGTTTATGAGTCCTGTCATTATGTTTTTTTTTCTTGGTTGTTGTTGTAGCTGTTGAAAAAAAGAAGAAATAAATTGAATATAATACATCAAATGTCAGTTATTTTCTGACAGGGGAATTGGTCTTTCCTGGTGGAGGGGAAGAAAACGAAATCATCACATGGGTTATCGTTAAAGAAAAGTCTTTTGTTGGAGATTTGGACTGAAGATATTGGATTAATTGGAGATGTCAGCTGGGAGGAACAAAGAATGGACCTGTTGGGAATGAAGAATATATGAAGCTGGATAATTATTATTTATAATCTTTATATTTTTTTTTAATGAATAGATAAATATAATTATGAATAAATATGGATCTTTTTAGTTGTATTATAATAAACGAGGCCAAACTTTCATATTTCTATCATTATCATCAATATTATCATTACTTTTTTTTTGTTTCTATTTCTAGAAAAAGTCATAAATTATAATAAATGTAAATTTTTCTAAACTTTATTTAGGGAATTTATTTCATATATAAAGATTAAATTATGAATTGAACGTTCTTTTGACCATTCAATAACGGAAAGATTGATTAAAGCATAAAATTCAGATGAGATTGAATAATTTGTTTTATGGTTCCATCTGCAAGATCATCTTTTTTCTCAGGATTCGTATTTTTTATTCTATTATTCTTAAAGAAAGGTTAAAATGGAAAAAAAAAGCGCTAAAAAATATCAAATATTATAATAAAAATTATTATATATTTCTTTCAATTTTTTTTTTTTGTTCTGTTTTATATTTTATATTTTATTCATTATTTATCTTTTATTTCATTTTCCATTTATTTCATCTTTGATTATTCAGTGTTGTACCTCCGTTTATAGTAAACGCGTTATATTCAAGCGGTTGGTGTCTATTTAACAGTATCGCAGCTGATTCTTCGTAGCGTTTATAATTTTTGAAACATGTCGCCAACATATGTTTCTCAAATTTTATCATAGCGTTATCATCATAAACGCACCGCTTGAACACGCGTTTTACTAGAGATGAGGCATTAGTCTCAAAATTTTATATATTTCTATCACCCCCCCCCCAAGGAATGCAAGCGTACAATTTCTGTTCTGATTTGTGCTCAACACCTTATCGACACTACAACATCTGTTATCACATAGGTCCTAAAATGAGTTTCAGCAGATCCATAAATTATTGCAAGTTTTTACACGGCAACTTGTACAGATTCGATGACATTCAAATGAACGTACCTTTTTAGATTTTATTTTTTTTATATTTGGAGGGCGGATGGGGGGGGGGGGAAGGGGTTGACCAAATTTATTTTTACAATCTCATTTCCGGCATGAATGGAATTGGGATAAAAAGATTTTGCTTCCATATATCTTTCGCAGTGCAGTTACGTAGTCCCTTAGATGGTAAGAAGAAAGAAGTAATATTGGAATCCTCAACGAGGAATGAATATAGCCTTTAAGAATGCCGATTTATTTTGCACAAAAAAGATTGTATGCTAGTTCGACTTATATAAGGGGCTAAAAATTATTTTATTAATTTATTCCCCGGGGTGGGGAAGGGGAATGAATCCAAACATGTTGCCTTTAAAAAAATTTCTAAGATTGTTAGGAATATTGGGTCGGTGCCGAAACACGGGATTCAGAATTTCAATAAAAAAATGGTGAATTCTTTGAAAAATCAACATGAGTTTTAACCTCAAATCACTCGGATAATATTTTATTAATAACGACTTATATATTCGAAAATTTTTTAGAAAAATAAGCATTTTTATTTTAAAAAAAAAAGAAAAAATATTGATAACCCAAAATAATTTTTATAAAAATCTATAATGTTTCTTGGAATTAATGTTAAATTTCCCATTTTTACGAGTATATTTTTAGATTATTTTTTTTAAATTTTATTGCAACTTTTTAGTTTAAACAGGATATCTTAATTTAGATTTGGTCATCATGCAACTTACTCACTTAACTACCTCAATAACGAATCAGTTAAGTTATTAAAGTAAGAAATTAAATGAATATATCTTAAGAGAAGTAAATTTTAAGCGATAGTATAATAAAACTTTTCAATGTTAATGCCAATTTTACCATTACAAAAATGGATAAGCAATTTTTTTTAACCTTGCCCTTCCCTTCTCCAAAATATAATCATTTATTTTTATCCACCCATCCAATATTTCAGCTATATATATTCAACGTGCCAGATGATAATCTTTGGGTGGGTCTCGAAAAAGGCTACGAAAATAACTCCGCTGTCCTCATAGACTTGAAAGGAAAATTCGTGACGCGTGGTTTAAGCGATAATATTTCAAATTATTTCGTGTATTACGGTAGGTTAATGTAAGTTCAGAAAGAAAAAAAAAATTTATATATATATATAATTCGAATACCAAAATTATCTGTATTTCTATTGGCTATCGTTTATAAAAATAAAACAAATACTCGGCTTTTTCTGTTTGATTTAAACGAATAGAAAAAATCACGTGATTCTAGGCTCTAATTTTTCTGTAGATATTTGATGCATAATTAGTTAAGCACATCCCCTACTAGCAACATTTACCTTTCTACTTTTTTTTTTGAAAAAAAAAAGTGAATATTTCGCCAAAAATTAAAAAAAAATTAATTTTTAAATTAAAATTGTCAAAAGGAAATGGATCGACGCCACAGATCCCGAAACGAAATGTGTCGTCAAAAAGGGAGACGCGCTCTACAGTTCCCGCTGTGATTTAGGCCACCCCTTCTGCCTCAAGTCAATATGCAGTTATAAAAAATTTTAAAAAAAGATAATTCAGTATTAAAATGATTAATCTCGGTTATACCCCTACCCTCAAATCCTGTTAGCAGTATAGTTCCATGAAATGCATTCCAATATGTTTGGAAACCCTATAAATTTTAGACAATTTAGCCATGAACTCTAGAAGAACTTTATAAAATTTATTCGATTTTACATAAAAAAATTTATATATATATAAATTATAAATGATTCAATGCTTAGCAGAATTGTCTTTAAATTTATGGTATTCCAAACATATGGAATGTATTTTCGGTAAAATTAGATTTTTAAATTATAGCGCGTTACCGGAAAAAAACACATTGACACTATCATAGTAATATAAAGAGATAAGAGAGAGAATAAGGGATTCAACGTAAATATAAGGAACAATGGGGTGCCAAATATATTTGACATTCGAACTATCTAATTTTGGAGTGACATTTGTCTCTACATTGTTATTTCTCGCTTCTTTTTTTATTGGGCAGTTAAGTGGATTAGTTTAGAAAAACCCAAACAACTTATTACAGGACATCGCGTAATCTTAATAAAAAATTTTTTAAAAAAATATGAGGAATAGATGGAAAAATGTTAGACTGGTTTCTATTTATATAAAATGGTGAACAAAGCATTTTACGGTGCCCCAAACAAAATAACATATTTTTTTAAAGATATTAAGGCTGGCAGTTCCTGTAAATTCGATGCTGAATGCTTATCAGAGCTATGCCACAATCGTACTTGTAACTGCAAAGGATCTTTGAAAAATGTTAATGGGCTGTGTTTGCTGGGTAAGAGAAATACAAAATAATTATTTAAATATATATTGTTTTTCGAAATTGGATAGAGATTATTACATTCTAGTGTCCCGCCATCGAATGGATAGGTCCGCCGTTCGGACAAACATTCTCTTGTGTTCCGTCTGGGCGGAACCTATAAAAAATTTATTCAGGTCGGACCGGATTTATCCCTCATAAAAAATTCAAAAAAATTTTTTTATTTGCTCACATAGTCTACATGATAGGGACCAGCCTACCCCAACCCCTTAAAGCTTATTATCTGCCCCACCAAAATATAGAAAGAAATAAGATTTTTATCAAAATTACTCAATGACTACGATTGTATCGTACGCAATACACTGATTTGGTCGACGTTTAACAATCCGGGATTTTTGAAAGAAAAAGGGATAACCGGATTGGTTAGGATAAAAAAAAAATTTCTACCTTTTTTTCACGGGTCGGGTCTGATCTGAAAAAAAGTATTAGGTCCAATTGTAAGGGTTCTATATAATTTTATCGACCCAATATCCAAAATATTATAATTTCCATAAGGCGGGTGGTATATATCATTAAATTATTTTTTCTGGTATCTCCTCCCTATATCTCCTGGCATCTTTAATCCGTAAATACTCTTAATTATCATATATGTATTTAAAGGAACTATCTGCCTGAATTAATGTTGTTAAAAGGCTCGTTTTGAGCCCCTGTTTTTTAAAAAACGGCTAACTCTATGATTCATCCAGAAAAATATTACGCAAGCCTGAAGATTTTAGCTTCTAGAAGGAACAAAGGTTTAGACATAATATAGACGAAATCACGAGACTTAGGCAATATTTTTCTGGCTAAAAATATCGAGTTAGACATTTTGAAAAGTCGGGCTTAAAGCCGTTTAACAACATTAGCCTTAATCTATCGGCAATCTAATTATAATTGCCGGAAGGAAGAAATTTAATGATATACCCCATTTTTGCAAAAAAAAAATTTTAGTTGTTTAAATTTTATTTCAGTTGTTCATAAGGAAAGCAATTGCCATAATGTATTTTTTTTTATTGCACGATTGTATCATTGATAGTGTCGTTAAACTGCTCGGTTTCTAACCCATTATTTTTAGACAAAACTATAAGGCAAAGCCTGGAGTATCTCTCATATAGAAAGATAGAAAGGTTTGGCCATCTATCAACCAAATCTTGAGGATTGCTTAATTATTTTTTTGATTTAAAATAATTGGGTCTAACACCTTTAATCTTTTATCATTATGGCTTGTAGAAAATAATAATAATAATAATATTTAACGAAATAAAAAAAAAAACATTTAAGAACACGAGTGCGAAAAAAATGAGGATTGCCAGCTCGTGATGGACAAAAGTTATTGTCGTAAAAATGAATGCGAATGTATCGGTCCTTTAATCATGATCAATGGGGAATGCGTCGAAAGTTATGACCATCTTATATCGTTGTTTATTAAATATTCCCTTATTAATATTATTCGTTAGAAAAATCTGTCGGCCAAAGATGCTTGAATCATAGTGAATGTGTTTATAGACAATGCCAATCGAGATGCCGATGTCCTACTGGGACCTTTCTCCATAATAATACGTGCTCTGAAGGTCATTTTAATACCCTAATCATTAGGGAGTAATGATAGTGCGCAGCTAGAAGCCGTGGAGTAATTCAAATTCACTAAACAAACCTATAAAATAGGTTTTAAAATGCAATGGTTCCAAGTGAAATATCACCTCTGGCTCTTGAGTCGCATACCTCACTCGAAAATATTTCATGAAATGAAAATTACTTCGCGTATGGATAAACTGCGCACATCGGCTGAGCATTATCATAACTCTTTTTCGCTAATTCTTAATTATTATTATTTATTATCATTATTATTAGGTAGACGTTTAAACCAGTCGTGTTCGAACAATGGGCAATGTGAAGCCTTCAACGTGCGAAGTACTTGCAATTTTTTAAAAGGAGTCTGCAAATGCAAGGAGCGTCATACCGATTTCATCAGGAATAGGTGCGGGTTAGCAAGTGAGGAATCATATGTCATATGTTCACTCTTATTTTTAAATATAAGAGGAACGAAAAGGTTAAGTAATAATTTTCTCTTGTATTTCCGATTAAATTAGAACAATACGTGCATTGTTTGGTGATGGTCAACATGTATCACAAAAATTGGCGCATGTTCCTTAATATGACTTCTTATGAAAAGATGTTGATGACTAGAGATTTGGAGTATAAGGTTGAATAGGCTTGATCATATATTCTAGTTAATAAAAAATATTTAACTCTTCCTTCCTTCCTTCCTTCCTTCCTTCCTTCCTTCCTTCCTTCCTTCCTTCCTTTCTTCTTCTTTCTTCTTTTTTAACCAATTTATTTTTTACATAGATCCATCGCCGATTAAAAAAAGTATTATCCGTTTTTGATGACCTCTTCGTATTATTTAACAAGTAATATATCTCTTTTATGTAAACAAAAAAGGTCGGTTTTAGGATATTAATAATATTTTTTTTGAATCACATATTCAAACCTGTTTATTAAATGGAAATGTTCGGTTCCAATTAGTGTTGTTAATCGGCTCGATTTATAAAAACGGCTAGCTCACAATTTTAGCCAAAGATTATAGCACCAAGACTCGAGATTTCGTTAATAGATGTCCAAATCTTTTCGCTAACTACGAGCATAATTCTCGGGCCTGCTAATATTTTTTTGGCGTAAATATTGGGTGAGCCGTTTCACAACACTAGTTCCAAATCATAACAACAACCTCTTTACAATATAAATGGTGATCTATATTAACTAGATATTTTATGTGATATTTACTTTAGAGGTTAAAGTTCTTTCTTGGTTTTAATTGTTGATATTAAGGTATATTAGATTAAAATCGATTTCACTTTGTTTCGTTATTGAACAAATTACATTTAATAGAATTTGAACTTGAATAATCATCTTACTTTATCCTTTTAATAATTCCAACATTCATTTTTGTTGTGCGATTGATATTTTGATCACATCGAGAACCTTTGCTGGCTGAATCGATTTTTTGCCAAATCAACTATAACCTTAAGTTGGTTTTTTTTAGATATTTGGAAAATAATATAAGAATTGATACATTACCTGTAATTAATATACGCTATATCTAATAAGTATGTGGTATTAAAAGTAAAAATTTTACTCAACCCAATAGTTGGATTGGGCAAATCACCAAAAGTTCCTTCTAGAGTCAAGTAATGCAGTTACAAATCAAGACAATGGAACTGAAAGTAAAAGACTCCCTCGGCTATTTCGATGATGATCTGATAGTAGAAAATACACGCTTCAGAACACGGTGGTTCACCATCATCAGAATCAGCAATTTCTCTCAAATATTATTTTTTTCTTGTAGAACATAAACAAGTGGTTCCAAAAAACATTATCCTAAGCATTTATACAACCTATCTTAGACTTGAAGCCTCTACTACAATCAATATGTTATACGTGGTTCCACAAAAATACCAGGCGTACTTACCAGATAAGAATTCCCTAAACCCAAAAAATGGTGCTTTAATAACTTAAAAATACTAGATGAATGTAGAAGAATACATCACAGTAAAACTTCAGTCAACTCAGCCCACCTAATCTATGAAGGGATGTTGGCAAGATTTTTAACTTGGTGTTTTCTATGCATTATAATAATATCAATCAGTAACGAGGTACCAAAAAAATAACTGACTGTTGCCTAATATTTATTTTTTCTTCTCTATATAATAGATAAATATCCTATCTCCAATTTTTTGATAATTTATAAAAAAAACAAACAAAAAAAGCTTAATTTCCCCAGATTCCACTAGGCCCCATTTTAGGATATATCTATACCTTAAACATGTGGATGACTACCTTGCGAACGTGAAAAAAAGTGTGAAGATTATTTTGCCGGTCGAGTTCCGCTCCGCTCCTTACCAATATTGGGACACTCCATTAAGCGTAACTATCGAAAAAGTCGTGCTAGAGCCCGTCAAAGGTTAAGATTATTCGCTTCTCTTCTTTTTCTTTCTTTTTATTGCTTGTGTCCTTTTTTTTCTTATCTATTTCCCGAGTTTAGACATTTGTAAACCGGATGTAGAATCAGAACTGCTTTAGAGAAAAATTTGTTTTTTTAATTCAAAATCAGAATCTTTTTGGGTTGGGTTCTTATTTCCTTATATTTTCATTGGAAGGGGGGGGGGGGGGGTTAGGTATTCTTCTTTATTCCTTATCTTATTAAGAGACACCGAGCTTAGGACCTGACTCAAAGTAAGAGAAAGGATCACCATTTTTGCCGCAATCGATATTCCTCGAAAAGTTACGCGAAAATTACATAATTCTTAGGGCTTAACATATGATTTATGTTTGCGTGGTTGGTTGACTAGAAAACTAGTTTGAGCTGGGCATTAGAGTGAACACGTCTCTAAGAAAAAATATTTCTTTTCTGTCTCAACTACACTAACACTTCCTTCTTTCTTTTTCTCCTCCCACCATAGAAATCTTGTTTTAAGAAAATATATTTAATCGTAAAAAAAAATAAGATATGTGCTTGGATCATCTAGATTACCGCGATTTCTGGCAAACATTATCCTTGTTCTTAGGAATAGTAGCTCTCATAGGATTACCCATCATTTACATTTGTTACTTAAAAAGTTAAACCCTATTATTTTTTTTTATCGATTTTCAATTTTGTAAAATTATTTTTCTAATTTCCGGTCCGGTTTTTTTGAAAATTTTTGGCCCTACCCGTGTTTTATATTTTTAAAAATATATTATATTTATTTTAGATTTTAAATCGATACTAAATGGTATTTTCAAAATTTTGAATCATAAGGCCCCGTCCAGATATTTTTTTGAAAAAAGTTTAGGCCCGGCACGGTTTGGGTATGTTTAAAAAAATTAAAATACGGTCCGGCCCGTGTGCTCGGGCCCGGCTTAGGACCGGACCTGCAGGTCCACTGATTTTTATCATGTCTCTCTTTTTTTTTGTTTTTTCGATTACATGATGTTATAAATTACTTTAAATCTTGAAATTGCCCAAAAAAGAATGTATATTCATTCTGTAACAGCTGGCGACGCAGTTTTGTTTTTTTCCTTATACGTATATAATTTATAAGAATGAATCTTTAGTTGTACGGGAAAATCAAAATGGCCTCGCCAGCTGATTCGTTATTCATATTCATCCATGGTTTATAAATTGTATTTTGATAAATTAGTCGGTTTATATAAGTAATTGTGCTGTTAATGAGGATGGTATAGTCATGTTTCAATAAAATAAATATAATTATTGAAGTAGTTATTATAAAGAAATGGGTGCAATAAGTTTACAAATTTCTATTCCTATTACTACTTCCGTTCTATTTCGAAATAAAAAATAAAACAAGGAAAACGTTCACTGGAAAATCGTAATCCTTGGCGGCAACCCTATTTCAACTTCCGTATAAATATTCCTTACACGGTTCAAGAGCTGAGAGTGACCCTGACAACACTCAGGGTCATATATGATCAGGACCCTAGAACGGGGCTTATCCTGGAGGACGAACAAGTAGAAATCCTCCTCTTGAATTCGTTCTGCATAATAATACTATATTATGCTCAAAAAAAACAAAAGGTCATTTACAAGATGTACGACCACTTCGTTAAACTTTACCTCAAGTATTACTACGAGATCTATTACGACTTCGATTACAAATACGAATACGATATCGATTTCGATTATTGGGCCCGGTTCACCGAAAATCAACCCGAGATGGTGGATTATAGCGGGGAGGTCTTTGAAACGCCGAGGAAAACATCTTCCACGAGGAACATCAATAATAAACTTAGCCGATATATGGAGCTGGCGGAGGGTTACGGCATGACCGACGATTCCAATTAGGATCCGCAATCGAAAAAACCTGCCCTGCTTTTGGGGTTAGCAGCTCATAGGCCCCTAATTATTTACTCGTTCTCAGCCCATTTTTGTTATTTTAATAATTGTAAATTAGCATCTCCGCTCTATCAAGATATGTGTATATATATATGTATTGATTCTCCGCTTTGTAGAAGCAAAAAAAAGAGAAAAAATTACGCTACTAATAGAAGTTTTTCATTAAATTGCGATAAAATTTTTTATTAATTTCTTTATATTATGTAACAGAGACTGTGAAAACAGGAGTAATTACTCTTCCGACATTTTTTCTATCCATGTTTTTTCCTTCCATCTGTTTTTCTAAACTTTATGGGGGAGGGGGGGGGGAGGGTGAAGCATATATTTGAGATTTATCTACCTTATGAATGAATTTTGAAGTTTCATGTGATCTCTTATTAGGTTTATTTAGCGAATATCTGTTCTACAAATCATCTTTAAATATGCTTTGCCCGTGGTCCTTTAAAAAGGTTATAACCAAATCTCTTGAGGATATTTAGCGGTGTTTTCCCAGTGTTATTACAATGGGTCCTATTATTTTCTCGAAATTTTGTCACCAACTTTGGTAGACAATATTTTTTTTAAAAAAAATAGCGAGCTGGGCTTAAGGATCTTCAATAAAATATATGCTGGAAAAAAAATATAAGAAACTCAAAGGCACCCCCCCTCTCCGCTCTATCCTTGGACACACCCACGCCCATCAAGAGGACAGTTTGACAGCATTTTCGGGGCCAAAAATATGATTAATTGTAAAAAAAAACGAACTACGAATGAGATCCCTCATTTCTAGAAAACGCGCACCGCTGGGTTTTTTATATTTAAAAAAAGCAAGCAAATAATGGGTAAGTTTAAACGCGTATCCCATCGCGTGAGCGATTTGCGTTTATTATAAATAAAGGCCTCTAAATAAACTCTATTCGAACTAAAAGTTTTCATTTAAATATTTTTTTTTGTTTTATTCCCTTTCTCTATTCCTTTCATTTCTTTCTATTTTATTATATATTTATTTTTTCTTTTCGTTTATTCGTTTTCTAATCAAGCCAATCTCTTTATTCCTTCCTATACACTGACAATTAGTTATTTTATATTCTCTACAGTTTTACATACATTGGAAAAACTAATCCCACCCTTTTAAACTTCCCTTTTTTATTGAAAATTTTACAATTGTACGGTTGAGAATTTTAAGATCGTAGACCATTTTATGGGCAACCCATGGAAACCGGGGTAATTTGAACTTGGTGCCGGCTCGACCTCTTTCAGAAAATTGGCTTAAGATTTTAAGTTCCTGTTATAAAATTTGCACTAAATTGAGTTTCGAAAATTCCTGAACCCCCCAAATTCGGGACCAGAACCCTGTTTAAAAATAATTTTATTTTTTGAAAAATTCGTCATCTATAAAAAGTTTTATATGTTATTTTTGTTGATAACACATCTAATTATATATAAGTTATAATAATGATAATAATGATAATAATATAGTTTATAATTTCCCTCCGAATAATACCAGATCAAGTTAAATATGTTTATATATATATATATATATATATATTAAAACATATCTTCCTTTGGAATTCCTAATTTAAAGAAAAGGTTCTAACATAATATCTTTTGTAATATTTTAAAAATGATTAATTTCGTCAGAATTTTTCCATCTTGAATCTATCAATTCCAGTAATTTTAAGATCTAAATTTTAAAAAATATACATATATATTTAAGAAAATTTTTATAGTTTCTTTCTTTCTTTCTTTTTTTTCTTTCTTTTCTTTATTTTCTTTCTTTTCTTTCTTAATATTCATATTTTACTACCATTTACCCTTCGCCAAGAACATCTTCTGGTGCCTGCATTGTCGTAGCTTAAAATTTATAGTTTTTTTAAAAAAAAAAGAAAAATTTTCATTTTTTTCATTTTTTTCTAGCGGATGTAAAAAAATAAAAATCATTTTTTCTTTTCCTTTCCCAAATTCCTCCCATTAAATCAAAATAAGTTTTTATTATTTTTTAAAATAAAAAATTGTAAATGTTTCAACTTCTCTCTATATAAAAATACAATAATATTCAGAAACTTACAGGCTTAGCCCTAGCCCGGCTAGAACCGAATTTCAATTTTTTTTAAAAACCAAACATTTGAAATCGTCGTTATTAGCTATAAAAATCAAAAAAATAAATATAATATATTTTTTAAAATAACCCCGGGCCGGGTTGTAAATCCAAGCCGGGTTGTAAATCCGGGCCGGGTTGTAAATCCGGGCCGGGTTGTAAATCCAAGCCGGGTTGTAAATCCGGGCCGGGTTGTAAATCCGGGCCGGGCCGTGTCGGACCGGACCGTGCAAATGGCACCTCTGCAGGTCTTGGAGAATATTTTAAAGATTTATAAAAAGTGTTATCACTATCGAAATCACCCCCTCGTCCTTCGTATACATTGTATTCCTCATTCGTTATCGTACCATCATAATGGCCATGCAATCTATTAATTCAAAAAAAAACATGATAAAAAATACACTATTCCCTTTGAAATTGGTTATAATTATATTATTAGGATTATTTTCTCTTGCCCGTCCTCCGAAATGATGTATTTTTTTGGGCCCGATTTTTGAAAAACGACTAACTCAATATTTTGGTTAAAAAAACATTGCCTAAGCCTCTAGATTTCGATAATATATGTCTAGACCTTTGTGTTGCTTCTATGAGCAGAATGTATAATATTTTTTTCTGGGTAAAATTATTGAGTTGGTTAGCAATATTACTTACAAGATAGATATATATATACACGTTACCCTGCCTTCGCAATTAGCTCGAATTTCGAGGCCAACTATATATAAATATGTCTGCGAAGTACACTTAAAAAAAGACTGCGAAAGCGGGGTTATTTGCTCTGACCTATTCTGAATATTTTCTAAATTAGCATTTGTATACCTGATCCAAACTTCCGTTTCCTTTACACTTTTTGGGTTAACTCTCCTAATTGACAATGCCATTATGGAGATTGACATCAATGTCATTAAATGCCATAGAATTTTCATATTTTTTTAAAAAAGAATTTTATAGTTTATTTTCGCTAATACAGTTAATTGTTATATATAATTAAACATTTACAAAAATTTTAAATATTAAAAATAAAATATTTTTGATTTAAAAAATATGTAATTAAATTTTAAATTTCTAAGGAACATAAAATTAAACGATCTTATATAGAAAAAGGAGGTAAGAGATAACATGGAAATTGAAGGTTTGAAAAAGGCATAAAATTTATGTGTTATTGAATAACAAGTTTTAAAATGCCAAATTTGTGTGATAAAATGTATTTGTTAGAAGGAACTTAATTTAAAAGTAACAAAATATTAAGAATTTTAAAAATACAGGAAAAAGTAATGGATAAGAGAAGGTGGCTAGCATAAAAATTTTATTTGTTTGTCAAAAATAATGAGGCGAATATTAAAATTTTTAAAACAAAATGTGATAAGGTAAAAAATATTAGTATATTATCTAACTTTTAATCAGGAAAAGAACGTTCTGGAAGGAGTAACCACGTGATGAAAAATGCTAAGAAAAGTGTGTCACTCTTAATGGGCGCTTGCAAAAATGAACCTATTTTTTTTTTATATACGGGCTCAAAAAAACCCACTATACTTTAACCCCCCCCCCCCAAGGATCATATTTGAGGCATAGGATAAAATTAAATTTAAGGCACGCGAGTGAAACACGCTTGCCGCTACCAAAAAAATTGAGTTTTAAAAACAATAGATTCCCAATTTTGCCAATTTATATTGGCAATAAAACCTGGCAGCAGAAAACTTATTAATATAGTATGTAGAGGGAAATGCATCCCTATCATTAACAGTTTATTGCTGATTGGGGTAAAAAAAACAGAGAGAGAGTTTGTGACGGAACTAAAAAATGTTTTTCCACGTGGAAATTATATTTGGCATGGAAGATGTCGCAAATTTATATAACACGATAATAATCGTTAAAAAAAAATAATAAGATCTAAGGTTAAAGCGTGAGGAAAATCGATCAAAAATATCATTATATAATTGAATCGGTTACATTTGTATTTTTCAATCCCGACCAGGCCCGAAATTTTTTTTTAAAAAAGGTGTGCGATTTTTTAAAACCGGCCTGGCCCGAATTTATTTAAATATAATAATTACCCAAAATAGATATATGTCGTGTATAGCGTCTAGTTTTTTATAAATAAAATCACATTATTTTTATTTTACATAAAAAAAAATAACACATAAAGTTGATAAATTTAGATATATTTTTAAAGACCAGACCCGGCCCGATATTTTTTAGAAACCCGTTAACCGGGCCCGGATTGGCCCGGGTGCGAGTTGAGCTCAGATCTCTGGTGTGTATTGTTATATCGATATTTATACAAAAATGACAAATAAAAGTGATAAGTGTCAATTAATTCGGAAAAAAAATTTAGTATTTTGTGGATTCAAATTCCATGGGCGTTGAAAGTGTTTTAAGTTGTGAGCGATCGAAACAAGTAAAAATTATATTTATTTGGTTATCGGTATATCTATCATAAGGTAATCTCACTTATATGACTCCCTAAGAAAAAAAACGTAAGTAATACGCGAACCCTTTCTTCTTCCGGATCCCATTAATCCACCAATCCTTATGGCACTTATATATATTTTTTTATAGTATATATAAAATTTCATACAAAATTTTTGATTTTTAAGGGAACAACTAATGAGAACCTAGAAATAGCCAGTAACCAATAACAAGGGTAAGTATGAACAGATGATACGGATATGGGCGTCATTGGCCTTGACAATCTCAATGAGGGGGGGGGGGCTCAAAAATAAATTTTCAGAGGGGCTCAAGCCCATGCGCGCTACCCCCTCCATATTATAGTGACACTACTGGATATGGGTACTTAGCATATAGCTTTAAATGTTCGTTTAAAAAAGAAATAATAGCGAATATGTATTAGGGTTTAAGCTAAATCATTGTACCTTATAAAAGAGCAATAGAAGATCATGTATAACCAAGAAGGGCATAGAAATGCAACAGGAGCAAAGAATTCACTTAAAAACAAAATTAGATCAGGTAGAGCCAATAAGGGTATAGAGAAAAGCAAACGGAGCAAAGAGATCACATTTAGCCAAGAATGGTATAGAAATGCAAATGAAGCAAAGGGATCGCGTGGAACAAAGAGATCACACATAACAAGGAAGGGTATAGAAATGCACAGAGCAAAGGTAAACTAAAACGAATAAACCATGAAAATAAATTTTTTCCGTGATTGAAACATTTTTTTTTTTAAATTAAATAGAAATATATTTATTATTATTTTAAAAAAATAAGAGAAAGGAAGGAAAATTCTGTTTTATATTTTATATACATATTTCTCTTTTTTTGTTCATGCCTTTAATAAAAAAAGGGTCTTATTTTTCATCGAATTTTGATTTTTAAATTTATAAGTTACGCCTATATTGGTTGTTTAAACACCTCGTTTTGAGACGCTATTGAAAAACGGCTAACTCTATATTGAAAGCCCAGAGAAAAGAAAAATCGCTTTATAAGCCTCCAGAATTTGGGCCAATAGATATCTAGACTTTTATTTGTGCACCATCTAATGAGCAAAATCTTTAGGCTAGCGTAATAATATTTTTTTCTGGTTAAATTACTGAGTTACCCGTTTAACAACACTAGCTCACACGGCCTGTTAAAGGTGGAAGCCCTTCAAACATTTAGAATAGTTGCTAGGAACCTTAACTAAATAGTTTTGCTTAAAGGGTTATTGGAAGGAGTTTAGTTTTCTTTATTTATTTTTTTTTTAAACACAATGTGAAATTTTTTTTTTGCTTTTAATTTATTAAATTTAAAGTTTATATGAAGGAAAAAACAATTCGTTTGAAAAACATTTGTCATTTTTTTTTAGAAAATATTATTTCATCAGAGTTATTTGTCGAGAGAGTGACATTGGTCACATTTCCGTCGAATTCTTTATCAGAATTATTTGCTGAGAGAGTGACATCGGTCGCATTTCCATCATCTTCTTTATCAGGATCGGTAGCTGCTTTCGAAGATAAAAAAACATAAAATGAATGAATGAATAAATAAATAAATTTTTTTTTTTATTTTTTTTTTGTTTTATTTATTTATTTAATAAATAAATTAATAAATAAATGAATGAATGGATTATCAACTCACTCGTCAGTTATCACTTAATTTATCATAGTTATTTATCTCAACCTTTAAAAAGGTCTACTTTGTAATTTATATGAAAATATTTAGAATTTAATTTTTTTTGAAAAAATTTCTTTTTATTTTATATCATTTCTTTTTATTTCTTTCATTTTTTATTTCTTCCTTTTTTTTCTATTCTATTCTATTCTTATTTTTATTCTTTCCTTCCTATTTTTTTTTTCCTAAATGTTTTCAGCCTTATTCCGTTTAGATTTCTGAAATTTTTATTTGGGTAAATAGTTAATATAACTAGGAGCTCTTGATTTTACGCTTAAAAACAGCTGACAACTTTAGCGACCATTTTTACCTAAATAGCGAAAAAAATAATAATAATTGGATATTTATTTTTAACTCCTCGATAAAAATAAAATATTTTCTTCTTTTTTTTCTACTATTAGATATGTTCCCGTTTTCGCTATCGATGATGACTTCTTCCACTGGTTCTTCAATAAGGGACCCTTGACATTATTTTATTTTTTGCAATTTAATAAATAAATTTTTAAAATTTTAAATATTTTTTTTTATTCATTCTTCTTTCCATTCATTTTTCCTTCATTCTTTTTTTTCTATTAACTTCTTCTTTTTAAAAAATTATTTTTTTATCCTTTTATTATTTTATTCAATTAAGAAATAAATTTTACACAAAAAAAGGAAAAGAAAAAATAATAAAATTATAGAAAAAAAGGAAATATTTGTAAAACGTTACTTTTTTTAAAGTAACTTATTATCTTATCGCTACTTTTCGTAAAAATGATTTTTTGTTAATATGGAATTACAGTTACTTTATTTTAAAGAAGTAACGTATTATCTTTATACTAAGATTATTGTTTAGAATATAGTCATTTATCGACTTCAACAAGAAATATTTAATAATTGATATCTGCAAAGTTATCACATTTTCTATTCTCCAAAAATCCTTCTTAAAATAATTATTTTTTGACATTTTCTGCAATTCATGCCCAATAAATGATATAAAATTTGACATATTAATAAAGCAATTTAACTCGATAGATGAAATGGGCCAGGGGGTAGGAATAAATTACGTCATTAAAATATCGGGGGTACTTCTGGGGGTGCCCATTATCTATTTCATTAATTTAATTAATCATTGTAGAAGGAGAATCAGCTTCATTAGGGTCTAGGAAAGAGAAGGGGGGGGGGGGTAGTCTAGAGCGCTTTAGAAATGTAAAGAAAAATATTGAATAAAGATACTTATCGTTACTTTACAGGGCTAAAATAAAATTAAAATGCGTTACAATTAATATTACTATCAATCTCAGCCTTTCGATATCCTCGTTTAATCCAATCCTTGTAATTCTTCCAATTCCCGTTAGACTGTGATTTAGCTATAATAATTTTAAATAAACATTTTACCGACTTTGACTGCTTATTTAATTAACTTTAAAGTAAGAAAAGAAAATATATTCCTTTTATTAAATATCAATGGCGAGAGAACACCCCCTCCCCCTCTTTTAAGTTCCTAGTAAACTGGAAATTTTTATAGAATTTGGATTATATTTTTCCCTTATAAATATAATGAAACAATAGTGTGCTCTAATAACAGTTGAAATAAAGCTCATATTTGCCTTATCTGATGCATTATGACGAAAAGAAAAGAAAAGAAAAGAAAGAAATCAAAAGTTTTTATAAGATTAGTTATTTCAGGCTATAAAAATAATTCTCACCTTGATTAATTGACAGTGCCATTACGATTGTCAGGAATGTCAAAAACTGCGTAAAGATCATTTTATTTATTTTATTTTTTAATATTCTTCTTCAATTTAAGTATTTTTTTTGAAAATAATATTTTTTTTTTCTCTTCTTCTCTTCTTTTAAAAATATTATTTTTTTATAAAATATATCGAAATAAAATATTTGAAATAAGTCTTGAAATTAAAACACAAAAAAATAATAACAAATTAAGTAATTTTATCAAAGGGAAAGGTTAAGGAAGTAATTATTATCTCTAATTTTGGCCTCGATTAATTTTTTGAAAGAACCCGGAAATACCATTGTAAATTTGTATTTAACTTCCTTTTAAAATATTTGTTAGTTTTATCTTTCAAAAATTCGTAAAAATCGCGAATTCTCTTGAAAAAACTCTTCTTCCAGACGTTGATCACGTTGTTTCACGTGTTATACCCGTAATCAATGCATCAACCATATGATAAAAAGACTCCTTCTAGGGCCCTGGAAAACTGATGCCGCTAAAAAAATCGGCGCTGGCTGACAACGCTTAATCTAAAATGCGTAACCTACTAAAGGCAAATAATTTAAAAGCCATTTAATCCCCCCCCCCTCTTTGTCAGAAATCTTCTAACCTTTAAAGATTTTTTTTATTTTGCAACATGCTTTGGATGATAAAATAAGTTTACTTAGTCAAGTTCGAGAGTTCCCTGAAATCTAAATTTTGGTTCAGAAATTTTTTGACTTCATTGCGGGTTGCAATCTGGATTCGAACACGCCATGGACCAAAGATACCCCGGATTGTTTGGTCCACGTTCGCAAAATGTTTCTTACCAAATCATTTTCAAATCTTTTTTTTTTCTTGAAGCCGGGTTTGACTCCCCGTGGGCCAAGAAAATAAAATCAGCGTATTTTTTTTTGCTATTATCGCATCCATTAAGAAATGAAATTTAGCTTATACGTTACAAAAAGAGAAAATATGAAGCCTGTGTCTTTTTACTTATAAACCTGACTAAAGCAGTCAATGACAATCATAGCGAATTTAGGTTATAACCGTCATCTAGGAAAATCTAAACGATAAGGGTCTCTTTCGATTATCCCCCCCCTCCTTCCTCCTTCGAAATGTCAATCACGAATTCTAGACTTTATAACTCATAGCCTGACTTAAACATTGTAATATAACTTTTGTTAATAATTACAATACGAATTCTTTGTTAAGTATGAATTATTTATTTTATTTTATTTTTTCAAAAAATGATAAGAAAATAACAGGTTTTAACCAATATCTTGTAGTTGAAGGAAAACAAAAATTAAGTTATTTTTCTCTTAATTTCCTTGAATTTAAAATTACTAATTACTGGTTATTTTGTTCAAAAAAAATAAAATTAATGGCTTTTTGCCAACCTGTGATAAAAAATTAATCTTTATTAAGCTTATTTTAAAAAAAAAATTTTAACTTTTATATTTTGTTTTTTTTTTCGATAATATTAAAATATTTTATTATTTCAAAGAGAAGAGAAGAGAAGGAAAAAATTTATTTTCTTAGAAATTATGAAGATCTTAAAATATTTCTTAGCATTCTTAGCAATAGTAATGGCGTTATCCATTAGGAGTCAGGGTGAGAATTATTAATAAAAAGTTGTTATTTTTTAGAAAAAAAAGAGAAATTATGTAATTTTATTTTCACATTTATTTTATTTTTTGAAGGAAAAATAAAATTTAGTTTATTTGTAAAAAAAAATTATAAAAATTAAGCTTTTTTTTTTAACTGGAAAGGTCAAACTGAATAGGTGAATAAAAAAAGGCAATTTCATTGATAAATTTATTATAACGTATCTAAAGTTAAGTTTAAACGGGTAAGGCGAATTGAGAATTTGATATAGTTTGAAATTAAGATAAAATATTAGTTTATTATATTTTTCTTAAAGCATAAATATGGCGACCAATGTTAAATTTTAAAAAAAAAAAAAAAAATTGTTTAAAAATATTATAGCTAAACCACTGTCGATTGGGGAATGGAAGAATGACAGAGATCGGGATCATCTAGGAAGCTTTAACGTCACAAATGATGGTAATATTTATTGTAAAATAAGATAAATAATCTTCCAGTATTCCACTTAAGAGTACTATGAATGTGTTTATGTCAGGGATATGAACTCGAGCCCGGAATTAAGAATTTTAAATTTTCATTTAATGGAAATTTTGTTTACGGGAACTTAATCGAAACCGATTAGGTCCATTATACCCCGGGATTAATGAGTTCCCCTAATCGGTCTCTGTCTGTAACTATGGTTTCAAAATGCCTAACCAAACAATTTTAAATTTCCAGTTTATGTTGTATTCCTCGTTAATGTAAATAATTTCATCTTTAACAGATGTAATTTCGAAAAAGTTATTTTGATTAATTATTATTATTTGAAAAAGAAACTGTAAAAATGATTATTGCAAAAAAAATTGATGTTTAATTTATGTTTATAACAGTTAAAATTTAATGCAAATATATTATATATGGTAATTTGAATTAAGTAAAAATTTCCGTAATTGTAACTGGAGAATTGGGCATTACAAATGGAACGTTGTTTATTCTATTTATTCGACTTATAAAAAGTTACATTTTTGGGGGGATAAATGTAACGAGTACCCGTTAACTTTTATAATTAATTGTAACCTTATATTTATAAATTAATGTAAATCATAAGACTAGGGTTAAATTAATAATTTTATTCATTTATATAAAATTTAATTATATACAGTGTGAAAGAAAGAAAGAAAGAAAGAAAGAAAGAAAGAAAGAAAGAAAGAAAGAAAGAAAGAAAGAAAGAAAGAAAGAAAGAAAGAAAGAAAGAAAGAAAGAAAGAAAGAAAGAAAGAAAGAAAGAAAGAAAGAAAGAAAGAAAGAAAGAAAGAAAGAAAAAAGAAAGAAAGAAAGAAAGAAAGAATGAAAGAAAGAAAGAAAGAAAGAAAGAAAGAAAGAAAGAAAGAAAGAAAGAAAGAAAGAAAGAAAGAAAGAAAGAAAGAAAGAAAGAAAGAAAGAAAGAAAGAAAGAAAGAAAGAAAGAAAGAAAGAAAGAAAGAAAGAAAGAAAGAAAGAAAGAAAGAAAGAAAGAAAGAAAGAAAGAAAGAAAGAAAGAAAGAAAGAAAGAAAGAAAGAAAGAAAGAAAGAAAGAAAGAAAGAAAGAAAGAAAGAAAGAAAGAAAGAAAGAAAGAAAGAAAGAAAGAAAGAAAGAAAGAAAGAAAGAAAGAAAGAAAGAAAGAAAGAAAGAAAGAAAGAAAGAAAGAAAGAAAGAAAGAAAGAAAGAAAGAAAGAAAGAAAGAAAGAAAGAAAGAAAGAAAGAAAAATAATCTTTTATTTTTTAAAATTCACATTTTTTTAAAAAAAATATGTTTAATATAAATTGTGGGAAAAAAACAAAAATAAGATACCAAGGAACCAGAGGAAGAATGCACAACCCAAGATGGAATAATAAGTAAAAAATATAAGTTAAAATAAAAATAATTTATTTTTTTAAAGTTTTACAAAAATAATCAAATTTTGTATATGTATATGAAGTGTCGTTAAATCTACCTAACTTTATAGTCAACTATAAAACAGCGTAGCCATGTTTTTAACCAAAAATATTCCAATCAAATCTTCAACTTGAGGCTCAACTTATAGACTTAAAACAATTATTTAGGCTAAAAGCTTGACTTAAGCCACAATAGAGATGATCAAAGTTAGGTAATTTTAACAACACTGTGTATACGTTAGAGACAATGTGCTATTATTTTTTCAAATTAAAATCATATTTTGAAGCACGTTTTCTTTATGATTTAAAATTATGATTTTACCGAAAATGTAATTCCAGCATGTTTCGAATACCTATATTAGGAATTATAAGATAATTTTATCGTTAACCTTAGAGTCATTTAAAATTTATATGAAAAATTTATGTAAGTTCAAAAGTTCATCGTAAAATTTTTCATAAGGTAGTTGTCAAGCATAATGGAATCCATTTCCCGTGAGATCAGGAATTTTAAAAAAAAATAACACATTTCCGGAAAAAAACGCAATTCCAGCTAACATATATAAAAATAAGAGCTTGCTAAAATACTAACTCACTGCACCAATAAAATTTTATGATCTAGAACTATCGCAGAATTTAAGGTTAGAAAAATTCATCTTTCACTTGGAACAAGGAGAGAAAAAAATAAATAGGGAATAGAAGAAGAAAAGAAAAGAGAAAAAATAAATTTAAAAAACGAGAGAAATTAATGAATAGAAAAACAGAAAATAAGGTTTCAAAAATTCTAAGTTTTAATTTGCTAAAATTTTAAATTACAAGCGCTTAGATCTGAAGAGGATGCTTCTAAGTTTTAATTTTTTTAACCTGGTTTTCCTTTTTAAATTTTGTTCCAAAAAAGTTTAAGATTTTAGCACTTCCCATAAACAGTGATGAAGTCTGTCATTCTCATTCCTTAATCTAATTTATTCATTTTATCTTCGAAAGCAGATTCTGATGGAGAAGATGATGAATATGAAGATGATGAAAATGGAGATGATGACAACTAACCTAAATGATGGACTGAAAAGAATATTATTATTTCTTTACGCAATTCATTTTTAAGAGAACTTTATAAAAAATTTATGTAACAAAAAAAATGTATTACAAAATAAACTCTTCTCTTCATTTTACGATAGATTCGTCTTACTTAATTATAAGTTAAAAAAATATCAATAAAATTTTAAATAAGGACTCATAGGGAGTTGTTTTAGACAGCATACATAGTATGCATTATTTTAGCATGATAGCGAGCTCCTGCATCATTATCTAGTCGGATGAGGGGGGATTTAGAGATGGATCTGGGTGGGATCGGGCAAGTTCTGGAATCAGGAAGGTCAGGTAATTTACTTCACGCCTTCTACTGAAACAAAATGATATTATATATGGATTTACTATCCTGGTTAAAATCAAATAGATACTCATAGCTACTCCCGATACCCTTTAGTTACCAGTTTGAGTTTACTGGATAAACTCAGCACATAATATCCAATTCATATCAGAAAAAAAAACAAATTGTCACAAATTAAATATAGCTGCACCTCCATCCAGGTCTTTACCTCGGTCTAATAAGCATCAGTGTTAAATTATCTAAACCTTTTGCCTATTCCAAGATAAACTTCTAAGACGAAGCCACAGCTTTAATGATTGTGGTTAATTTTTTTAAGATATTGACTAGGCCGATTTGGGTGGGGGGAAGGGGGTGGGGGGGTCTAGAGATTTGTGATGTAACCGCACTAGTTACTATCGCCATATAGCATAAGGATCGCATAAATGTAAATATCACAGTTTAAACATAAGTCAATAAAAAATAATACAGTAAAAAAAATCCTTTTTATTGTTATTATATAATAAAAAAATATAAGGTTATTATAAATACAAAATTCGAGCCCTATATATATATATACACACATAATACACATTAAAAGATCTAATCGATTATTACATTTATAATTCTAATATTAGGATGAAAAAAATGTAACTAAAAAAAGAAGAAATACTTTGATAAATTACAACATATTAATATATATAAATATAAATGTTTCAAAATTTTCTCTTGATTCCTCGGGGAGAATTGAAATTCGAATCCGTTCCTAATTTTAATTGGTCAGACCAAAAAAACATTTTGACAAGGAAATACGTGGTCTTAGCTTCTTCTTCGCCTTCTCCTAGTTCATAATAAATATAATATAGGGGATATGTATAAAAAAAAAAGAACGTAAATATTCCGACAACTTAAGCATGACAGTTAAGCAATGTCCGCCTATCGTGGAAAATATTCTATGACACGCGCAATCACCTCCTCACTGATGACTATAATCGAGTAAAGCTAAAATTATAGGGCCATTCCGAAAAACAATTCTTTTTTTAATCATTTCTAGATAAAAAAAAACCCCCTGATTCAGATAAAAATTGATCTTATTACTCAACTATGCTGATAATCGAGTCGAAAAACGATCCTAAAATGTATTTCATTGGGGGAAAAAAAATGTTCATAAAAGTTTTATCTTGGTTTTCTATTAAAGGCAATCCTAAAATTTGTTGATTTTTTTTTAAAAAAAACGAGTGTAAATATGTACAAAATAGGATAAGCTTAATCTCTACCAATAAAAAAAACCCCCTACAAGTTTCGATAGAGAAAAATTAAATTTTAATTTTAAAAAAAAACTAAAAAAAACTAAAAAAAACTATTAAAAAACCATTAGTAAAATCTCCGATATCTTTGGGAGCCGGCAAAAGGGTGAAATTGGTGAGACAAATCGCTTTAACGGCGTCCGATATGGAATCGAATTCGGCTAAGGCTGTTTGGCAAGCGGATTTCAAAATTTTTTCATCTATTTTATTTTAAAAAAAAATATAAATAAAAAAAATATAAATTTAAAATACATTATTAATTTTTTTTATTAATCGGTATACAATAAGTGGTGATGTAAAAAAGCCCATTATCAGAGCCTAAAGATTTGCTGGTAGCAGGCCGGAAAATGCTTGGACATCTATTTGCCAAATCTCGATGCTTACATGAACCGGGCCGTTTCGAATGTACAATAGTGAAGGTCAACATTCCGGCCCTATCGGTCTTAGCCCGAAACCGATCTTTTTAATTTTCCGGTTAAGACCTTTTAAGTTTGCTTTACACTTCGATTAATATAACTTTTCTCTTTTTTTGGTATATTTAAATTTTGTGCCTATTTTTCTAGGGGAGTTATTTTAGTATTTGCGAATTTTTAGTTTATTTTTATTTTGAATATATGTTTGTCACAAATATGCATGTTTTTTTTTTACTTTATAGTCCGAATAAGCAAGAATTAAATTGGGGTAAAAACCAAAAATATTTTTAAAATACGGTTCTGGATCGTTATTTTTAAAGTCCGCGGCCAGGTCCGGTTAGAGTGCATAGGTTCGGTCCGAACCGTGACCTTCACTAGTAATATTATAAATACAACAGGTATAATTCATTTGTCGCCTAAAAACTTTTTGCTTATGGATAACCAAAAGTTTTGACATCTATTAACAAAATTTTGAGGCTTAGACAACATTTTCCTGGCTAAAATATCGAGTTAGCCATTTTAATAATCGGCTCAAATCGTTCAGTTTAACAACACTATTTAAAATAGGGATGTGCCGATATTTCATATCGGATCTGATCGGGTCGATATCAATTTGATATCGGGAATATCGGATCGGATATCGACCTCCAAAAAAGTGGTATCGGTACACTCCTAATTTTTGAAGGTCCGAAATTTGTATAAAATTTAATGCAACCTTGGAGGGCCATAACATTGTAAGATTCGGAAATATTCTTGAGAGCCGTTTTCGTCTGATCCCTTTGGAATGGATTTTTTTTTAAAAAAAAGAAATGATTTTAAACACATTTAAATAATTTGCAAGTTTACTAATTCTTACCAAAGGATGGGTTCGGTCTCGGAGACGCCATCTTTTACGTGTTCAAAAAATTGATCTCCGTCAGTCAATAAAATTTTCGATGGTTTGGCGTTGATAACAGAATTTACCACGTTTTCGGTGCTAACTTTTGGAATATCTACAAATGAACATCGTAATAATATGGTCATTACATTTTTAAGGCTTATACCATTATCTTTCAAAATATTCTCTTATTTTCAGCATATTATACTACCAAAAAAACCTGTACATTTAAAAAAATGTCGTATAAAATTCAGTATTAAAAAATCGCCATTTAGTCCGAGGCTTAAGAAAACGCTAACTTAAAAATCTACCATCACTGGTAAATGATATATGATACCAAGGAAAAAGAGGAGTAAAATATTTATAAAAAACTATAAATAAATTACCGCCAAAAAGCTCCAACACGTTCTCTATTCCTATACCCTGCGGCAAATTACAGATTAGCAATTTGCCGGTGGGAAAACTGTCGGATACTCCCATGCAATATTTCTGGTGAGGGGAAGAGGAAGATAATAGGATAGACGACGAGGGCAAGATGGTAGGGGGTGTTTGTTGGTGGACGAACTCGGCCAGCTGTTTGGGTATTCGTCTAAAATTTAAATTATAATATTTTTCTGATAAAAAAAAATGGTCGCAGGTGGGCGAGTTTGGATTTTCTAAAAAAAATTTTAAATATTTAAAAAAATGGCGGACAGACCTCTAATACTTATTTCGTAATAGAGAAATATTTCTATAAGTTAAAAAAATATATTAAAATAAATAAGGACCCACCCCCACCCCTAATCAGCTGGTTCAATATAATTTTTAAACGAAAGTTTAGAGGAAAGGGAGCTAAACAATTTTTAGATAAATTGGCGGGTAAATTTTTAAGAAAAAAAACATGGGTAGGCAGGAGGCGTGGTAAAAAAATAAAGAGTTGGCGGGCTTTTTGGCACAATCCCGACTTATCTAAAGGCAAAGAAGGGTTTGTTCCGCGATACTATCGAGTGCTGTTAAATCACCTACCTTTTGGCTAATTCTAAAAAGGCTTAGGCAAGTTTTTAATCATAATAATATTTATCCAAATCTTCAAGTTGAGGGCTCAACTTAGAAGTTTAAGTCATTTTTGGGGGGGTAGGAGTGGTGGGAGGGGGGGGGGGGATTGTCCTAAGTTAGATCATAGCAAAAGCATATTATTCACCTTATATCCAGAACCGAGAAATCTTCCACGCAAATCGGTGTCCCGTCGAGTAGGCTATTTTCGTCCTTGATTTCTAGCTTCGCCCTGATATCCAACGAGGCCTTGTAAGAGGACGCAACTATAACGGGGTCAGGGCTGTCGAAGGGCTTTTTGGCGGGTCCGATTTTGAGGAAAAAAGTTTTGAGCCTAATAAATTTTAAAGGGAAAATGGAGTCAGTAATCTAATATTAACCTGGCCCTAATTCTAGGCCTGTTTTTTTCTTTAAAATCTTTACTGAGTTTCATCAACTCTATTCGACTTTTGTGCAAACAAATCCTAAACTAACAAAATCTCTCTCTCTCTCTCATAATTCTTAGAAAAATAATGGTCCGGTATTGATTTTAAATATATTATTTAAGGATCTTCAATCCAATGGATATATTTTTTCCCCCCTATTTTATTAATTTTGTAATTCCGGGGGGAAAAATTTTTCCTAGATTCTTCTCAATCATCTCACTTTTGATCCTTATCGTGAGCTGGCGTCGTGGTATCGAAGCAGAGCGGGGGCATATGCCTATTCAAGACGTTTTGGTTCAGCATACGGGAAACCGTGGTTGAGTCCCTCATCTCGATCACGGCCCGGTCAGGGTGGTTGCGAAGAAATTTGACCTTTGGGGCGATAATTGGAAAATTTTTGAATAATACGTTCATATTTTATTTTATCTTTCAAGATTATAAATCTATTAATTTATTTTATAGATTGATTGTGTAGTAGGGTGAAAGGGAAACTTTTCGGTTCTGGAGACGATTCGCCAAGAACGAAGCGGAAATAAACATGATGAACTGCATTCGCGGTTAGCGCGAATTCACAAAATACGCCTTGTATTTTTGCGTTTACCGCCGCGAATTCGCGTTGCGACACGTTCTTCAAAAAGAATCGGGAAAGGATTTGACCGCTGTCATTGCAAAAAAAATTGCAGAAACGAATAGATGCCAATGTAAGGCACCTAGCATGTCGGGTACATCTCATACAACCCACAGATAAAATAATAAACTTGTGAAAAAAAAATGCCAAATTCTAGTTGCCCTAATTATTATTTTTTTAGTTTTTACAAGTGTTTTCCCTAGCATCAAAAAGATGAAATCTTCTTTGCGACATCTTATAAAGGGTGAGGTTAAATGGTCCCTAATTGTAATTGCTAGACATGAATGATTGGGTTAATTCTATTCTTAACATAAAATGTCTATTCATAATTGCCTCATAAAGAAAGTAGTTCTCAATGCCGTAACCCAAAATTTTTTTGCTACCAGACTTTCTTATCTAATAATTAGTTCGCAAAATAAAAAATGAAAAACGCAATCTATCTTCTAGCATATAATTTTTTTTGAGGGGGGGGGGGGAATCCACACTCTTTTAAACAATAAACAAATTTGTCTGGTTTGGCAAATGTTATTTTGAGATAAAAGAATCTATCCCTATCAAAAAAAAACAAACTAACGATCATGTAAAATATGCGAGAAATTAGGGAGCCTAATAATGTGCACAAATTGAGCGTTTCGAACGCTGCGTTGCAAGCGCGAATAATGCATTTCAAAATGGCCTCGTGCAAATTAGTAAAAATTACCGTTTGGCGTTAGCAACCATTTTTTTACAAAATGTAAATAACTTACTTATAATCCTAAAGAAAGGAATATTTATAAAATTAAAGAAATGAGAAGGCAGACGATAATATAATTTTCGAAGACACATCCCTTTTTTTTTAGAATTTATTTAAAATTTTGAAATCGACGGATATCATTAAACAAATGGCAAAACGTAAACGCTCAATTCGTTTGCACTATAACATTACTCGATAAAATTTGTGGTAAAATAAAAATGAAGGCCCTCTCCCCCCCTAAAAAATCTTGAATAAGCTTATAGTGTCCGATATATAATCTTAACCTTAGAAATCTTACGTTTGTGAGCAAAATCAAACTCAGATTTAGAATTCATATATATAGGAGATTTTTTTGGCGATCCTAGCCCGATCTCTAAAAAATCTTGTGACCGAGCCCGTTTTCAAGTAATTTTTTTCGTCCAGTCAAACCCGAACCCAGCTAAAAAAAAATCGAATTTTAGTTTAAATATTATAATTGTCGTGACCTGTTTTATATAAAAATGTTAATTGATTACATTATAATTGATAGGTTAAAATGATATAAAAATATTTTATTATAATATTGAAAGCATTTAAGCATAGAACGCGTATAATGTATTTTTTGTGAGAAGATTTTAAAGATAAAATTTTGGGATAGAATAGGAATTAATTTTTTTACAAAATAACTTCTTTTCATATATATATGATTTCTCAAAAATTATATTTATTTTTTCTTCATGAATATAATTTAATTTTTTAAAACGTTACAAGAATTATTAAAATAAAATTTTAACAAGTGTTTCGTAAACGCAAAAAGAAAGCAAGTAAAGGTTTAAATAGAGATAACAAATCGTTAGCATCCACGTTTTAATGTATAAATAACTGTCAAATAAATTCGTTAACAAAAATTCATTTCTCTTTAAATTTTCATCCAATAAAAAGAAAATATATTTAGCCCGCGGATAAGATAAAAATAGAAAAAGTAATATTTATCAAAGTGATTTCTTAAATATTTTTATAGTTACTATTAAGTGCAGAATTAATTCCTTTATAAACCAACATTTTTGTAAATCAAAAAAAAAAGACATCATAATAATATCATAAAAAATATGGCAGTGGCGTGTTTATGGGGGATGGGGGGGAGGATAAAGAGGCATTTGATAATCCCAGCATTCCCTCAAAAATAAGATTTTATTAATTTTTGATTCCCCCCCCCCCAGAATAAAAATCCTAAATGCGCAACTGAGTCAGAGCAATTGAAAACCGATTCGGAATTGGGCTAATTACATTTACGTATATATGTATAAATTTATTTAATTTCGAATTTAATGCTCTAACCTTCAAGACGACCCCAAAGGCAGAAAACAGATTGAAAATGGCGCGACAATTGAACTGCGAAGGTTCAATCCCAAAGAGGACAAAAACGTTCGCCACGCTTTCCCCGTTCTGATTGGCGGCCTCGAAGTCTCCGTGGGCATTCACATGAGCGTGAAGTGGGTTGATTGACATCAATGGCGGTGGTTTGTTATTAAAATGCGAAGAACGTGGAGATGGTCTTCTTTGGCTATATAAATGATATAAAATATTGCAATTAAATATTTGCCATCATGAAACTATTTGCAAATTTTAAGATACATACTTGAAAATAGCGTTGCGAATGACGTTGAGCAATAGAGGTGGTGGAGGACCAGCCCTTAACCGAATACCAAACCGGTTGCCAGCTGCCCTGGCTCTCATGTCGTTATTAAAATTACTGAGATTGATATTATTCATGGCTCCTCTAGGCATAGGTGGCGGCAATCGATTATTTAACAGCTGATTATGGATCAGCTGATTACCGAGATTCGCATTGGGAATACTAATTGGAAGATGGTGGTCATAGCTCCTGTTAATCAGGTGGTGAGAGTTATTCGAGCCCAGCCTATCGAAAACGGATTTCGGTTTTGAGTCCAGTTGGTTACCGTATTCTGCAAAAGAGGTATTCGGTTTCATTCCGCCACCGGTCCGATTAAACCCGGGTGATGAAACATTCGTGACACGAATTA